>NC_140492.1:93695036-93860036 GCF_964271855.1 Acomys minous | reverse complement strand
CCCTACCAACTATCCTAGATGGTGCACATGACAGAAGCCAAGAAGAATTGGATGATGTGGTGTAAGTACAGGAAAGCAGAGACATCAAGGGAACAGCAGCCAAGATACACAGCTCTCATATAATTGGGAATTGAGCATAGGCTAAAGGTGGTGTTACAGATTACAGAGGAAAGGAGTGTTGAATTATGCTGGAGCAACCAGCTGGCCACTTGGAGGTGACTAAGAAATGGAAATGTTCTTTATTCCTTAAAAGATAAGTAAATCTCCAAATACTAGAAAACCAACATGTAGGGATACCAGGAAAATAAGAATATTCTTAGAATCGAGGAAGAAGAAAAAAAAAATCCATTTTAAATCTCACATCAAGCCATTGGAAATGAATAGAAAAAAACCTAACAACGACAACAACAACAAAAAGCACAAATGTTACAGAAAAGATGAACCTAAGTAACATAAATAATGGAAAACGTGCCCAGTCCTCTGGTGGTGCATGCTATTAATCTCAGCATTCTGGAGACAGAAGGAGGCAGATCTCTATAAGTTCCAGGCTTGCCTAGTCTACCTATCAAGTTTCAGGGTAGCCTAGGCCTCCAGATATAAAATATTTGATACTCAAAATATAAGATAATACCCAGAATACACTTATTTGAAAATAAGATAAACTACTAAATACCCACAGAATGGATGACAAAATACTAAATTTTATCATGAAAAGGGTTAAAATCCAAAGTCTTTTTATTTAAAATGTGCATCTGTCAAAAATTCCCCCACAAATCCCAAGTCTGACAGCTCTAGACAACATTCAGAGGACAAGAAGCAGGGGAATCAATTCTTAACATAAACTCTACCAAACATAAAAAATGAGAGAATTTACTCTGTGAAAGATAAAATTATTGTTCATGGCCCCTCTCTCCTTAGCCCACTGATGTCTGACTGTAGGACAACGGTCATCAGGAAAAGAGACATTATGTCGACTTCTGGTCTGGTAGCCTCATAAGAGTGTCCACCTCCCGCATATGATGACCTTACACAGATCACCACTGCCCACCAGCCAGGATCCCAGCATGACAGGCATACACAGACATGACTAACCTGTAATACGGACACCAGCCACGCCAGGCTACCAGTGAAGTGCTCAGAGCCCAGCCAACTGCAGCCCTTATGCTCAGCCACGGCCAGAGGTAGCACGACCTGCCTCTGAGACACTGACTTGCTACACAACATTAGGGCCGAGATAGCCGGATGACAGACATTCCTAATTTGCTTTGTTCAGCGAGTTTGCCTTAATATTAAAGCCAAAGAGAAACAGGAGTGATGGTGTACACCTGAAATCCCCAGCACCCAGGGAGGCAGATGCAGGTGGATCTATGTGAATTCGAGGCCAGCCTGGTCTACAAAGTGAGTCCAGGACAGCCAAACAAAGCTACACAGAAAAACCCTGTCTCAAAAATAAATTTAAAAAAGACAAAAAAGAGTGCAAGGTGGTATCATTTGCAAACACAGAAATTTTCTAACAAACGTGCTTGATTTAAAGTAATTTGTCATGATAACATGGTGTTTATCATCAAGAATGTGAAATTTCTTTCTTTTTTTTTTTTTTTTTTTTTTTTCTGAGA
Source organism: Acomys minous (assembly GCF_964271855.1). Taxonomy (NCBI): domain Eukaryota; kingdom Metazoa; phylum Chordata; class Mammalia; order Rodentia; family Muridae; genus Acomys; species Acomys minous. Next base: position 93,858,420 of record NC_140492.1, on the reverse strand, counting down.
CAGGGTCTCTCTGTGCAGCCTTGACTGTCCAGGACTCACTTTGTAGACCAGGCTGGCCTCGAACTCACAGCGATCCGCCTGCCTCTGCCTCCCGAGTGCTGGGATTAAAGGCGTGTGCCACCACCACCCGGCGTGAAATTTCTTTTTTAAATGAAGCAATTTTATAGCTTCAAAGAATGTTATTTTTGTACTGGATATTAAATCCATAGCCCTAAGCAGGAGTTCTACAACTGAGCCACATCCTCAGTCCAGAATTTGCTATTTTTAAAAAAAATTAAATAGGCAAAGAGGTATTCTGCATATGGTAACAGGCTCTCCCACAGACTGCAGTGGTTACCATCATTGGCATGGAATGACGAAGGTATTTTGTTTATGATGAAGACAAGGACGTGTCCTACCACTGCTCCCGTTCAACTGAACCCAGCAGGCCCTAATTAAGAAAAGAAGAATCTATAAAGACTGGGAAAATACACATGAAAAACTTATTTGTGTGTGTGTGTGTTATCACTGTCTCTGACTCCAAGCCAAACCTACAGATAAGACTCACACTTAGGAAGCTTAATTAACTTCAAAAGCTGTGTCTGGAAGCTGATTAAATTACCCTCGTACTTGAGCAAACAGGTGAAAATATTTATTTGTAAAGAATATTATTTAAATTCCCCAAGGGCAAGGCTAACAAAGAGTATAAAATTCTAGGAAAAAAAAAAAAAACAACGTATTGAAAAACACTAAAGAAGTCCTAGGTTAATAGAGCAATATACCATGTTCTAGAATAGTAAAACTCAACATCATAAAAATGCCAATTTCCCCCAATTGATCTACAGATTTAATGCTATTTTAATCAAAATCTCAATCAGCGTGGAGAATTTTGTGAGTAAATTTATACAGAAAATAAAAGTGCCACAAGGACCTACACTCTGAGGAGCTACTGGGACCTAGAGGAACTTGCTTGGACAGTCATTAAGACTTGTCATGAAGTCCAGTAACGAAAAAACTGTGACACAGGGGCAGACAGAGGGACCAGCCGCAGGACAGACTGCCCCAAAACAGCCATGTGTACTGAGCACTGCAGAAGGAACAACAGCACGTGGCAGTGTGTTTTGACATGATTGATTCTGTCGTGGACAATGATGCTGTCAAGGTCATCCAGATCCACACTTAGGACTCCATGAGGTTAAGTGACAGCTCCCCAAATTTACATAGCCAAGAAATGTCACTACCAGCATCTAGTCTGAGGCTCCCCAACCTCAAACAGGCCTGTCTTCTTCAACAGTTGCTTTGTTTTAAAGACCTCCTAGAAAATAAAGCAACGCAAAGAGCCTGTGCATTAAGGATGGTGGTAGTTCCTGAAAATCTAAGCAGCAACTAGGCAGAACACAGTAAATGGAAGAAAATTAGATGTTATAGGCAACAGTCAGGGAATCGAAAAGACAGTGCACCGTACATTATACTGATAAAATGCCACGTGTGGCTTCAGCTCAATGAGGATTCTGGTTCCGGGAGTGGGGTTGCTCCACTTAGTTCAGACCCAGTATGTTTATGATAACAACATGTCCTATAAGGCTCATTTTCTAGGCGTGGGCTGTCCCCTCAAAACCCTGTGATGGGGGAGGAAGGAGAATAGCAGAGCATTCAACAGTAAAACCTACCGTACCCTTGAGAACTTGTTGAAGGTGAACCACTTCCTACAGGGGCTACTGCACTAGTCAGGTCCAACCACGGAAAGCTCATCCATGGCAAGAAGGCTCAGGTGGGTGAACAACAGCTGCCTGCCTCAGTTTCCCAAGTGCCTTTCTACCGGGTGTTCTAGATGGTGTTTTACTATCTACTGATCACTTTCCACTTACTCTTTTACTCTGCCTTGCCATATACTTCATAAACTCACTCATTCAAAAATGAAAAGGAGGACTACCATAGATCATCCTCTGAACTGTACAGAATAAAGGATAAGAAGAAATGGTCTTCTCTCTTCAGAAAAACCCACACTCGAGCCGGACCACACGTCCATGTAATTGAGCAACGGAAACTGTGAGTCATAGAGTTAACATGATGACAGGTGATGACGGGCTGGGCTGATTCATGTGGGTCACAGCTGGGGACAAAAAGAAAACAACTCCAACTCCGCGCCCCCCCCCCCCCCCCCCGGCCCCGACGGACACACACTCAAAACAGAAGATGGACGCTCACAGTGGCACCTTCCATACAAGGGGGCGGGGGGGGGGGGAATATTCAGAACTTGGAAACCCCACAGAGACCCAAGTTCTGCATCCGTACAGCCGTTAACCCTAAATCTTCCAGAGCCATATTTAACACGTCAGGCACACAAGGAGAGGTGAAGATTTAGAGTCAACCACACAAATGTTATGATTTTAAAATCCCTGGAGCAGAAGGTAAATCAGGCACACCTTGTCCCATAAAGTTTGTTTCCGAAGCGCTGTAATTCTGCTCCTGGGTTCTCAAATACTTAGTTTAGTTATGCGAAATTCCTATTAAAATGCTTTATGTTCTCAGCTCATTTAATAGCTTGATTTTTTTTTGTTTCTAGGAGTTTGTTTATGCCTACCGTCCAAGAATACCGAGAGGGAACACACTTTAAATAAAAATGAAATACAAGTAAGATGGCGTTTTAAAGAATGGAAATCGAATTAAGATCTGAATTGCAAATTGTGTAGCGTGTATAAGAAAGCAAAGTTAGAAGACCAAGAAATGCTGAAAGACGATGTACTTTAGAGGGTCATAAACCAAACGGTAATATTAATTGCAATAAGAAGGCTTCTTTAAATGAAAATGCCAAAACTGAGGCTTTTCATAAGCAATGGTCTTGACTTCCGTGCCTAACACGGCAATATTTTTCACTTTCTTTTAACATAGCTAACCAATTAGAGTATATTTCCAAAGAACCAGTTTTATTTGCTGGTAATTATTTGTTATCTTAGCTATAATTCTGCAGCTTTTCAAGCAACAAATGAATGTCTTACATCTGGAGAAGAAAAAAAGGGGGGGGAAGCGATGGCATGATGTTTGAATACACGCAATTAAAGGCGTGTTACACCCTAATTAACATAACCAGCTATGAAGTAGTTCTCACAATAACCACTGACACTCGTGGCAGTTTAATGATGGTGAAGAACATGACTAACAAAAATGTTATTTTTTTCCCATCTAAATATGAAATTGAATACACCTCTTATGACGGATACATGGGTCCGGCCTCGCACGATTTGAACCTCTTTTCAGTCATTAGTCTAGACTCGAAGAGGTTAAGAACTGGGGTTGTCAGGACTGGCAGGTAGGGGCTTTACTCACCAAAGCATCTCACTGCCCCAGTTTCTAATTCTTAATCCCTTTATTCATTGTTACTGGTTTTACACACTTTGTAAGTTGGTATTCACGCTGAAACTTGGCTGACACGCATCAAAGACGAGGTGACTCTAGTTCCTTTCAGCAATGTATACCTTCAAGCCTTCCATGTGTATTCTGTCTCCCTCTCCTGCCAGCTCAGGGCACTCAGTCCTCTCCAGGGCCTGGCAACAAAATGGTTACCACTTGCAGACTCCTGCCTCCACATCCTTTCTGAAACCCTCCAGGCAATGTTGTCTCTGACAGGTGCTAGCGGAGAGTCTCAGATGCATCAAGCTATGTTGAATACTATCTGTAAGCACGTGAAAATCATTGGTTTACATTTTTCGTTTGTCGTGGGTGCGTGCACACACGTCTACATGCGTGCATGCTACGACACATATATGGAGGTCAGAGGTCAACTTGCAGGAGTCAGTTTTCTCCTTCTGTTATGTTTGTTTTAGGGATCAAGCTCCTAGGATCAGGCCTGATGAGCCATATTGCTGACTCCATAAAAATCATTTAAAAATACATTTGCATATTAGGAGTTCAGACTCAAAATGCTTCGTCAATGGGGTGGGCCAGCAAAAATATAAGAGTCCCGAGAAGTATCCTCTAACAATGCTGTATCTGGGAGAGTAACAAACAGCAAAGTCTGGCAAGGGGAAAAAAGATGGAAATATTAGCCATATTTTTGGTAAAAGTGATGCTACTGTTTCAAAAATCCAAATACACAGGTGCCACGCAAATGACAGCAAGACTTTGTATGAGTCATATTCTTTTACTTAAACAAGGAAAAGAAGGTTCTGGGACCCTGGGTGACCTTTTTTTTTTTTTTTTTTTTATCGATTAAAAACAATGAACTGGATTTCTTTTTCTTTTTTCTTTAAACCTTTTCCTATTAGTCACTTTTTAAAATAATGTTAATGGTACCAGCCCTTGATGTCTTAGTTGATGTTGAAAATGTCACGTTATCTCCTCCAGGGCTCCTGTTCTCAAGTAAGCTTTAAGCCTTGCAAATTATGCCATGGAAAACATACACAACACACAGCTCTTTGAAACACAGTGCAGAGGGGCAGATCTTTGCTTGGCCAGCATCGTAAATATGTTAACTGCAAACCATAAGTATGCATTTGACTAAATAAAGACAAAATTTCCTGATTCAATAAATTAACAATAACACCCTTTTGTCTAAGACGATAGTAGTTGTCAACAGTGTGTGTTTAAACTTTTCCCCTTATTTGTCATCTTATGTGTATGGCTGTTTTGTCTGCATGTACATCTGTGCACCATGTGTGGGCAGTACACATGGAAGGCAGAAGAGGATATTTGATCTCCTGAGACTGGAGTTACTGATAGTTGGAACCACCCTATGGGGGTACTGGGAATTGAACCTAGGTACTCTGAAAGAGCAGCCAATGCCCTTAACCACTGAGCCACCTTGTCCAGCCCTATGACTGTACTTTTGTGTTCCAAGTGGGTGGTCTCACATGTACGGCCTCACTTGATACCAGACAGCACACAGAATAGGTTCTATTGCTCTTCCCTGCCGTTGAAAGGCATGGAGGCATAAACTCCTTGCTTAAAGTTATTCATCTAGGTTGTACAATAAGAGTTCAACCCAGGGAGCCAGGCCCTGAAGCCCATGCTCTTAAACATTCCTCCCATTGTAGCTTTCCTTGGTATATGTGTGTGCATGTTAGCATTATTTCCTATTGCACTGCATCTTAGAGTTCTGAGACTGGACCCGTCAACTGAACCTGAAACTTCCCTACTCAGCTGGGTTCACTGACTGCTCAGCCCCCGGAAACAACCTGCCCCGCTATGTGAGCTAGGGTCACATAGTGATGTGTTCCGACACACCCAGCACTTAATTGCTAAACTCTACATTGCATGTTTTGAAAACATCACAATGTAGATAAGGCCGCTGCCAATCACAGTCTCACTGGGCATAAGAGGAGATGGGTTACCCAGGGTCTGGTCCAGCCATGATAGTCTTCCATTGCAGGTTTTGTTTTTGAAAGCCAGGTCTTTGTGGTAGGTCCCTTCTGTTCTCATAACCTGACAAATGCTACTGAAGGGAGGAGAGGTGGGGTGTTTATTTGGGTGCTCACAGGTGAGGGGATCCAGTCCATTGAGAAAGGGAAGGTATTGCAGCAGGTGGCTACGGGAGCCTGGGACGTCACTTTCTCCTTATATCCTAGCTGATCATGACGCTGGGAGAACTCAGGTGGAAATGGAACCAGACTATAATCCTCAGTGCCCGCCCAGTGACCCACTTCTCCCAGCTAAGCTCCACCTTCTAAGCTCCTCAGTTCCCCCAAACAGGATCACCAACTGAGAGCCGTAAGTCCAAACACAAGAGTATGGGGCAAATTTCTTACTCAAACCACAGCTGACCTTGAAAGCCATGTGAGGTACAGAATGGCCAGGATTGTAGTCCCATCTCTACCAGTCTTACAAAAGAATAAGTTGAGGAAATGACTTAATACATACGCATCCATATTGATCTATGGAATTTTAGAGTCCAGGGGTTATTTACTCAATATTAACCTGTACAGTGAAAATTACTAGTATAAGCACTTTCAGCTCTCAGTCTGTTTAAGGTATGCCAACAAGAGCGCAACTCAAGTTTTGTTTGTTTGTTTTTCCATTTATTTATTTAATTTATTTTTAATTTAATCACTTTATAGCCTGATCCAAGCCCCCTACCTCCTCTCCTCCAAGTCTCACCCTCATGCCCCCTCCCTCTCCACTTCTTCTCAGAGAAGGTGAGGCCTCCCATGGGTACCAACCCATCCTGGTACCTCAAGTCACAGCAGGACTAAGCACATCCTCTTTCACTGAGGCTGGACAAGGCATCCCAGCTAGGGGAAAAGGATCCAAAGGCAGGCAACAGAGTCAGAGATAGCCCCTGCTCCCATGTTAGGGGACCCGCATGATGAACAAAGTGCACATCTGCTACATATGTGTGTAGGGCCTAGGTCCATCCCATGTATGCTCTTTGGCTGGTGGTTCAGTCTCTGTGGGGCCCCACGGGTCCAGGCTCTTTTATTCTGTAGGTTTTCCTGTTGTGGTGTCCTTGACTCCTCCAGCTCCCTCAAGACACACATGGTATGTGCTCACTTATAAGTGGATATTGGCCATAAAGTACAGGATAACCATGCTACAATCTATAGACCCAAAGAAGATAAGTAACATGGAGGGCTTGAAGGAAGATGCTTGAAACTCACTCTGAAGGGAAAATAAAATAGACATTTGAAGTAGCTGGAGGAAGCGAAGTAGGTGGGAGATGGGCTGGGGAGGGTAACAGAAGTGGGGGAAGGACCAAGAAAGAGGGAAAAAAGGGAGAACGGAGATTGGTGGGGAGGCATCTCTGGGACAGGGGAGGCGCCCAGGAGCTTTTGGGGGTGACTTTATGGAGTCTCCTAGCAGCAGTGGATATGGAGCCTGAAGTCAACACCTCCTATAGCTAGACAGGACTTCCAGTGGAGGGAGAGGGACACCACCCCACCCATAAAACCTTCGACCTAAATTTTGTCTTGCCTACAAGAAGCATAGGGATAGAGATGGAACAGAGATTGAGGGATTGGCAAACCAATGGCTGGCCCAACTTGAGGCCCACCCCCATGGGAGAAAGAGCCAACCCCTGACACTATTGATAATACTCTGTTGTGCTTGCAGACAGGAGCCTAGCATAACTGCGCTCTGAGAGGCTCCGCCCAGCAGCTGACGGAACAGATGCAGAGACCCACAGCCAAATGAGAGGTAGAGCTCAGGGAGTCTTGTGGATGAGTAGAAGAAAAGAACAATTCCGGGTGCGGTGGTGCACACCTTTAATCTCAGCACTCTGGAGGAAGAGGCAGGTAGATCTCTGTGAGTTCGAGGCCAGCCTGGTCTACAAAGTGAGTCCAGGACAGCCAAGGCTACACAGAGAAATCCTGTCTTGAAAAACAACAACAAAAACAACAAAAAAAAGAGCAACTCCAGTTTTAGTGGTGGGTAAGAAAGAAAGGTACAGATCCAAAGTGAGACAGATGAACAGCAAAATGAACAGAAGCCGAGGCTTTGAGCAAACAGGAGAAGCAGCAGTGCTGGGAACAATGGCCACCCCTGGCATGAGGTCAGAGTTACCAGGGCTTTATGCTTGTGCACAGCATTTATAAAAACGCCCTCCACAGCCACGCACCAGTGGCTTAACTTGTGATTGCTATTAAAGGAAAAGAAAAGAAAATAGAAGCTGATGTACCCTGACCAATAAAAAACACAAAACAACTAAGGTGGATTCTACCACACTGCTGTTCATCACATGAAGGGAAACTAACATAGCCTCTAATTACAAAGAAGAGAGCTCAGAGGATCTAGGAGACCACTACTAACAAAACAGGGTTAATTATCTCTAAATGAAAATCCCTGAATGGTCTTTTAACCATAGACAAAGCACTCTTGCTACCTTAGAGGCTTCCTAAATAAAGAAAACAACTCACTCAACTGGTTGGTTGAAGCTGCCCCAGCTACCTCCTTCATCCTAGGAGGAGGGATGCTGATGGTGTTCTAAGGTTTCCAGGGAAACTCCCTCCATTGCCATAACCCAGGAGCCTTGGAGTTCTCATGTGGTCCTCTGTCTATTGACTAAAAGCATCATGTAAGAAAAAAATAATAATAACACCATCGCCCCATCCCCTTCTACCCTTTCTACCTGTCCCCCACCCTGTGGTTCCATAGGTCCAATGTGTCTTGAAACTTACCTGCCTAAAACCTATGCAGGTTTTGCACTCAGTTGAGATTACAAAGCTTTTCCTGAAACCTGCAGCCTGAATCATTCTTCTGCTTCCATGAATTCACACAGCCATAACTGACTCAGCCACATCTCTAATTTCCTAGAATTCTTTCAATGAGCCTTACAGCTCTTCAGAAACAAGAACAATTCTACATTGTTTCTACAAAGACTTTAATAATAGTTGTATAGTAGGGTCCCCACTAACAGTCAATTAAGTAAGAAGTGAACACGATGGAGAAATGTGCTCCTTCATAATCAAGCAGCACATTGGCACGTCAGATGCCAACCAACCAGTGATTAAATATAGTTGTTGGATTTTCTCATTACACCAGCCATAAAAGTGTTTGTAGAAAAACAACAAAGGTGCTGGGTATGGTGGTGTACACCCTTGATCCCAGAACTCAGGAGGCAGAGGCAGGTGGATCTCTGCACTCAATGTTAGGCTGGTCTACAGATTGAGTTCCAGGACAGCCAGGGCTACACTGAGAGACCCTGTCTCAAAAACCAAAGCAAAACAACCAAACAAAACACAACCAAAGGAAAAAAAAAATCAAAACCAAACCAAAACCAACCAACCAACCAACCAGAACAAAAACCCAAAGAATGGAACTGGAAAGATGGCTCAACAGTTAAGAGTATTTTCTGTTCCTCCAGAGGACACAAGTTCAGTTCTCAGGACCCCCACACACTCATAGTGTTGCTATTTTTAATGTGTTTTTGCTTCCCTCCACAATGGCAAGTAATTAAAAGAGGACATGCATTTCTTATATTTAGATACAATATAATATGAATGGGCACCAGCACCCTCAGATTTTCTCAAATGCCCTTGACCACAGGAAGTTCACAGTTGGTTGGCCTGTCCAGGGACACCCACACATCGAGCTGCTCCAGCAGGTGCCCCCCTGAGGAAGGACAGCACTTGTTCCTGGGTAGGAAATGCCTTTGAATCTTTTCAGAATGAACAGGAGGGGCTGGAGAGATGGCTCAGCGGTTAAGAGCACTGTCAGCTCTTCCAAAGGTCCTGAGTTCAATTCCCAGCAAGCACATGTTGGCTCACAGCCATCTATACTGGGATCTGATGCCCTCTTCTGGCCTGCAGATAGAGCACTCATATATAGAAGGAACTGTAGAAAAGACCTAAGACATGAGAAGTGTTAAGTTGAATTTCAGCCTTGAAAATAATCCATTCCTCACCACATGTGGCATTCCTTCATCCCTCCATCTTTCAGAATAAGCCAAATGGCTATGTTTTTCCCGTGAAGGCTGCTAATTATCCTGTGGGCATCTAAGCATTAACTTAGCATTAAGGCTACGCGCTAGAGTGTCTCTTCTCAGAGGCTGTAGTTGGATCATAGCAAGGATTTTTATAGTCCACGTTTAAGCTGATTTTTTGATTTACAGACTCGTGTTAAACTGGCTCCTCTGTGGATGGGCCCAGGTGAGCCCATAATGAGATTTATCTTTGTGGATTAGGCCTGACCTATAATAATCTGCTCAGGGCCCCCTATTGCTATTTCAGCACTGAGTTATGAAAATTCATCCCTTTACTATAAACAGAACCTAGCTCAGAGGGTAATGCCTACGAGATGTATTACTCTTGGAATGCAAGCACTCCTGAGACTCTGATTATAACGTCCACAGCTGAAGGCACTATTTCACAATTGAGATTACTACTTTCCAGATGAAAAAAAAATGTGCACCATGGAATAATGCCTTTAGCTACACACATTGTAATCACAGTCAGCAGTTCCTGCATCCCAGGAGCGATCCAGGTTGCGGACAGCGGGGCTGGTTAAGTTGATTTAGAGAATGCAGAGGAAACGGGAAGTTAGTACTGAGACGGCTTACTTCCTACTTGCTACATCTGCTGGCTTCCTGTAAGAATCCAGTGCACTCAATAGTTATATTGACTTTGTAAATACATATGTTTAAAAGAATATTATTATTATTATTATTATTATTATTATTATTATTATTATTATTATGCTAAACAAAGCAGAAAAGTTTGTTTTTAGTTTTTGGAAGAATATACTAGCTGCTGACAAGAGTACATGTAATACGCGTTAATATGGATATAATGTGATAAAAGTTAGATAGATCTTCACAGTCTTAGCTGTTTTGCCCTAATAATTCCCTTGTGAGACTCTACTCTAAGATACTTTGGGGTGGACAAAGACTTATGCAGTGGGTATATCACAATTATTAACAGTAGGAAAAACTTGGAAATAATCTAAATAAGACATTTACGCAGCCTTGAAATTGAGTCATAACAGCTAAGGATAAATGCTAATTCAGAGATGTATTCCACAACTTCTGCTAAGCAATTTATCCAAGGGCATTCAAACTGTTCCTACATCAATATTTAATAGATGCTCTCTTGGAGTTAACTAATTAGACTTCAGATCAGGTTTTTTGTTTTTGAGCTATAAGGCTAATGAAGTATTGATGTAATATTAAATGACTGTAAATAAAGACTGCGTCCTAAATAGATGCTGGCATCATGTCTACATTGTGAATGAGTAAAAAGAAAGAAAATACATTTCTGCATGTGTTTAGTGAATTTTCCTGTACTCTGCACAATGCATTTTTGCAAATGCAAAAGATGAATATTCATTATGGCTCTTGGAATATATTACAGTTTAAATAGTTTGGTTTTAATATTTATAGTACATCATGAAATATAATTTTTCCATTAAGGGAAATGGATATGATATAAAAAGATAATCACCAAAGAAACAGAATGTCACCACTTAACCAAAAGCTTGAAGGTAAAAAAAAAAAAAAAAAAAAGTACTTGACGGCCCCTTCCTTATTTAAAAACTGTTTAGTCACCTGGAAAGCTCTTTCAGTTTGTTAATTTTGTTTTGGGCACAGATTAAAAACAAAGAAACAAGCCAATCCACCAGTGGAGACAGGAAGGCCACACTTACTCATTCGGAGGTGAAGTTTTTGTTTGTTTGTTTGTTTGTTTGTTTGTTTTTTGTCCTTTGTGATAGTGCCAACTCCAGTTAAGCCTACTGCACAGCCTCATCTCCAAGACACGTTCTGTTCAGCAGCCCCAGAAACATGGAGGGCGACCGGGGAGACTTCTTGAGTGACAGGCATGGTACAAAGTTCCGTCCAAGAGGCTACTCATTAAATCTTTATATCAACTGTATAAATGTAACATAATGCTGATCCCTAGTCCACAGATGGACAACCTGAGGCCCACACAAATTTACATGGAGTTAATGAATAGTGGACTCTGGCATGGGTCTCGGACAGCGCATGCTCAGAGCTTCTCAGACAGCGCATGCTCACAAGAGCTTTACTATTCCGCGCGTCTCACTTCCAAATGGACAACTACGGTGTAATTCCTGAATATACATTGGCAAGTAGCTTCTCTCTGGCTTGAAGAGCAATGCCTCAGCTAGCCAATATCAATTAAACCAGAACAGACTAAAAACAGTTAAGTGTACGAGAGTCAGTTCCAGGATCGCCAACATGCACAAACCCGGGATTTCTTTGTAAGCATTAGCTCCCGTGGTGAGTCCTGAACTATTCTCAGTAGCAGGGACACAGGGGGGGAAAAACAACCTATCTTTACCTTCGTGAAAACTACGTCAGAGTAATAGGAGACAGAGTCAACCTTCCTCATCCATGTGTTCAACCAACTACAGACAAAAAAAAAAAAAAATGTCCACGCTACACACGAACAGGCTACTGTCTTGCTCTCACCCCTGAAGATGTGTAGTATATTTACAGAGCACTTGAAGTGTATATAAAGTATTATAACTGAGATAACTTATGGTGTATGGGGGATATTCATAGAACCTATGCAGGTAACATGCCATTTTCAAAAGGTAACACAACCATCCCCAGATATCCGCTGAGGGGATAGCTACCCAAAATATAAAATAAGCGATGCGGCGTATTTGAAGATGGTAAAGATAGGGAGGAAAATGAAGGCTGTGGGGTGTAAGTGAATGGACCCTTTAGGTGAACTCGACAGACGAGCCAGGCAGTTCAGGTCAAATGCAACTCGAGAGATACTTGGGCACCTAATTTTCAAAGTCCCTCCTCCAGCCGCCACAGCAGAGTGCAAAAGCACTAACTGTTTCGTACGACTGGCCACAGCCGCCATTTCTGCACATCAGTCAGCGAGGCTTACGACCATATTTTCCCACCAAGAAATAAGTCACCACCGGTCCTGCCTCTGCCGCCTGGACTTCCCATCTCTCCTGGCAGAAGGCAGCATCTGTACAGATCCCCCAGCTCCTGACGACGACGGCGGCGATGACGACGATGACTTCTTTGATAAACTACCCATGTGTGTGGGGAGGGACAGAAAGATGGAGACGGCAAATGGGAAAATGAGTTTTTCCCCCTTCAGATTAATGTATATGAAGTGTACAGCTGACACTTCATCAGCACTCCCGGCTGGTGTCCCAGCGGGCAGACACCGGCTGAGCATGTATTCTGCCAGCTACCAGGCTACTTAGGATGAATTGGCAACATGCCATTTATCTGAAATGCCCAGAGTGTCTGGGAGAGGGAACACAACTACATTTAGCATTGCCAAGGAAAACTAGATACTTCGGGCTAGAAATTAATCTTCTCCTGGAGAAGGTATTTAGCAGGACCAAGTGTGCCGATGGCTTTTTAAATCATCACAGGTCACACATTTACTAAAGTTCATGCCCACCGAATTGCATGGCCTTCATTAATTTCTTAATAGTGTATTCTCAACATTCAGGTAGAAGGCCCCTGTTTCGATGGAAAAGGATTTTGTCATATCAAAGGTGATGCTGTCACTTGAACAGAACCACTTTGAATTCTCCCCCCCCCTCCCGTTCTCCTGTACTTGGACAAATATCTCAATTTAGTGATTAGAAAAAAAAACCAATAGAACATTTAAACCACCATGACTACATAGCCACATGAAAGCAGATTAATGACCACGCCTTGATTGTGGACAGTGATAATAATGTTACAATTCTGTCATCATATTTTTTTTTTGAGTGGCTGACATGCACCAAATGGGATTTGGCCTGTTAATATGGATTTTAAAGCTAGCCACAACTGTAAGATACGGACGGAACAACAAAACCAGAGAGGTCTTAGATGGATGATATCATTAAGCCACATACCATCCCTTCACCTTGAGGGTAGAGAAATCTGTCATTTTTCCATGAATCATTATTCGTTCCTTCATTATTATGTATTACGCACTGTGCTAAGGGCAGGAGAGAGCAAAAAGAAAAAAAAAAACATCAAGTCATCTAATCAGCCTGCTCTCAAGATGCTTACAGTCTCACGTGGAGAGATTAAACATTCAAAGGTCATGCACGAGTCAGGAAAATTAGGTCACAGCTCTGAGGAGATTCCAGAAATAAGGTGGGGGGGGGGGGACGGTTAGGAAGGTAGGATCAGTCAGCGAGGAGGCCCGTCTTACTGCACAGAGCACCTCCACAAATTCAGCTTGTTTGGAAGAGGGCCAAACGAGAGGAAGGGGAAAAGAAAACAAAGGGCGCTGCCAGCTGCCATTGCCAGCCTTGGCATCAGCATTCTCTATCAATCTGTTATTTTTGATCAACAACAACAACAAAAATAATAAATGAAATCCAAAGCACTCCATACATTACAGAAACGTGAAGCAGGTTGAACTTCAAGGTCCTGTGTTTTAGCTATGTGGTCCCACAAACGGTACTGGCAATGAGGCAGGCATTAGAGCCTTCCACAACGACATACTGAGGAAAATAGTGGGACAAACTGCAGCAGAGCGAGGAAGCCAAGATGGGGCTCTGCCAAACAGGACACCTTGACACCCCTCCCCGGCCCCCCAGTAAATGACTCAAGCACTTTCTAGCCTCCATGACCTAAGGCCACAGTTCAGTAACGACACCTTGATGCTTCATAAAGCATGTGGGGTAAACCTGCTAATAATTTAAATGATTCTTTGCTAAGAACACACACTATCTGGCCCATTTTAAGGGGCATTCGTCCAATGTTTACCTATTTATATTTCTTAGTTTTGTATCTTATTCCCCAATATTTTAGGTTGTCTGGCAGGCACTTGAGCAATGAAAAGGTCAGGCTGTGTCTGGGCAGGCGATCACAGGTATTAGGTAATAAAATCGAGCACTTGCGGCAGAATGACTCACTCGCCAGCAAGCATATTTGTAACGTTACTACTCAAACATCAGGGTTGCAGTGTTCGAATTACACCATCAAAATATCATAGACTTTGAAGCATTTTCGTTTTAAAAAGCAAATGCTAACCCCCCCCCAAAAAAAAGCTTTTTAACACATCCTCCAAGGAAACCCTCTCGGTTAAGATGGGGCAGGAGGGGGACAACGCTGTCCACAACCATTTCAGTGTCCTTTCTGGAGATCACTATGCCATACACTCAGATTGCTGATTTCTCTGAAGGAAGGGTCAGAAAATTTCAGAGTCAAAAGGGCTCTCCTGGTGGTGTTAATATGCTTTTGCACTCTGCAGTTGCGGGTGAGGTCATGACATTTCAGGAAGGAAGACTTGCCCCAAGTTTATGTATCTCCTTAAAGCCAAAGAAGGGGGCTGGAGAGATGGCTCAGAGGTTAAGAGCACTGCCTGCTCTTCCAAAGGTCCTGAGTTCAATTCCCAGCAACCACATGGTGCTTCACAACTATCTATAATGAGGTCTGGTGCCCTCTTATGGCATGCAGGCACACATGGGGGCAGAATACTGTATAAATAATAAATAAATAAAATTTAAAAAAAAAGCCAGGGAAGGACTCGAGGCTAGCCCTAAATAAAATCCCCATCACTGCATCATACCCAAATACCCAGCATAACAGGGTATAGAATTATAAAGTACCACAACCCACTGATATATGTATGTGTGTTTATATATTATTTACATTTTTGTCAATAAGAGATATTTAAAGGCCGATTACCGTGCAACTTTACTACTAACCCCAAAATAACTTGTATAGACTTTTGGTTTTATGTTTTTGCTTTTGTTTGGGTGCAGAAGAAGAAGAATAAACCCGGGGCCCGACACCTGCTAAGGAGACACTCCGCAGCTCAGCCATATCCCCATCCTGAACTGTAAAGACTTTCAGCACGGGTTAGAGTACATCGACAAGGGCCTGCTGCGGAGTGAGGGAAAGGCTCGGTAGATACAGTGATCGTCACTCAACACGAGGGCTGGAGCTGAATCCCTAGAACGCAGCATGGCAGTTGACTGTAATCCCAGCCCTTGCGAGGCAGACCCCAGGGGTTCCTGGGTAGGGTGGCTAGCTATGGTCGCTGGAATTAGTGAGCTCCAGATTCAGCAAAAGACTCTGACTAATAAAGTGGAGAGTGTTCACGGAAGACAGCGATGTCAAGTTTGGTCCTCTACATGTGTACATACATGTATGCCCACATCCATGGGAAGCTACACGCACACACACACACACACACACACACACACACACACACACAAAAGGTGTCTAGCAAGAAAACAAAAATCTAATAAGCACACTGGTTAAAGATCAAGGTTTACACTGGGAAAGAAAACAAGAAAATCAAAGTCTATGATAGCAACAGATAGACAAATATGTTCTAGCTAGTCAATACGGGGAGTGCTAGTACTGGAAGGCCATTTTTTTTTTCCTGTGCAGGGAATCAAATCCAGGCCTTCCCAAATGCTAGACAAGCACTCTACCACTGCCCTACATACCTAGTTCGCACCATTTTTAGTCAACATAAAAAAGAACGATCCTTCCAAGAATCGCCAGCTGAAAGCAGCGGAAGACTTGGCGAGAGGTGCATTTGAGCAGCCTATGCTATCTCCTCAGACTGTTCCTACAGAGTCAGTGGCAATGACTACAGAGCCACCAGGCAGCACGTTAATTACGTGATTCCAAATTAAG
Organism: Acomys minous; assembly: GCF_964271855.1. Taxonomy (NCBI): domain Eukaryota; kingdom Metazoa; phylum Chordata; class Mammalia; order Rodentia; family Muridae; genus Acomys; species Acomys minous. The sequence continues at coordinate 93,842,420 of NC_140492.1, read as the reverse complement.
ATTGCAGTGAAGGGCAGAGAGCCATCATGTCCTTGTCAAGAGCATGTCCTGAGGACACATCACCAGTTCTCAGTTTGGAACAGGAATGTGCAAACCAGAGTCTCGCTAAGAAAAACCAGCTGACCAGTACTATATGAAAGATTGTCTATAAAAATTTTGTTTGAGGCCAGCATGGCCTACAAAGCAGATCCAGGATAGTCAAGGCTACCCAGAGAAACCCTGTCTTGAAAAACAATTTAAAAAAAAATAAATAAAAATTTTTTTTCAAGAACGTTGATGTCAGAAAAACAAAGGAGGCACACCAGGTCAAAGGAGAGAAAGGAGATGAGTGTTGAATATGCACAGGCACACAGGCTGGATGCAACACTGCAGAGGGCAAGTTGAGTCCACTGATAAAACGGAACCAGATCACTAAGCAGACACCGGGCTGTATCAGTGAGTAAATCCTCAGGTTGACAACTGCCAAAGCAAAGGGCTAAAATGGGCACACATCTTACTCTCAGATAATTCAGGAATGACGCATTGTCATGTAAATATGTACACACACACCACACACACATTTATTCACAAAAACAAATAAGCAGGTTGGGCAAGGGGTTGGTTAGCTGGATCTACATATGAAACAGATTGGAGCCATCTGTGTTTCTCTTACCCTCCGACTTTACCATAGCCTTCAGTTTTTTCAGAAAGTTTTTTGTTGTTGTTGTTTGTTTGTTTGGAGTCTCTAAAAACTAGAAACATTTTCACTTCTTGGGGGTGGGAGACATGGAACCAAATAGAAATATTCCACACTTGGGGGTGGCCAGGAAGAAACTGGCATTCACAGAGCCAAGCATGACCATTGCCCAACCTGTGGTTAATTTGAAGTAGCCAGATCCACCCCAGGGAGATAATGGCAGAGAAACTTTGACCACACACAAGACACTCACCAAACTGGCTGTGAGCGAGGGAGCCGACTGGCCCAGGGCCTGGCTGCGCATGCGCACGAGGTTGGACGTGTCTGCTGAGGCAGGCCAGGCTTGACCTGCCACCGGGTTTGGAAGGAGGTACCTCCCTGTTGGAAATAGAAAAGAAAACAGAGTAAGCGACAGGCCAATGGTGTCATTCTGTAGAAGCAGCGGGGAATTCCAAGCTATCTTTCTTCCTCATTGCTTCTGCCATGTTTCCTAATGACTAGCAGTGAGCACAGAAAAAAAAATGTTTTAATTATGTAAGGAGACACCACGTTGGCTTATGACCCTGAATTCCCACGGAAGCCCAAGCAAATCACTTCATCTGCTGGGATGGGGGGGCTTCGTCAGGTTAGGATGAAGTTTTATTTATTTATTTATTTATTTATTTGTATCTTTCTGCCTATTCCATGAGAATATTTCAGGAATGCATGTAAATACGCGTGTGCTCTCAGCATCACACAGATGTGGTGTGTTCATGACATTATTTGAGGCCAATAGCTTATGTAGAGAAATGCAGAAATGAGCTGGAAGGGGCTACAAAGTAGAGGGCGTCATCAACAAAAGAAGAAGTGGAGTTCTGTTAAGGTGAAATGGGCTAGTGCCCCTTTTCCCCAGCATCCCTCGATGACGTGCATAGACGTGTCCGATGAATACATAATGGCCTCCATTTGCATAAATCTGGACATCAGTGTCAGTGTAGGTTCACTGTGCAATTTCCATCAACCTTGACACACACACACACACACACACACACACACGTGCGCGCATGCATGTGCGTGCACGTGTGTGTGCATAAGCTACGCCTCAGCTTCCTCAGTGCTGCTACCAACACAAGGGAGTTTGGTTTCCCTACCTGGGTAAAATTCGAATGCCTGTGACTATTAACATAGTAATGCTGCTTAAGAAACAGTGTCTGGGCCAGCCCAGGTGGGTCAATAATCCCAGCACTGGGGAGGCAGAGGCAGGCCAATCGCTGTGAGTTCAAGGCCAGCCTGGTCTATTAAGTGAGTCCAGGACAGCCAAGGCTACAAAGAGAAACCCTGTCTCAAAAAGAACCAATCAACAAACAAACAAACAAACAACAAAACAGTTGTCTGACTTTATCTGCCTTGCCTTACTCCGAGTTCAGTGAATACGCTTATGGAGCAGTGCAAAAAGGTGTGGGCATTTCCTTGCCGGAAACATAGGACAATAAAGAGAGAGACTATCGAGGAGACCCCCAGCAGGACCTGCGGGGCATACAGTTGTTCGCCCAGTATCTGAAGGGACCCCTGCTCCCTCCCACAAGCATGCACCTAACAAGCGTGTCTGACTAGTTATTAACTAATGACTGTGACATGGTACATACTTTATCACCATGACACATGCAGATCCTGGGCCCAACAGAAGCTAAACATTGTGGGTATAGCCCATCGACCTTGAGGTTAAAAGATCTAATGCTTTATTTAACCAAAGCGCCTTCCTCGTGTTATATTTTCATTACAGAAGGGGAAATGGCTCCTTATTTTGCAATAACTGATCATTTACTCATTGCCTAGTGTCAGAGGCTGCAGATAAAGTAGACTTGCCGTCCTGACCTTGCCCTGGATCTAAAGAATATGGGGAGGGGAGGGATAGGTGGGGTGGGGTCGGGTGGGGTGGGGAGGAGGGATTCAGTCGCCCTCTCTTGGCACTGGTCTCTCCAGCTCTAAGACGGACCTGCTACCCTGAACCATATAGAGTTACTGAGGGGATTTTTGAGTAAAGTGCTCAGTAAATACCGCCAATTTGGGTTTAGCATTAAGCAGTATAATGGGAAAAGATTTTTTTTTAGGTCAGGTTTTTTTTCTTCTTGTCATTCAAAACTAGAAAACATTCATATGTAGAAATAAAGCCACCTGGATCACAGCAGAGAAAAATCCCTGTGGGGCGTGTCCATGTCTTTCCTTCACAGTTTATCTCTATAAAACACAGTTTCTTGAAAACTCAGAATCACACAGATTTTTGTCAGTTGTCCCTCATCAGTGCCACATACTAGAATATTATTATTATTATTATTATTATTATTATTATTATTATTATTATTATTACTGTGTGTGAGAGTACAGGTGCATGCCTGCCACAGCACGTTATGTGTTAATCAGAGGACAACTACCGCAGAGTCGGTCTTTCCTCCCACCTTATGTAGGTCCTAGGGGCCTGAACTCAAGTCGTCAGGATTTCATAGAAAGCACTTTACCCATGGAGCCATTTTGCTGGCCCTGGCAGATGACCCAGCTAAGCACACACAGCAACTGTCAGCTGGAGACCAAGGCTGCCAAGGAAAAAAATAGCACATCGTTAATTAGCGCTGTGGGTCTGATCAGTTTTGTGGCGGAGTGCCCCCTTTTCAAGTCTGAAGTGTGGAATGTGAGTTTCTGAAATGTGAGCTGAAAGCTGGACTAAGATATGCCTCAGAACCCACCACCGTAGGTCCAGAACCAGAACAGCAATGGGAAATGGCAGAAAAGTCACGGGCTGTATTTAGGAAGACAGCATTCGAATGCTACGAACACATGGCTTCCTTACAACACAGACAAAATCACGTGTGCGGGATATAACTTTTAAAACATACCAGCTAACTGATCGGCTTGTGGGACTTAGGGTGCCTGTACTTTGTGTCATCGTCTCCTTTCTTTTTGGAGAGAGAAGCTATCAAAGCCAAGAGTCTTGGGACAGCAAGGCTGATGTGATGCAGGGGATTTTTACTGCCCTCCCACACCTGCCAATATACTTTTTTTTTTTTAAATCCAAGAATTCACCTAAGAATGAAGCTAATTGTTAACAAAAGAGGAGTATCTTAGTTTGCTTTAAAAGGTCCACAAAATTAGCTTTTCTTTTTCCTTCAGGAGAAAGAAATGATTAAATTGTGTTGCTAAGATGCACCAAATACAGGAAACAAGGTGACTCACTTGTGTGCCCCCAGCTCCTGAGAAATGGGATACCTTGGTACAAATTCAGTAACTGTAGATTGGCTATCCTATCTAAGCAACGCCTGAGCTGGTCTAAGCCGGAAGAATAAAAGTAGTAGCTCATTTTCTTATATTTTTATCTATATGAGGAGTGTAACAACAACAATCCAACAAGGCTTTGGTTCACAAGAGGCTCTGCGACATCCTGATAGCCCTGTGGGTAGAGACTGTCATCTCCCCTGTCCACACAGATAAGTTCTGTAGATAGGCAAGAGCTCAGAGCCAGGTAAGCAAGCTGTCAAAACCATGGTTCTGGCCCCGAAGATAGTTATCACATATGCTTAGGTAAAAATACAAGCTACATACTGAGAAAAGGTGAGTTCTACTTGTAAGAAAGTGTGTGTGTGTGTGTGTGTGTGTGTGTGTGCGTGTTTTAAGGGTGTATCACCTGGAAAAGGGGAAACAAAATTGTTAAAACCAATGGCTCGGAATCAGTCAGGCCTGGCTTCAAGTTCAGTTCTTGCAAGTTCTGTGTCAGACAAGTTGTTGAATTTTACACTGTCACAAAGCCTGGTTCTCCTCCGCCACTGTAGGGATAAAATACCCCATGTTTGCTATGCTCCTAAGCAGGTCACTTAAGACAGAGCTTACAGTATTGATTAATACTAAAATAAGTTAACATATCTCCATGGAAACAGCAAAATCAGAATTCTCTCTGGAGGAGGAAACGGGAGCTGGGAATGCGGAGGCACGTGCTCAGCCTGCTCCTTTTCACACTTTTATGTCCAGTGCTGGGGACCAAATCAAGTCCTCGTGGGTTCTAGGTAAGTGTTCTGTCGTTGAGCTTTATCTCGGGCCCCTACATTTTAATTATTTAAAAATAATTGGCGGGGCTGGAGAGATGGCTCAGTGGTTAAGAGCGCCGCCTGTTCTACCAGAAGTCCTGAGTTCAATTCCCAGCAACCACATGGTGGCTCACAACCATCTATAATGTGACTTGATGCTCTCTTCCGGTGTACATGCAGGCAGAACACTGTATACATAAAATAAATAAATAAAATTATTAAAAAATTAATTGGCAGGGGGTGTGGCAGGATGGCTCAGTAGGAAGAGGCTCTTGCTTCACAAGCATAACAACCCAAGTTTGGTCCCCAGAATCCACATAAAGGTAGATGGAGAGAACATATTCCACAATTATCCTCTGACATCCACGTGTGTGCTGTGGCATGTGTTCATTCACACACACACGTGCACACGCGCGCGCACACACACACACACACACACACACACACACACACACTAATGATAAAAATAATAACAGTTTTAAGAAGAATGTAGAATTTGAAATGTATTGCCCAGGCAGGAAGTTTTGCTAGTCCAAATAAAAAGTCTAAATAAAGAAGTAACTGTTGACCTGTGGCTGCAAACATCTCTGTTTTACACAAATCTGGAGAGCACGAATCTGGGTTACAGTGTCCGGCCGGTGGATGGGGCTGTAGTAAATGATCATCTGTTTCCACTATTTAGTCATTTTGCTTTGGTTGGGCTTTTTTTTTAATCAAAACTGTGTTTCACATTTTCTCCTAGCAAACTAGCCCCAAATGTACTCCTTCAAGCCCTCCCAAAGTTCGCACCAAAAGGGTTCCAGAGGAGGAACCCTAGAGTCAGCAACAAGACTGATGGGGATCAGAGCGAAGGGGAGCCCTGAGGAGCCTCCTCCTCCTAGCCAACAGCTCCTGACTAACGCTCTGCCCACAGTGTGAATCTGCACTGATCCCAGATCCCTCAGCTGAGGGAAAGCCAGACTCAGGACAGAACCCACGGACAGCAAAAGGAACCAAAGTCAGGGATCATTTAAATTATTTATTCATTTATTTGACACATACTGACCTTCCCTTTGGAGATCTGCCTCTTATATTAAAGTTCCCAGAATTTTTTTTTTTTAAATAAGAAGAGACCTCTGTAATAAGACCCGAGTGCTGCTTTGCCTTTTGCTGATATCTCTACTAAAGTTAATTCCATATCTTTTTCACTGCTCACATACAAAGATTCTACCTTATTATGAAGAACAAAGGTATGCCTTCAGTTCCTCTGCTACCTCAACAGAGCTTAACCCAGCAGGTGACACTCAGATTTAATCACTAACCAGCCACTGGCCGTGCATGTATCTTAGGCGTTCTTTAAACCTAACAGGATGTAAAGGCCACTGGCAGCAGTGATTAAATAATAACTACTTTAGTTGTGGGTGGCTTTAAGGCCAGATTGCTGAGTCTCATACCAGAACACCAAAACTGATTCTTTCACTCCTGCCAGAACCTTCTTGGAGCCCCAGGCCCCTCGTTTGTAAAGTGGAGGAGAACAAACAGAGTTGTTATAAATCTGAAACAGAAAAATACACTATAGGGTTCAACGCTCAATCATATCAACCTCAATTGTAAGGACCACAATGCAGATTAGAGCAAGGAAGACAAACACGTTAAAGATGCTAGGAAGATTAGCCGGTAAGTTGCAGAGACATGTACCCAATGAAATGTCCGTATGTCGTGTAAAAGGTTAGATCTCAGCTGTCATTATTCTTACATAGGTCTTACCATAAAGAATCACACACATGCTACAAATTAGAGGGTCTGGTAATACAGCACATGGGATACATCCCTTCCTGCCTGGACCACCATTAGTGTTAATAGGGAAAAGAAAGTAACAGATGGGTCTAAGGCGCTCATTAGAAGGTACTAACACAGTGCCGTAGCTGGTAGCGATCACATCAAACTTCATATAAATTTACTTTCTGATGACTACCAAGGGCTTCTAAAAAGTGTGTTGCTGTTACATTCATGCATCATTTGCTGCCTACGATTTAAGAAAATTAGCATCTGTCAACAGCATTGTTCAGCTGCACAGGGTGGAAATTAATGGATAATACCATTTCCAATGTGTCGTATGAGAGGTGAGCTTGCTTAGCAATCTGGCTGCTCATTTTAATACCAAATGGGGCTTGTTGTCACAACTGGAACCTTGATTAGCACCAGGCTTCTCTGAAAAACATGTTTTCTAAAATCCCAACATGTTCATCAAAACTCCCCTGAAGTACCCTCCACTGACAGAGCTAGGGCTGCGGAGGCACGAAGCAGAGGTCTGTATTACAGCTGAAATCAGTTGCCCAGAATGAGAGGAGAATCTATCAGGTTTGGGTCATTTGGACTAATGACAGTGGATCCAGGTGCTGTGGTGGCCACAGGGACTCCACATAACAGAGAGAAAGAGCAAGAGCCCTGCTTTCATCACCACTGCTCGCCTTTCCCTACCAACACTGATGGGGGTCCAGGCAGGAAGAGATGGAGACCCTCTAATTTGAAGCATTTGTAGGATTCTTCAGGATAAGACCATGGCCTGGTTCTAGCTCAGCTGCAAAACAATCAGCTTCTCTCGGGACGTGTTTTCCTTTGTTTCCACCCTAAGTTCCCAAACGGCGTAGAGGCAGCAACTTCATAGAGATGCCTGCCTTCAGACGTGAGATGCGTGCTTTTGAAGCACCCCACAGGTAGAACTATCCCCCGAAACAGGAAGACATCAAGTCAGCAATAATTTTAACAGAATGGCTTTATAAAGAATTAAACATAACCTCTAGAGCTCTCCTTTATCATCAGGGAATTGTGGTACCTGACTAGATTTGAAGGCTTCCATTAAAAATGTCCCCTATCACCTGAAGGGCCTTGTGGATTTAGCCATCAGTCTACAGCCTTACATTTGGGGTTATTTCTTCTGAATTATAACCAGCATACCAAAGGGAAAGTGAGACTGAACAACTACGTTTTAAAAGGACAGCTTCAATCTGGCTTCTGGTACTCAGTTATACTAGGGGCATTGAACAAGCTAAAAGTATTTCTCTCTCTCTCTCTCTCTCTCTCTCTCTCTCTCTCTCTCTCTCTCTTTCTCTCTCTCTCTCTTTCTCTCTCTCTCTCTCCCTCTCTCTCTAAGACACTAACCAAGAGCAGACAGAAGCTAGCTATGATGGCCAATGCCTGGCTCATGGTGGTTTGGGGGATACAGGAGGACCATACTAGGGGTGCAAAGAGAATAGAGGTACCATTACAGGGATTAAGGGACAAGAAAAAAAAGAGTGAAAGCTGGGATGGCGCTGGCCATGATCAGGTAAATGGTGCCCATATTCTGTGGCGGAGGATTGTGGGGATGGGGCAGTCTCAGCCAGTACTCTCCAGTATTAAAATGAGCGACTAGGTGGCTAAGCAAGCTTACCTCTCATGTAACACCTTGGAAATGGTACTATTGTACATAGCTTTATAGGTTTTGGACACCAGCCTGTATCCCCTTAGCATCTCCTGAGGCTCTCACAGTAGTCCCCTGAAACCTCACACTCACCACCACACTGGAAGGAGCCAGTACCACCATTCAACCCTCCACATGGCCTAGTAAAAGGTCCCTGCTTAACCCCTCTTGAGGTAGATGTACAAAGGATGTGCAAGTTTGCACACCCATCTTCCGAGTAATACTATTCACACGAGCTAAAAGGAGAAGGCACAAATCCACCAGTGAGTATATCATAGCTTATTAACGCAATGGACTATTAGCCTATTAATGCAATGAAATTCTGATACTTGATATATGGAGGAAATAAGAAGACGTCATGCAAAATTAAATGAGCTAGTCACACAAGGGCAGATGTTACATGATGGCCTTTCTATAAAGTACCTGGAATAGTTGGTTCCCCGACACAGTATAACCATGGCTTCTGCATTTAGGGGAAGAGAGAGAAGCCCTTGCTTAACGCATATAGATATTCAGTGGGATGATAAAACTGTTCCAGAAATGGGTAACACCAGTGGTTGTATAATGATATAAACGCATTTAATGCGACTAAATCAAGCACTTAAAATGTTTAAAATGTTAAAGTGTATTATGTATCTTTCACTACACATAAAATTTTTTCTTTGCTTAGCTAAAGTCCGATATCTTTTAGGAAGAGGAAAAAAAAAAAAAAAACCTCAATGGGACTCTCAGATTTTGTCAAAGCAGATAGCTACATAATCCACATCAACTCTTCCTATTGCTAATTATACTTACTAACCCACATCCTTCCCATCACAAGCAGGGGAGGTGGACTTTTTAAGTGTTCCCCAAACTTCAGAAATGAAGAAAGGCTAAAGCCCATGCTAAGTTGCTGGCTGGAGCGGGCCAGAATCGATGACACAGCAGCCATTGGCGTGGGTGTCTTCCATCATCACCCAGAGATGCTTCTTCCATGGCCCATTGCTCACTCCTAACATCCGCTCCCTTGTCGTCATGGCCCTCATCCCATCCCCACGGCAACTACGGCCTCCCTTTATTCATCTTCACCAGCGCTACAACACGGAGACGTGGCTCGCTTCATCTTCCCGCTCACATGGGTGACTGCCTTCCAATTTCTTGTCCCCCCTTGCAAAGGAATGACTGGGAAGCATCAACAATCCCACTTAAATCATTCTTCTTAATGGCGTAAATAAAGACAACTTGAGAAAGCAGCAGATATGTGACCACAGTGCTACATTTCATTTGTTTCTAGACTGAGCGGCTTTTTAATCCTTTCAGAGTTTGTGCGGTGTGGTTGTTTGACATGAGAGAAATCCAGAGCCCAGCCTTGACCCTCAGTCCTTGAGGTCACTGCCCACTTACCAGCAATCTCTAGTTGACATAGAAATTGAAAGCTGACTACAAGGCCACACACACACACACACACACACACACACACACACACACACACACACACACACAGAGCTCTGGATGGTGGCATTACAGCTGATTTGGGCCTAACAGGGCATTGAGGTCTTCCCTCCCTTGGCAATCTGTCTCAGATTCACCAAAACCACTTCCTTCTACTTTCTAGAATATTATCAACAACACTGTGTATTTAATATAGAATAGCTAGAAAACGCTGGCCAGTGTCTGGTGACCTAATTAAGAGAAATGCTTTGAAAGAAGCTAACAGCACAGGCAGCAGGTACCAGAGGCCAGCATCTTCTTTGGAAGCGAACAATTTCACATACCTAGACAGACTGTGTAGAAGACAAAGGTTTTTCAGAGAGTGACTAATGCCCAGGACCATGCTGGCAGAGCGCTAAGAACTGTGGGAAAACAGCAGAACACATACATCTACAACATGGAATTCAAAGGCTTTGAACAGACCATGAGGCTATGGAGGTCAGTCTGAAGCTGCCACTGCCACTGTCAATCACAGCTTTAGCTCTACATCAAAACTCACTTTTGCTACAGGTACCATGGCGAGGCAGTTCAAAGATACAGCAGTTGTGCACACCTGAGCTAATATAGCCAGCCTGTTACTCATGCCATTTTATGACGAAAGGGCAAAATTGTCAACACACAGTACATTTTTAAAGGGAACAACTCAAAATGATACTTACATAAAAATTTATTTGGCCTTTTGCTTGTTTTTGTTTTCCCCTACGTGTGTGTATATGTGTGTGTGTGTGTGTGTGTGTGTGTGTGTGTGTGTGTGTGTATTTTGTTTTGTTTTTTCAAGACAACGTTTCTCTTTGTAGCATTGGCTGTCATAGATTCACTTTGTAGACCAGGCTAGCCTCCAACACACAACGATCCACCTGCCTCTGCCTCCCTGAGTGCTGGGATTAAAGGCATGCACCACCATGCCCAGCTGTCCTTAACTTATTCTTTTTTTTTTTTAAGATTTATTTATTTTTTTTATTATGTATACATTGTTCTGCCTGCACATACACCTGCACACCAGAAGAGGGCATCAGATCTCATTATAGATGGTTGTGAGCCACCATGTGGTTGCTGGGAATTGACCTCATGACCTTTGGAAGAGCAGACAGTGCTCTTAACTGCTGAGCCATCTTTTAAAGCAGCTTCTCTTACCATCTACCGTGATCTAGTAAGTGCAGACATCAGGAGCAAATCCGTTAAAGCATGTGGCACAGCATGGCAAGCCATGCTTCTGTGATTCCACCCCTCCACTGCCAATTCTTCTACTCTACACCCAACTATGGCCACCAACTCCCCACTGTACCTCAATCACCAAGGCAGTCTCCCCTCGGGTGGTACTTGCCCGGATTTAAAATTCTTACCTAAAAATAAATAAATAATCCTTTGGCCCTGAGCTCTATTTGTGCAAAGGCAAAGCGGTGACTGAAAACAGATTTCTAAAGCGCTGCTAACTAGATCCGTCTTTAACGAGGACACTGTAACACATCACGGACACCAGGTAGTGTGGCCTGGAGTGACTGTGTGAGTGAGGACGTGGAGGAGGTGTGTGGCGTTGGTGGAGGGATGGTGGCAGCTAAGTGACGCCGGGCAGAGAGGTCAGAGTTAACGCCTGCAATCTGGCCTCCCTCCGTTCGGGTATTGAAATATAATTCAGTGGAATGAGTTGCTAGACATGGCTAAGCCCCCTGGGAAATGACAGATATTGATGAATGCTGCTGGAAAGATATATGGAAGGAGAAGGCAAATAAATAGGACATTTTCCCCCCCTCAGAGTCATTTTGTGGATATGCGGAATGGCTGCTAAAACACTTGTCAGCCCACTTCTCTCTGCCTCCCTCTCCGTGTCTGCCTTCTCCCCTGTCTGAAATCTCCCTGAGGACCAGTACCTGCTGTCCCCTGAAGATGATCATTAAATGCCTAAGCGTCATCTTCTCCATTGCCACCACACTTGTCCTCAGGCCAGTGGCTGGCATCCCGTCCCAACGTCCTTCCTTCCATCTGAATGTGTCCACTGGCTCCGCCTGATCTTGGAAACACGCCCAACTTTCTAACAGTCAAACTGTTGACCCCAGCTCTGCCCTACTCGGCCCCAGTAATGAGCTTGACATTCAAAATCTGCAGTAGCTGTTTGATCCTGTCCAGGCTCTTTGACTTACTTCTACGATTCAATTTTTCTGCAAACGTTGTACAAAACGGAGATGGTAATTTCACAAGGTGATGGCAAGAAATAATGGGAGACGTAAGAAAAGAAATCCTCATTCTGCGTGGCAAACCAAAAGCCCACTGTAAACTATAACCAAACACCCCCCCACACACACTTTCCCTACTAAGTAACTTCCTTAAAAGGATCCTCCCTGCGCCATGCCCAGGATGGGACAAGCTCGCCCCAGAACTGGGCACTTTGGCATCACTGAGTCCCGTTCCAGCTGCCAGGTGGGCCAGGGCTGCGTATGCAGCCAGACACAGGCTCAAGTTCTGGCTTGCTGTTCACTAGCAAGGGAGCCGTGGGTAAACGGCATTCGCCTCCCTATGAGCTTGACTTTCCTCACATCTAGTTATGATGAAAGTAGGCAGCACATGCAAGATGCATAATACTGAACATACGAACTGTGTTCAAGAGTGGTCCAGGTCCCCCGCTAGGTACATCAACGTTATGGGCATCACTGGAAAAGCAGCTATCAGCTATACTTTTAAACCAGAGATACTTCTTAGTCTCTTCCATCACACTAGTAGAGTGATACTTATTTCTAGGTACCATGTGTTCTGCCACCTTGAAAACCCCATGAGACTGCAGCCCATACCACACTTAGTATAGCACCATAGCCTGTACCTAGAACCCACTGGACTTTTGTAGAACTGCACTTGCACCTCTGCTCTATCTCATTTGTGTTTCCCTCCAGGATACATTGTCTCTTGTTGTCCTAGAGTTCCACAGTGTCTAGAATATTGAAATTTGATTCCCTTCTTTGTTTCATGACGACAAGAAGAAGAGCAGAAACTCTCAGAGGCCCTTAAACTTAATATGGGGGACGCCATGGCACTTCTCTGGCTTTGATTTTTATCTTTTAAGAAGCATGGGGAGGAGCCCACCACCTCCACAATATACTGCAGATTGCAGAGGGGGGATTGCCTACCCTCAATAGACTAGAAAATAACTTGTGTGTACTATCTTGCTCTTCAAAGAAGTTATGAAGCCTACTCAATAACGTTCCTCCCCGTGACCAGATGCTTTGATTGATGTCGCCAAATGTCACCCACAGGCCTGTGATGCTAAACACTGCTGACAGTTGCCCTACATCTCAACAGTTATTATAGAAGCCAAGGAGAAATCGGGGACTCGGAGCCTTACAAGATAAACAAAAAGAACAAAATCAGCCTTAGAGGGGATAAAATAAACTCCACAATACCAAATATGCAGAAATTTCCAGCCAAGTGCAAATTCCTTAACAAGCTTCCTATTTATAATATGAAATGTCTATCCACCGCCGCTTTCACATAGCCACGGTCACCATGTGTATTTTCCTGGAATGTCCAACAATCCCACGCTGAGCCTACTCTAAACAGATTTCAAGTTCTTTCTCTTCAATAACCATGCTGCCTATGTATAACCCCTAAAGGCTGTTATTTTCTGTCTTAAGAAATGCTTGTTAATGTTGATTAATGGATAAGCAAGAATCTAGAGCAATTTTTACATGTTTTTTTAAAATGGTAATAAAGCAAACATTGTTGCCAAATACAAAACAGATCTCCTCTCTCTCCCTAATGGCAAATATTTCAAGGTCCCTATGTCGGATTCTAGAGGTCTCAGTCAGAACTGTAGGAACTGTTCTCCAAAATTAGTAATTGCCAACTCCATCTGGTTTAAAAAACAAAAGACAACAACAACAAAAAAACAACAGGATCTATGGGGACACTGTTATCCAAGCTGCAATCCTATGTCTTGAATTAAATCCTCACAAACACCGAAGCGCTTTATAAAAGCACATCATAAGAGTGTCCTTATATTTACGGAAAGAAAATTCAAAGCCCAGATTAGCATCCTGATTGCCTCAGCACTGTCTGAAAAGTGAATGGCAGGTGCGGGGCAGGAATCCAGCCTTGCCATTTCGGGTCTATTACTTAGCCACTGACTACTCCTGCAATCTCACATGACATTAAGTGGCTGTGAATTCCAAGGTCACTGCCTTGTATTTTACAGTAACGCTATCATCAGGCTCCTTAACATCCCCCCCTGCCACCCCCCCCCCCGCTTTTTTTTTTTTTTAAAGAGAGAACTCAGCCATGCTTATAGGGAAATCAGTGAGCTGAGATAGGGGAAGGCTGCCATGTGACCATTCCAATCAACTTCCAAATGGTCCTCTCTCAAGCTTGAAAGCCTGATCATTTTCTGCTAGCCATTCTTTTAAGTGTATTTATCCTTCAGTTACGTGAATCCACAGAGAGGCCTGGGAGTACTGAACTGCATCGCAACAGGGCGTATGCACACTAACTTTCACACACCGACAAGTACATCACACATCAGATATGCCTGGAGTCTGTCATCTGTCCCCCACAAAGACGGTCCCAATCCCAATGAATAAAGTAGCTGGTGGGGAAAAAAAAAACAAAACAAAACAGGAAAGGGACACTGTATTAATGTCCCTGGGTCAGCCTCTAGCCCATTGTCATTCCTGGCTCACAAAGACCTATGAGACATGTCTGACAGTGCCTAAAGAGAGAACCATTCCAATGTTTAATGAAAGAATAGCCAAATGTCAATACAAACAGAGGAAGCCTAAGGAAATCTTAATTCAAATACACTTCCATAAGTATGCCGCAAATACTGCACTGAATGTACATACACTGAAACAACATTTTTTAATTAATTTACTTATTTAATAAAACAGCATTTCTTTATTTGAGTTAGGATGTAACGGGGTGATTTGTAGGATACCTAGCAACTTCATTACCGAGCACTTAGTACTTGCAATGTGTGGGACTTTGTTTTGAGGATACAATGGAAAGTCCTCAAGGAATTTATAAACAAGTGAAAGGAGTGATGGGTACACAAACAATGAAATGTAGAAGCAATTTATTCATGGAGAACAGGGGCAATACAGGAAGATGGGCACCTGGGGAGCAAGAAAAAAAAGGTGGCAAAATCCACAAAAGCGGTAAGGAGGTGTTAGGAATGGATGCTGTTTTGTTCGGTTACTGCTGCTCGGATCAAACCTCAAACCCAGGGTTACACACACGATTAGCGAGACTGCACTGACCACTGAGCAACACTCCCACCCTGAAATGGAATGCGAATCCAGAAAAGATCAGTTTGTTTCTCTTTTGTACACCAAGGAGTAGAGAGGCAGCACCTACCATTCTGGTTACCACAAATTACTACTTTCCTTTTTTCAAAAAACATGTCATTTTCATATACCAGTATAATCAAAAACTAGCAGAAGAGAACCAAACCAACCGCGCCAACCCTCCAGCATTATGATTTCTAGAAGCCAGAGCACAGAGAGGAGTGCAGTGGGTTGCCTAGCTCTCATTATTTAATAAGACGGTTCAAATTTATCAGGCCAGTCTAAACTCTTTTCCTTAATCTGACTTTAGGGAAATGCTTTAGGTACTTTAATAAAAGGGTTTCCATCTTTCGGAGCATCTTAGGGAAAAAAAGCGGAGGCACTCCTTTCCTTAAGGAATACTAAATTAAAACCAAGTGCTCAGTAGAGGGTTCGTATACATGCATGGGCTTATCATTAACATATGGCTCTCCTTAGCAGGCAAGGAAGCTGCCTGGCATGACACGAATATGGCGCAGAACAAAGAACTTACATGGGCCGTGGTTCCTTATTCAGAACCTTAACCTGGGCAATTTATAAAAATAATTTCAGAGGTAGGAAGTTCGTGACGGGGAGAAGCTGGTGTGTAGTCTGATAAGGGCCTACTAGTTACGAGTACCCCCGCAGATCATTTCACACCCCACTTACAAGGGTCTTAGTCCCATTGGTGAGACAATAGTCCCTAAAACCTAATTATCCCCAAATCCTGCTGCCATCACATGGGCTGGAATTTGGGGGTGGAGATATTCAAACCAAGTAAGGCTTTCCTTGAGCTCCTATCAGGAACAAGACAACAGATAGTTAGATGCTACTGGTCTCTCGCAGACAAGCTTCTCCCAGTGAGCAAGCGAAGCCAGGAGGAGCCTTACCTCACCACCTTCCCCTTCAGACTCAAGTCTGCCTGCCACAGGTGCCTGAGACAGGACCATCAGAGAGCAGGGAGATTATCTGTCTAGGCAGACACGAGAAAATAAACTTAGCCCTGGCGATATGCATTGATTAAGCACCTACATGACAATGACAAATACAGGCCACCACCAGCATCATTAATGCATCGGAAACACTAATTTTATTTTACAAATCTTTAAATGTCCCCCCTGGTGGCATTTGCATTTCTTTGCCTTCCCTTTTCCCTTGTGTGGCTGACTAAAAGTCAGCATCATTCCCATGCAGTCAAAAGAACTCGGCCATCCCCAGGGGCTTTGACTGGCTGATGAAAACAAGTTTTAAGAGAGAGAGAGAGAGATGGCCTGGCAAGCTCAGTGTTAGGGCAAGAGGCACAGGGCTCCTACTGGCATGTTCCATTAGAAGAGATGGCAGGGGTCTTTGCACAGCCACAGGGGAAGTGTGCTGTAATAGAGCCAGGGGAAGGGAGGGAGAAGTCTAGAGAGTAAGAGAAAAATGAAGAGGTACCATTCTCAGGCAAAGGGCTTCCTTGCTCTCTCACCATGGGGGATGAAATGATTTACTGATTAAGCAGAAAAGGAGCTTGAGAAAATAGGACACACTGTGGTTTCACCCCCACAAGACCCTTGTTGAAGCGTAAAACCCAGTATAACATTCTTAAGTAGTGGAGCCTTAAGAGGTAAATTTAGTATCGGCTGGGTATCATGGAAGCCAACGCTCTCCAGACAGGGACGCTGACCTGTCGAAGAGGTTTACGAAGTAAGTTTTTACATTTGTTTGTGTGTTTGTGCGCGTGGACAAACATGAGCCGGCACACATGTGGAGGTCAGAGGACAACGGATGGGCATAGACTCTCTTCTTCCACTACGTGGGATACAGGGATGAAACGTGGGTAGATCAGGCTCGGCGGCAAAGGCCTCTACCTGCTCAGCCATCAGGTGTCCTACTCTTAACCATAATATGACCAACTTAACTTTCCCAATTCCTTCATTTTACACTAATCATCAGCTCAGAAGGAGTCACACAGCCGCATCTCTAACAGGGAGGGCCTAGGATGGTATTAGCTTGCTTTTCAAAGCTAAACGTGTATAATTTATGAAGAGTCGAGAAAGGTTCTGCCCCCATATCCAGGCCACACTATCTCCAGCACAGAGACTTTGTAAGTCCTGAGAAACAGAAAGGTAAATGGAAACAAACGCATTAAGTCAGTAAAATCACGGATGTGAATTATCTGTAGTCTGGCTTTGCCCATCTCTCCCACCAACACCGTCCACCGAAAGGGAAAGAATCCAAGATGAAAGTATCAAAAGAATGCCACAAGGATTTCTTTGCCCCTCACAAGTTTCAAAATATACCTAACTCCAAAATACTAACATTTCCGAGACTTGCTTACGCGCAGATCAACCCACTCACCACCCAACACCGCCTGAGTCCCACGTTCCAGAAACATATTTTCAAGAAAATACAGGAGGAAGGTGCAGACAACGGACAGTAAACGACAATAAGAGGAACATGATTGTCCTTCTACAAAAAAACCAACAATGCCTTAAGTTAGGGATTCTGGAAGGTTGAATGCCCGCGTGTACTATACCTTGTCTCATAGAAACACCTTTATAAGGTTCAGCTAAAATGCAACTGGTGTCCTACCCTAAAAGAAATCTCAAGAACAATTAACTTTTCTTTTTTTATACACAGATTTATCAGATTGCCGCCCCTCGCCCCCGCCCCGCCCCAACACACACCATGGGAATAACCAACGCCCATCATGTGTAGACTCACCTAGAACACAGAAGTTAGCCAAAGGGTGGAGTGTAGAAACCTGGAGCTTCCTGAATTTAACATTCGATAGATTTTTTTTTCAGTTTCTTTCTGTTAGGTTTATTTTAGACTAGGTGGTAAAGTCAGCGCCTTATAGAAGTACTTTGATGCACACCATCTTGAAAATCATACCGGAACAAACTTTAAACAGCCAGTAGACATTTTCCTGTTTGGTGGACTTTGAAGACTCTCAGCTACTAGATTTAGTGTGGTACATCCAATACATCCAGCCTAAAGCCAAGAGAGCAAACTTATACACGAACATGCTTTAGCTGCTCCAAAAGTATTTCTGCCCCAGTGGCATTTATTTACTTATTTATTTATTTAATTTTTGGGTTTTCAGAGACAGGGTTTCTCTGTGCAGCCTTGATTGTCCTAGACTCACTTTGAAGACCAGGCTGGCCTCGAACTCAGAGAAGTCCCCCTGCCTCTGCATCTCTGAGTGCTAAGATTAAAGACATGTGCTACCACACCTAGTTCCCAGTGGCCTTTAAATGCCACACTAACCAAAACTTGGGACCCAAAGTGACCATTTCCACACAAAGAGCCCTTTAAACACCTACTGAGAAATCAGTAAAATATCATCTGAATCAATACTCAGGATTGCAGCCTAAGTTTTAAGTCCTTCAAGCCTTATCACCTATAGAACTGTAAAACTGATTTCTGAGGGGGCTGAACTAGTCTTCGGCGCTCCTTCATATATCAAAGGAAATAGCTCTGTCTTACGTCTGTCTCTCGTGTAATGGAAACAGATGCAAATGTGGTCCTTCAAATCCTCACTAAACTAACCCCCTCATCCCACCACGCCTGACTTCTCTCTTCCTGCATCAGTGGTGCAACATGTCTGAAGAAGAAATCTAAGCATCCATGAGAACCATGCCACCTGTTTGGGAACATGGTACGGCTACCGGCAGCTTGGGGCTGGAAACCGGAGTGTGGGCAGGCAAGTTAGAGAGGCAATGACTCCTCCATAGGCCATCTGCAGAGGCAATGGGCGGCAGCAGAAGACTTTATGACAGTGACACTGGGAGGCAGCATCTGCCGGAAGAACCAGCTGACAGCTGTGTGTCCCATTAAGTCTAGGTCTCGGGAGACCTTTGCCCTGACAAGGAAAAACTACAGAGACGTCTACAAATACATCAAAACATTCACCCTCAATGGTAAACGCCTGGACAGCATATAAAACACCCAGGACTGAAAGTGACACCCACTCTGTGAGCACTGTGAATGGTTCCAAAGATGTCTTAAAACTGGGTGCTTTGACCAAGACAAAGATGCTGATGCAGTTGCCTCTAGATCTCTAGATGACCTGGTGATTTCCCAGAATAAGCACAGATACTCTCCAGCTCCATATTCTCCTAATAAGTATCTTTTTTGTTTGTTTGTTTGTTTTTGGTTTTTGTTTTTTTTGAGAGAAGGTTTCACTGTGTAATAAATAAATAGCCCTGACTATTCTGGACTTACTTTGTAGACTAGGCTGGCCTTGAACTTGCAGGCATGAGGTTATTGTGTAATTCAAACGCTGATTTCTGTACCTCTCCCCCATATCTGGTTGTAATCTTTGTTCTGAGACTCTCCTGTCTCAATGTTGTGTAGACACTGCTCCCCAGTTATCCCCTGAAATGTCAATAAAGCAATTTACAGCCACCTGTTGAGCAGGGAAGAGAATAGGTAAGGACTGGACTTCCTGCCAGCCAGGGGAGGAGGAGTTATTAGAGGAAGTAGGGGAATCAGGCAGGAGCAGAGGTCCAGGAGACAGGAAGAGAGATGCTGGAGCAGAAAAGCTACAAAGTGCAAGCATCTCAGATGAAAGCCAAAGTAGCTTAGAGGGTTAAGAATAGTTTAATTACTGCTCAGATTTTATGCTGTTAGACTTGTTAACATAAAATAATGGAGTCTCATTTAATTGTGTGATAACCAGGTTAAGAGGGAACCTAGGAGAAACAAACACATGGTGCATGTCTTTAATCCCTGCACTTGGGAGGCAGAGGCAGGTGGATCCCTGTGAGTTCGAGGCCAGCTTGGTCTACAATGCAAGTCCAGGACAGCCAAGGCTACATAGAGAAACCCTATCTTTAAAACCAACCAAACAAACAAAAAATAAAAACAGTTTTAGAAAAATAACTTTTACATGAACTCACAGAGATCTGTCTGCCTCACCTCCTGAGTGCTAGGATCAGAGGCATGCACCACCACGCCCAGCATTTCATAATGTCTTGCTGATGGACAAGACAATTTTGTAAGATCTACAAAGGGACAGCAGACCAACTTAAAAGAATTCCTGCCCTTGGTCATGAGCTTTCCACAGAAAGACTTTGTAAGAAACAGAAAAGCAAGTAGAAGCAAATGCATCGAGTCAATAAAACTGTAAATGTGAGTTATATGTGGACCTGGCTTTTGTCCTTCTCTCCCAACACCACCACAGGCCAAAAGGGAAAGAACCCAAACTCAGAATATCCAAGACCACCACAAAGACTTCATCGCCCCTCACAAGTTTCAAAATATACCAAACTTCAAAAGAACCATATTTCAAAGACTTTCTGTATGAAACTCAGCCCATGTGCCACTGCCCAACACCACCGAACTTCCGTCATACCTCAGGCTCCTTGACAAGATGCCACCAGCTATGGACCAATCCCTGCAGAATGCCACCATTGACCCTAAGACTTTGTCCCATTTCCATCACAGCTCAGCTCTACTTTCCCTATCACGCACCCTTGGCTGGGGCTCTTAGGTGCCTTCGGTGGGATTAACACTCCCAAAAGATTCATCCCCCTGGAGCCTCGACCTTATCGAACAGAAAGACAGGCCTTAGGCTGTACGAGGGTTCTCAATGCTTCTAAGAACTCCCATATTCAGACTCCCTTTCCGTTCCTTCCCAACCATTTCACAGTCTTCTCTCCTCAGCTGCCAGACAACCCTTCTAACATCCTCCCAGGTCTCAGTACAATGAACCTTGAAACATATCAAAATGCTTTGATCGTTTCTTAAAAATAGCAAACATATTCTTAAAAAAAAAAACCCAGCAATAATGAAATAGACATTAAAAATTAAACTTCTTGCTGACCGCAAACCACCTCTCTGCCCAGCCAGGTCTTGTACATGTTGTGACAGAGTCTAACTGGATGATCCTACATGACCCTCCTAGTCGCACAACCTTCCCAATATCCAGATTGACCTGGGTCCCACAACCAGTTCCTTGGCTTGGTACAGCTATACCTGTGGATACTGACCCCATCCAGGCTCTGGGTAGGCCATGGCTCCCAAACAACCTACAGGCCCTCCAGGCTCCATATTCATCCCTTCTACCCATCCAAGCATTGCATATTTCGCACAAGGATGTAGCTGAAAAAGACTACCCAAATCCTCCCTTCTATCCACCCTCTCCAACACCCAGATCTGTGCCTGAACTCCAGGCTTGTACCAGGACCCATATGTGACAAGCCAGCCCAGTCCCCTGAGCCGTATCTAACCTTCAGGCTGAATGAAGTTGTGCTCTGCCATAACCTGCTCAGACCCAGAACTAACAAAAACAAGTTCTTGCCCACATATCCAGATACCATTACAAAAATACAAACAATATGAAAGATCAAGGTATTTTCCTGAAATCCAGCAGTCCTAAAGAAATGTTTGTCAATGAGAATTACCTAGACAGTTCCAAAACACAAAATTTAAGAAGGACAACCATGCACTTCATCAAAGAATTCAAGGAGTTTAGTGAACACACACACACACGCACGCACGCACGCACGCACGCACGCACACACACACACACACACGCACACTCACTCACTCACTATCAACCCAGCTCGATTAACTTAAAGACAGAACAAAGGTCTGAGTGACATTCAGTGCAACACAAAATGAAAATGATAAAGACAACCGGGGATTGAAGACAGAATTCAATAAAGAGATAGAAACACTGAAAACAACTCTACGTGGAATTGAAAAACTCAATAACCTGACTTGAAAACTCAAGGGAAAGCTTTCCAAGTAGAATGAATCAAGCCAAAGACAGAATATCAGGACTCAGAGACTAAGTAGAGGAACGAAACAAAGGAAGCAAAAAATAAAAAATAAAAAAATAAAAAAAGGAAAAATAATATGCAGAAAATGTGGACACCAGGAAAAGATCAAAGCTTCAGATTTTAGGAATAGATGAGAGAGAAGAATGCTAGGTCAATAGCATAGACCACATCTCCATCAAGATCATAGAAAAAAACTTTCTATGATGAGTGGGCCAAAGGAAATAAACCAAGAAAAAAAAAGTTATCCCCTACACCTCCCAAGAGGCCTCTCTCTCCTGCCCCTGATGTCATCACACCTTTCACAGCACGGCTTCTCAAAAGCTATGGATACCATTGTCTATGCAAAGGACTGCTTCCTCTAAATTGTTGATGGTTTCCTCTTCACCTACGCCACCCAGTGCTTGCCTGCATTTTCTTGCTCTTGCCCAGGCTACCCAGTCACTACACTGTCAACTCCAGTGGCCTGCTCCTCTCCTCTGCTTTACTTGCTTATCTGACACCGTCTAGTATGCTTTCTTCAAAACGATGGTTCTCTCATTTCTGCGACTCCACAATCCCACTGGGCTTATCAGCATAACATGTGCCATGAGCTCTTCAAACCGAATTCATGTCCCTATGGCCTTACTGAAGTCTACGTCTCCATGAACTCTTCAACATGGTGAGCGCCACCCTCCCTTGCCTATGTGTGCCTGGACTCTAAGCTATATGACGGCAGGACCATGTTTCCTAGCATGCTGCAACAGCAGCAGCCACCTTAGGGTGACCTGTGCTTAGATGACAGATCTTGCCCAAAGCATACAGACAGACAGGAGGACATCTGGGCCAGCCTGGGTCTCTCCTCTCCTTCCAGCTAAAGGCCAGTAAAGAGCCTGCCCAGAGGGTGGAGTGTGGACATGTAAAGGGACACAAAGGGAGCAGCCTAGCCCGAAACATTTCCCCTCAACAATTACACGTGTAAGAAATAAAATGCTATTTTTGGCTTAGCTGTATAGGGTCACTTTAACAGCATTCTTACATAGGCGTTCTTCACAGTCAATAAAAGAGGAGAGAATTAGACCATACAGGACAGAGGCATTGAGTTCAAGTGAATAATTACTAAATTGCATGGAGCTTTTATTCGTTTTGTTTTCGAGGCAGGGTCTCTGCATAGCCTTGGCTATCCTGGATTCATTTTGTAGACCACACTGGCCTCAAACTCACAGAGACTCACCTGCCTCTGCCTCCCGGAGTGTTGAGATTACAGGAGTGCACCACCATGCCCAGCTCTATGGAGCTTTAATTTGATGATTTTCAGATTTACCGACTAAGCTAAGAAACCCAACGAGTGACCACAGATTCACTCACTCCAACATGATGGCCTCCAAGCTAATTTCAGAAGGAAAGCATGTTTCTTGGGATCGTGCTGTTTTTCCTTTTCGTTCTTCAAGTAAGATGTTTAAAATGCACTAGGGTAGGGCTGGGAGCTTGACTCAGGGGTACAGCACTTGCTTAGCATGCTTGAAGCACTATAAAAATAAGACAGAGAGGTAGACAGGCAGGCAGGCAAAACTTTTCCATTTTCCCCAGTGTTAAAGATCATTCTAACAGTTTTAGAAATCCCATTCAATACTGTCTACAAGTTAATCCATTAGTGCTCTGCGCACATTGCATTCCTATACAGTCTATGGGACACCACCGATACTGTTTTCCTTTATATTCTAAAGAACCCAAATATCCTTTAGAAAACAGGAGTGACTCCCTAAGGCAAAGGAGCTTTCCTTCTAACTGTTGAGGCACAATACAAACATCACAACCAGGGGATGCAGGCTGTGGAGTTGAGGGGGGGGGCCCCATCTGTGTACCCGGAAGGCAGGATTCCAAGATCCTGAAGTCTGAACGCCAGGCACAATACTGTGTATCTTTGCCTAGACTGAAGGGTCTGTACAATGATCAGAACACTGCTGCCCTGCCTCATCAGGGGGCTCCGAGGCTCAGTCACTGTTTACACGTGCTTCTATCTATTTAGCAAGCAGTGGGCCATGAAGACAGAAAACATTAGCTTTAAAAAAAAAAAAGAGTCAGAACATGATAGGCATAGTAAGCTCTGGGTCTACTGTTTAAATGTCAGCGCCGAGAAAATAAAATCAGCAAGCCGGCTATGTATGTTTCCCTCTCTTTAACCTGATACACTTGGTGATTTGGGTCTTTAGTTTGGGAAGAAAAAGAAATTCGCAATATCAAACATGGCTATCATTAATTCAAATTCACGGTAAAATTATGGACCTCCTGATTTATCTATTCTGATGGTTTGAGGTTTGTATTCTCTGAGTTATCTATTTGAACACATACTTTTATAATTCAGAAGTAGATACTTTTATTATAGAGGACTGCTTTAAAAGGCAGAAGCTAAGGATGGTAGACTGAGCTACTGGTCCAAACGGCCTTAAGTTCTTAGCATTGTACTCTGTACCCTTGCGCAGCAGCCATGATGGAGTGTGCTTCCACAGCTTGGTTTGTTCTGGCCAATGGAAAAGTGGCAACACAGTGCTTACAAAATGTCTGAAATACGTTGGTAAGGATGGACTTCACTTCTCTGACTCTGCTTCTGACTCTATCACACTGTGTAGCTGACGAGCTGAGAGGCAACGGAGAAAGGGCAGGTTAGTGAACCCTGGAAGCAAGCCTCATGGAAGACCCTGGGCCATGTAAACAAGAAACTGATAGCTGTCTGCCAATTAGCATTCTGAGAGTCACAGAATTAATGCTGCTGACACAGATCACCGAATGATACAAATGAACAATGACAACAACAAAAAACTTGGAGGGAAAAATAATTTCCCCACGGATTGAATTGCAGGGTATAAACAAACAAACAAACAAACAAAAAACAAACAAAAAAACAGAGTTACTCTTGACATACCTATGTAAGAAGGGAGTCTGCTTAATCATCAAGCCAGTTTGGGGAAAAAAAATCTTTAGCACAGTAGTTTTCTTTCCCCCTTATCAAATATTCAATTGTTTAATTATAATTATAGGAAGCCTTACCAAGCATGTAGTAGTTCGAGAGCACTCAGCAACAGGATTTCGCATTAAATATTATGAACCTCTTTCAGTGTTCAAATTTATTTTTTACAACATGATTTCCAATGTTTACAATTGTTTTCCACTCTGTATATATTCTATAATATGTTTAATCAATATCCTCTTGGCAGATATTTAGATGACATGTAATTTTAATTATTATAAATAGTACTGCTCCAAAAATTACTAGTGCTAATTCTCCACCCATATTCATGACCGTTTGCTTGTAATGAATTCCCAGAAATAGAATTGCTGGGCTAACAAATGTATGAATTTAAAGTTTTTTTTAATATGCATTAATTGCTTAGATTTAATTTACTTTAATTAAAGGACTGGGAGCCCTACATATTGAGTTACATCCCCAGATTCCAAGTAGGGAAAGATTCCCCTATCTAAAATTCACTGTAATTAATCCTGCAGGAATTTAAAGTTTATTTAAAACCTGCTGGGTACCTGCTATGCTAAATAGCTTCATAGTGGCTGTGTGCCTGCCTGGCCATAATTCCTGGCTCTCTTGTTTACAAGAACCATGCCATGCCTCAGTTTACCCATCTGTAAAACAAGGATGGGTGCTTCCCTGTCTTATGGGCTAAACAAATTAATAAACGTAATTTGCAGAAACTGGTCTTGCCATACAGGAAGAAGACTTTAATATTAGATATCATTAGGGATAAATAAATGAACAGGTCACAGACTGTCATCTAGAAAAGCTTTTAAAGGCTTAGTGACATTTTTAAAACTTATAATTGGGCAGTAAAAATGTTCGAGCTAAGCCTTCACAAACTCTTCGATTTTAGTTTGGTTTTCGACAAGAAGGAGTCCAGGTGGGAGACTCTGAATTTCTGGTCCTTCTTTCTCCACCTCACACCTGGCAGCTCATCACTGTAGGTACAACACTACCAAACCAAAGATCCTGAAGCGGAAACAAAGCCAAGCAGTGGGGAAGATCAGGCACAAGATTCTGGTGGTGAAACCAGCTTTCTGATTGCAAACTGAGGTCACATGGTTACTGTTGCCTAAAACTATTGTTTGTTTAGAATCAGAGACCTTGGGGTCTTCCCTTAGCCAGCACCTGATACCTCTGCAGGCACAGCACCAAGCAGACAGAATCCTACAATCCCATAATTTTATAACAAGTCCTATACTCCTAGTGTTCAGGAGGCTGAGGCAAGATTCCCATGAACTCAATGCTAGTCCACCCTATACAGTATGTTTCGGGCTTGCCCAGGCTACTCTGTGAGGCTGCCTCAAAAAACAAACAGATTTTAAAAAGCAAAAAGGCGAATCCATCAGAGCCAAGCTCGGTGAGCTTACTTTTGCCACCAGCTTCAAAGCCCCCCAATTCAGTTACTTCACAGACAATGCTAATAGCTCCCACTGCTGGGCTAAGTGCTCGCACATGTTTCTTCATTAAATCCTCAGCTTAGCTAAGTATGTGTTCCCAATGCTTTCCCTAGTCCCCAACATCCCAACTTTCAAGGACCTATTTTCCAAGATAGGCTTATGTTCAGTGATTGTTTAAAAATCTTCTAAGGATGACTAAACTTTTTAAAAAATTATCTCACCTAAGATTTTTAAAACTATATTTTATTAATTTATTTATATTACATCTCAATTGTTATCCCATCCCTTGTATCCTCCCATTCCTCCCTCCCTCCCATTTTCCCTTTACTCCCTTCTCCTGTGACTGTGACTGAGGGGGACCTCCTCCCCCCTGTATATGCTCATAGGGTATCAAGTCTCTTCTTGGTAGCCTGCTATCCTTCCTCTGAACGCCACCAGGCCTCCCCATCCAGGGGACGTGGTCAAATATGGGGCACCAGAGGACAATATATGCAGTAAACTTCGAACCCATAGCCAGATCTAGCCAATGGACAGGACATTCTCCACAGCTGAATGCAGAGTGGGGTCTGACTTTCTCACCTAAGATTTAACCACTCAAAATAGCTGTACAGCAACCAAATTGTACGTGGCTAGCCTTGATAGAGTGCTAAGAGGAAGAAATGGCAGCCAGGTGCACGCATTCATTCTCATAAAGCTAAACGCCAAACCCCACGCTGCAAATCATACGCTGCGAGATTCTGCATCGTTTCAAAGCTTTTTAATAAACTACTTAAGTGAGAAAAGGTGAAAACTACCACCCAGCTGTCAGAAACAGTTCAAGTAAAATCAGCTTCCTAATTAAAATGAACAAGCAGGGGCGAACCTTAACCATCAGGGTTTCACTTTCCTCCCTGCCCGTTAAGGATTAGTTAGACTGAGGACTCTGGGCTGTACCATCTACAAAGGCGGTCTACATCGACAAGGGGAGGTGAGCGCGGTCCTATCAGGCAGCAGGCAAGCATCAGCTGAACTCCTGTGCAAACACTGGCTGTTCGCTCAGGGAAGAGCAGCCTGTTACAGATTTTGAGACAGGATCTCCATACATAGTCCAGGCTGACCTTGAACTCAAGCCTGCTTGCCTCTACCTCCCAGAGCCTTTAGAACATGCATGCATGATATGCATGCATGTAAGGTATAGGTTTGTGTGTGTGTGTGTGTGTGTGTGTGTGTGTGTGTGTGTGTGCGCGCGTGTGTGTGTACATGTGCATGCATGTGTCTGTATAATATGCATGTGTCATGTGGATGTGTGCAAGTGTGTATACATACACACTAGTGTGTGTGTACATGTGGATGTATGTGTGTGCATAATATGCATGTGTCATGTGGATGTGTGCAAGTGTATATACATACACAAGTGGTGTTTGTGTACATATGCATATATGTTTGTTTGTATAATATGCATGTGCCATGTGGATGTATGCAAGTATATATACATATGCAGGTGTGATGTGTGTGAGTATATGTATGTGCATAATATGCATGTGTTATGTGGATGTATGCAAGTGTATATACATACGCAGGTGTGATGTGTGTGAGTATATGTATGTGCATAATATGCATGTGTCATGTGGATGTATGCAAGTGTATATACATACATACGTGGGATATGTGTGTGTGTGTGTGTGTGTGTATGAGTAATGGGTCAGAGGCTAACAGTAGTGACATCTGTTTTGCTCCCCACCTTAATGTTAAGATGGGGACTCATACTGAACCAGAAGTTGCCAGAGTCCGCTGGACAAGCTGGGCAGAGCGCCCCAGGGCTGTCCCTCAGTACTGGGAATATAGATGAAAACTTCTACACTCTGCTTTTACATGGGTGGAATTCAAACTTAGTGCCTCATAGCTCGCATAGCAGGCACTTTACTGACTGAGCTATCTCATTAGATCTGCAGGCCTTTCCTTTCTGTCTGTCTGTCTGTCTTTCTTTCTTTCTTTCTTTTTTACTTTTAAGGCTATCCTTCCCTGGGCCTGGATCACCCTCCCTCTATTCCAGCAGTGTGCCTCTCTGGGCCAACTGCTCCAGCTTTACTGACTATGTGGCAGCAGTATTTCTGTTCCTCAGAAATTCCATTTCCAGAAAGTCAAAGCCCATAATTTGAAAATAAAAAACATAATTCAAAGTATTTTCCAGACCATTTATGAACTGGCAGACAAGACAAAACTTCTTTTCGGGCTTAAAACCAATAATGCTCCTTTAAAATATTTATGTTTAGAAGAAAAGAATCACTAAGATGAAACAGGAAAAAAAAACTAATCTGTAGTGCATTATATTTGAGTTTTGCATGAAAGTTTAAATGGCAAGTTTTTTGTAACATTTTTTTGTTCTTTAACCAGTCCTGATTTGGCTGTAATAAAAGTTATACATACAACTAAAGGTTTTTTATATATATAAATAAATATATAAGATATTTATATAATATAAATAGAAGTTATACGTGGGGCTTCTTAGATTTGAAAACCCTTCAGTTTTAGATGGACCATTTTCATTGCCACTTTGTCTTTTTTTTTTTTTAGATACTTTTATTTTCAATGGACCCATAATTATACAGACTACAATATGCTTTTCCTCATTTTCTTCTCCATCTTTCTTACTTTCTCTCCTTATGTGGTTCTGGGTTCAAAGCTAGGGCTCACGAATGCCTAGGCAAGTGGCCTATCACTGAGCTACACCCGAGCCCTGGGGTAGCTTTCAGTGAGTGCACAGAACACAGAATGACCACATCAGGGTAACTGGCAAAAGTTTCACCTCCAGCACAAAGCACTGATGCTGAGAATGTCCTAGATGCCCCCTTTACGTACAGTTTAAAAATGGAATTGCTGCTAATCAGTTAGCCAACTGGATCCAGGATGGTGCTATTGGGAAGCACCGAGGCTTGAAGGGGTAAGGTCCAGCAGGAGGTCTGCAGGCAAGTCACTGGGTCCACGGTCTTGAAGTGGCATGTGGGAGCCAGCTCCCCTATCTTTCTCTCTTTACTCACACCATAAGATGGTCACTCTCGTGCCTCTGTGTGCTTCCAGTCAGCAGGTGACAGTCCTAAAGCAGCAAAGCCTACCAGGCTTACTAAAGCAGTAAAGCCCAACGAAACCTTCTCTTTTTGTAATTCAATTATCACAGGTTTCTGTTAAGAGTAACAGGAAGCTAACAGAAAACACGAAAGACAAACAGCATCCTAGGACAACGAAAATGACCAAACTCACAAAGACTGGCCACACCACAGGTTGGCGAAGAGGCACACCGATTATTTTGTTCATCTACTGTTGGCATAAAGTGTTTAGATTTAGGCATCTTGTCAGCTTCTCAGAACACTCGCTATTGATAACAATAATATGCATGTTTCGTTAAAATGGGTGCTGAGTAACAACACATAGACTGTGTGGCCCTGTTCACACAAAACACTTAGGATCAATCTCATTTGCAGGAACTGACAGCAGTTCTGCAGTTCCCGTGGGATAAGGAGTGTGTATGTGTGTGTGTGTGTGTGTGTGTGTGTGTGGTGTGTGTGTGTGTGTGTGTGTGTGTGTGTGTGTGTGTGTGTGTCCCATTGTGTGTGTGTCTCGCTGTGTGTGTGTTTCTCGCTGTGTGTGTCTGTGTATGTATGTGTCTCTCTGTATGTATCTGTCTGTCTGTGTGCATCTGTGTGCATCTGTGTGTGTATGTGTGTGTCTGTTTTGATCATGCTGGTAGTTACGCCAAAATATAAATTTTCCCAAATGCATCTGTGTCTATACAAAATATGACCAGGTCATTGTATATAAACTATATCCCATAAAGTTTACTGCTCAAAGTTCTTAATTTAAACTGCTTTCTGGAGTAAATAAGACTCTCCAAAAGGGTCTGCAGGCGGCCTTTCACACGAGATCTCCAAGGCTGTAGGGAACCCTGTAAGTGAAGCGCCCCGCCACCCTGACTCACCAGTGAGGGCCCCTCCCAGGCTCCCTCTCCGCAGCTGCCTCCCATCCTCACTCAGCTGCCTCTTGTACTTCAGTGACTTCCCGAGGCCGCAGGCCACATCTGGGTTGCTGCATTTCCGAGACTGCATGGGTGGCGGAGATAGTATGTGGTCAAGCTGCGGAGAGAAGGACAGTGGCATCACTTCCTGGGGACTCTTGACACAAGTGATTCTCAGGCTCTTTGCATCTCCTTCTCTAAACACACTCCTTTCAACCCCGGTTTTTTTTGTTTTTTGTTTTTTGTTTTTTTTGGACTAGTTTGGAAAGTTTGAAATCTTTTTTGTGTACTTTCCACCAGAGAGAGCGCTGCTTGCTGCACAATCCCGGTACTGGGTTTTGAAGGCAAGTCATGACACATGAAAAGGTCATGGGATTACGTTTAATAGATTATGACCACTATTTTTTAAATATAGTTTATTAATTTATTCATATTACATCTCAATAGTTATCCCATCCCTTGTATCCTCCCATTCCTCCCTCCCTCCCATTTTCCCCTTACTCCCCTCCCCTATGACTGTGACTGAAGGGGACCTCCTCCCCCTGTATATGCTCATAGGGTTTCAAGTCTCTTCTTAGTAGCCTGCTATCCTTCCTTTGAGTGTCACCAGGCCTCCCTACCCAGGGGACATGATGACCACTATTTTTAATGCCGTTGAATAATTATCAGACTCCAACAAGCGCTGCGAAGATGGCTCAGCTGGCAAAGGATTTCCCATGAAAACATGAGGACACCAATTTGTTCCCCAGCCAGGATCCAATAAAAACTTGGCATGGTGACGCATGCTTGTACTTTCAACCCTGGATAGGACGGCTTGGTCCTTGGTCCTTGGTCTTGCAGGCAAACTAGCATAACCCGGGCCAACAAAAGACCCAAAAGGTGGACAGCACCTTAAGAATGGCACCAGAGTTTGGCCTCTGACGTCCACGTGTACGCACAGGTACACTCAACCCCCTGCAAACACATACACACACACACACACACACACACACACACACACACACACACACTGCAAACACGAGGGTACTGCTTCATGAATGACTGCACTGCACATGCATACATGCGTATCTAGACCCCTATGTAAAATTCGTCCTTCTCTGGATCCCCCAATTTGAAATATTGCTATATAAAAACAGATCCCATTTCACATGTTGCTCACACACATACATGCACAAGAGAGAGAGAGGGATTTCTAAGCACCACAGCCCTTAATGGAAATCAATATACCCTTATATCACTCTATAGCTCTTAAAAAGAAAGCCTGCCACAAGAATCAGAGAAACCAAAGCCACTTCAAGAGACAGCTTTCTACAAAAGAATTCCCTGGGTCAAAGCTCTCGTGTCAAGAGCTGCTCCCCGTTCATGAGGAGACCTTCCAGACCTCAAGAGAGCCATACCTTCTAAGTGTTCACCTGCCTGTGTGTGTGCTGAGATCACACTAAGGACAAAACCGTTCCTGTGCATACACATATATCCTTATCACTATTAAGGGCCCCCCTAAATATGTTCAAAGAGTCACAGGAATTCCAGTTGTCACCCAAAAGGGCCAACTCTGCACAATTTTAAAAGCAGGAAATATGCAGACAATATAGCTAGGGATGGATTCACCAAAGTTGGCTTTGTTTTCATGGGCACTTGGGTCACTTATCCGATTTGTTTTTGTTTTTGTTTTTAAGTTTTATTTATTATTATGCATATAGTGCTCTGTCTGCATGTACACCGGCAGGCCAGAAGAGGGCATCAGATCACATTGTAGATGGTGAGCCACCATGTGGTTGCTGGGAATTGAACTCAGGACCTCTGGAAGAGCAGTCAGTGCTCTTAACCTCTGAGCCATCTCTCCCGCCCCACTCCGATTTGTTTTTAAGACTATCATAGATATTCTTATAGTCAGTCAAAGAGCAAGTCATCCATTTGTCTGTCCACATGCTATAGTATATTCAAATCACGGCAAAAAGGAGCTCGTGCCTGGTCATGGGTTCCCTCCCTGGATAGTTGAGACCAAACTTTCCCAAGTTTAGTTCCACAAGGTGTGAACTTTCTCCTCACCTCAGCTGTGTTCATTAGCAACATGCAATGGAGGATTTCAAGCACTCCTTAACAAGAACCGCCTCCAACTCCCAGGCATTCACGTCTTTACAGCATTTCGATGCCAGCTGGTATTTTAATGAGAGGACCCTGAAGAATGAGCAGTCCACCTGCTCCAGGATCAAAGCCAAATCCAGTCAGGAGGGGAAGGGACCCCAGGGGGCACACTTCTCAAAGAAACAGCCCTTTCAGAGAAGGGGTTGTAGGCATCTGAAGCTGTCAGCCAGCTGTTGCTCATGACATAAGCGTCCACTTACCGGCGCTTCACGGAGAGACTCCCGTCCAGCCTTAAGACATTTTGCCCTTAAATCCTACAATGAAGTATCTGAACCATTACTCATGAGCAACCAGACAACGCAGGACTCATTTGCAGTCAGACCATCAAACAACAGAGAAATTATTGGTGCCCTAATGTTGGTACCACTGTATGTCTTCACCATGTGTCTTTTTTTTAACTGCCAATTTATTAATATTATTGTTGTTGTTATTGAAAATTTTCAAAAGAAAACTGTGGCTATGGAAACATGGAATGGATTGAGTGTGAAAATAGCCATCCTTTGTCTTCATGCCAGGGAACAAACATTATTCTTTCCCCATGTGGCTTTCACTCCCCATCCTGTTTACATGTATGTGTGGTTCCCCATCTAACCCCCCACTGCAATATCAGCTGCAGATAAGACTTTTCCTCATTAATACTTTAGCATGTCTTTTTTAAGAACATAGGTAAACTCTTTTTTTTTTTTTTTGAGACAGGGTTTCTCTGTGTAGCCTTGGCTGTCCTAGACTTGCTTTGTAGACCAGGCTGGCCTCGAACCCACAGAGATCCACCTGCCTCTGCCTCCCAAGTGCTGGGATTAAAGGCGTGTGCCACCAACGCCCCATAGGGAAACTCTTTAACTTATCTATTCTATCTATATATTCTTAAACAATATCTCCAATCTTCTGAATTAAGGACATATGGAAAAAGCTGGGGAAACTGCAGAATAAGGCTCTATAGCATTCATCCTATTAAGTTGCTCTTTTCCGTGACTTGGAGAACTGCAGCCACAAGGTGGCAATGTACCATAGACATTCAGCAGAATGTTCCATGTTAGCTCCTGTCAGTAAATGCACCAAGAATGAGTGGCCGCCCCTTCAAAGCCATCGAGCGGGGCACGGGTCCATTCTACTTAGTTATTTTCTCTTAATTACTAGTGGCAGTTGCATAAAATACAGATATTTATTGTTTAAGGTCCATCGGCTTCTGCTATCCTTTTCTCATTTGCTTGCAGAATTACAATTAATTACTCTGGAGAAAGAGCGTTCAATCACAAATCAACAGGGGAGGGGGAAGTACCCAGGAGCGATGCCGTCTCCTTACAGAGTCTCAACAGTCACAGATGGCATGGGGTAGGTGTAGAAGAAAGAAAAGGGAATTAAAGAGGAAGTGTGAGCATAAAAAGAAAGCCACTTCCCCTTCCCGTTACAAAATGAAGCCATGAGCCAATGGTCCACAGGCTCCTCCTCCTCCTCCTCCTCCTCCTCCTCCTCCTCCTCCTCCTCCTTCTTCATCAGAGTGAGAGCCCCAAGAGGAGACTACTATTTTAGACCCAGGAGAATTGAGGCAGTGAACAGTGAGGGCTGAAAATGTCTCAAGAACAGGAGAAAAACCTATGAGCAGAGCAAGGCGCCAAGATCCTATTTCCTTCCTCCATCAATTCACACTCCCACCAGGGCTCTCTCTAAACATACCATTTTTCCAAATTTTCTGCACTGTCAGTGGCTTTAGTCTTCCTATAATAATTAATCAAAGCTTCTCAAAATGGCCCACTGCTGCCTGGCACTTCATTTTCCTTTTATTTTATTTTATTATTTTTTGGCCTGGATTCCAACACTCACGGATCCCTTAAAAAAAAAAATCACTTCATCTCACCCTAGAGCGGACAGTACATATCAAGCTTGTCACTTTGAATGCTGCCATTTAACCAATTCCCATTTAATGTTTTTCAACTTCGCCACACCCCCAATGATGGCGACACTCTACAAGGTTAACTGAAGACAGAGGGTGTCTTGAACCCCCTGCTCCTCCTCCCCCACCTCCTGAGGCTCAAAGGCACTGACTGAGGCATGGCTTTTGCTCACTCTGAGCATTTTCAGTGTCCCTCCTACTGCAAGCTACAGGCTGCCCAACCCTACACTTCTTTGTCACCTAGCATGCTGCTCGGCACGGTATTGAGAAAGGGCATCTGAAGAGATGCCTTTCTTTTAACCCATCAATCAATTCTGATTTCTGGTGACCAGGCTTCCTTGCAATTCCCTACGTTGGTTTTCAGAGTCCTTCACTTCACAGAAAAGCCAGAGGATACTGGGGAGAGGTCCATTTGCACATTTCTGAATTCAGAACTCAGACAGAGGTGTAGTATGTTACTCCGTGTCACATCTAGGCAATTACTCTTGCTGGAAGTCCATCCTGGGAATCACAAAAGCGTTGCATGAATGAGAGAAATCTGGTACAGTTGTGAAGGAACATCACAAATTACTGTGACTCCCTGATCACATCCAATTCACGTGATCGTCTCATACCCATGTTCTCTGTAATTGTCTCCCTCGTCGCTGTCTGGCAGAAAGCTGAGGGAAACAGGGTCCGTTCTGATGACATGTGCCGAGATGGATACAGGCAGGTGAAGGCGCTTATGAGAGCATCTGATCTTCAGATTCCTCTGCCTTCCCCCATCACAGCCACAGCTGAGCAGATGAACCATGGGCACATATTCCTGGGCTGAACCCTCTCCTGCCATGGTGCCACCTTCCTACCTCTACAGCGCACACAGTAACTGCCCACACACACTGCACTTCCTATCTCTCACTCGATCTTCAAGACACTGCACTGCCAGGCACATCAGTTCTTCCAGTCTACAAAAGTATGAGGATCTTACGGGAAGGGTGTGTGTGTGGGGGGGCGGGAAGCGATGATCAGACATTAGAGAATAACGCGTATTTGTTCCAGCTTCAAGGCACACGAACTTTACAGACAGTCCTACCTTCCCATTCACACCTCACACTCCAAAACATCCTTCAAGATACAGCTCCACCATGGATTGAACTAGAAATGATCCTAATGAGTGAGTTCACCCAGAAGCAGAAAGACTCAAATGGTATATACTCACTTACATCTGGACACTAGCCCAAGGGGCATGTCCCATAAAAGTCTTCACTTATCAGGAAAGTGGGACAGAAGGGAGGACATCCTACTGGGATTCTAGGTGAGAGAAGCATGGGAGAATGGGGAAATAGAAGGATCCAGAGGGTCCTAGAAACCTACAAGGAGAACATTATGACAGGCGGATCTGGGCCCAGGGGTCCTGCTCAAACTATGGCACCAGCCAAGGACTCTACATGCAGTAAACATCAATCACTGACCCAGATCTAGTCAATGGACAGGACATTCTCCACAGTTGAGTGGAGAGTGGGGACTGACTTTCACACGAACTCTGGTGCCCCATATTTGACCACGTCCCCTGGATGGGGAGGTCTGGTGGCACTCAGAGGAAGGACAGCAGGCTACCAAGAAGAGACTTGATACCCTATGAGCATATACAGGGGGAGGAGGTCCCTCTCAGTCACAGTCATAGGGGAGGGGAGTAGGGAGAAAGTGGGACGGAGGGAGTAATGGGAGGATACAAGGGATGGGATAACTATTGAGATGTAAAATGAATGAATTAATTTTTTTTAAAGTGTAAAAAAAAAAAAAAGAAGAAGATACAGCTCGAAACCCAATCACATCCCTGTTTCTCCTGCTACCTACAACTTTGTCGCTGCCATGGAGATCCCTCCTCCAATAACTTCCCAAAGGTTCCTTCTGCCTTCTCTCTAACATCGGGAGAGTAGCCAGTGTCCCCTTTAAAGCAGATGGCAGATGTCCCAGTTGGTCTATTGGAGTCCTTTCCCAGACTCTGCTTCACCTAGAACAAGCTCAGTGTCTACACTCGGACCTGCCAGGTCTCCCCACCTGCCTGACAAGCAGGTACCACTCTCCACTGCTCTCCTTACACCTCCTCCTTCTTCTTCTGCAGGTCTGCGATGCAGGTCTGCGATGGCTCCGAACATCTTCCTGCACATATCTTCCTCTTGGGAGACACTCTTAGCTAGCTGGCCTCTCCCACTTGCATGGCTCTGTTAGAGTAACAGTCTCTCTGGGAGGGTGCTAACTCTATAGACACTTTATTTTCACCCTCTCTTTTCTTTATAGCATCTACTGTCATGTCACATCTGAGATTGAGATCCTTTATGCTTGTTTCTTGTCATTCTTCCTCTGTTATGGTGCGAGTAACAAGAAATTCTCTTAAGCCTGTTTTTTTTTTCTCCCACTTCACCCCTACAATAGGGCTTATTAAGAAAAGAAAGAAATGTTTGAGTCTGTTGAGTCTGAATAAATTAGTTTGTAATGTCTGATATGCAGGGATATTTAGTTAAAATATAATAGTAAAAATAGGGAATATATGAGTCTTTATTATTGAAAAGAAAATTTTAATGGCATCAAATGTAATCAAGGTGCAATGCTACCAGGAATGCTCATTACTTTGACAAAATGGAGCATTTCACGTATGGGAAGAGCCTTAGGTCATATCAGATAGCATCCTGTAAAAGAGTCTTTCATATAGACTAAACTAGAATGCTAATTTTTGAACAGGGCTATCTCTGAAGGTGATTCCTAAATAATGAATTATTCGACCTTTTAACTGTATCCCTGCTGGCATAGTCACTTGTGTCCATCAATCCAATCTCTCTCTGCTCCATTTCTCTTTTCTGTAATTCTGCATTCATTCCCAAGATGTGACACATGCATTTTAAAGACCCATCCAGAATGCGAGTGCCCTAAGGCCAAAGTTCATGAGTTCAAAGGGATCACCAATGTCATCTGCAGTCATAATGGAACCTCTGCTAGAGTCCTTTTATGTGCTTAAAGCAGAGAAAAGGATTGACTAGTAATGGAGGTTATGAAAACACTCCTCAGTTATTCTGTTTCTTAATATTAAATATTCTAAGAAATCAAAACCAAAGATACAAAAATATACCTGAGTTAGGAAACTGCTTAGACCTTGCTTACAACTCCAATTAAGCACTTATTCTCTCTCTCTCTCTCTCTCTCTCTCTCTCTCTCTGTCTCTATCTCTCTCTATCTCTGTCTCTCTGTCTCTGTCTCTCTCACCCAATAAAAAATCAAATAGGCAACTTGGAATGCTTCGACTTTATTTTAAAATGAGAGTTTAGTTTTAAGCCAAAGCCTATTAAAGTCAATATTTTAAAACCTGATAGAATACCCTCCTATGGCTGAGACAGTCATTACAGGATCCACACCAATCCTGCAGTGGTTAGGTCCTCAGACCAGAGCTGGCACTTATGTGTCTCCATTAAAGTACTTAATTCTTAATGCGCCATTTCTTCACCCACAGAATGTTAGTAAGAATCATACTTACGTGCACACCGGGTAAGTAGAAAGTGCAAATGTGTGCACACCTGCACACTCGGTAAATAGAAAGTGCAAACATCTATACACTTGCACACTCAGTAAATGGAAAGTTCACGATTTGGGTTTGCTGTAGTTACTTTCCATTTTATATAGTTACCTCTTCCATCACCTAGGTGAACATTTCTACATGGAAATTAGACCTGCTATAACTTTACCCGGGACTTTGTTTCTTGTTTGTATAGCACAAGTGAGGATTTGGTTTAAGCTACTATGCAGTGATCCCAGGCTGGAGCACAGAGGGCCTGACTCATGAGAAGGCCCACTTTCTTGTCCTTGTGTGTGCCATCAACCATGGTATCACATTTAAGAGGAGCCTTGAATCCATCCAAAATGCTCAGGGACAGAACTCTAAAGTCACGTCCCAGGCAAGCTACTTCTGTCTGAAGAATAGATCTCAGAGGCAGTGAGGACACGTAGATGATGCATGAACAGCGCTAGCACATTCAAGCAATCCATAACCTAAAATATTGGTGTTCACTGTCTGGCACTGTCTTCCGAGGCTCAGCAGCTCAGTTGCTCCTTGCCCTAGCCAGCTGACAATGCACATGGCTCCTTATTCACCTGCCTGTCAGAGCCACACCCCTACCTCTGCTCTGCACTTCTCAAGTGCACAAGAAAACACTTCTTTTTTTCTAGGCCTAAAGAATGTGCTATGTCCCCTCACTGCATCCTAATGTCTTCAGTATTGACCTGCCAGACCACCAGGAGGGTGACAGTCCTGATCATACCATATTGGGTCTGTTCATTGATTTTGCTGACAGTCACTCTGGATTGCATTCCCCTCAGGATACAGGCTTCCGTTTAATGATGCTGTAGGCAACATCCTAACAAATCTAGCTGCTCAGAGCCATAGTGTGGAAAGAGGGATGGATACCTCTGGGCCCAGTTCAACACGCATCTCCATTTGTGAATATGTATTCATTAAGCAGTTTTGTTGTTAATGTTTTCTTGTTTGAAACAGTATCTATCCCAGATTGGATTCAGATTCAAGATCTGCCTGCCTTGGCAGCTGTGCACATCTGTGTCCAGCTCATCAACTACATGAGACTAGGGTTCGTTCTGGGTACAGGAGGAGGCAAACAAACAGTAAACAATACAAACTGACCAGGAGCTGCATTAAAAGACTGGGAGAGAGACACTGTAATGATGCTTCCAGGTCTCAGCCCTGGGACCAGTGTCAGTGCTGCTGGGCTGTAGGTGAGCTTCCTCCTGGGGACTGCATACCTTGCTATGTTTCTCTAGACACCTCCTGCAAAGCCTTTGATTCCTCATCAGGAAGTGCAGTGGGTTGGGTCTCCAATCAAAATTTTATGC
This sequence comes from Acomys minous, assembly GCF_964271855.1. NCBI lineage: Eukaryota > Metazoa > Chordata > Mammalia > Rodentia > Muridae > Acomys > Acomys minous. The sequence goes on along the minus strand of NC_140492.1, from coordinate 93,803,422 downwards.
AGACAGACTTCGTTTTATCTTATGAAGTGGGATTTTCAGTTTATGGAGACTTTTGTCTTTAACTACACACACACACACACACAAACACTCACATTACATTCACATACACACTCACAAACAAATGTACATGTACATACGAATACACACATATCCACACATACACACTCACCCACACTCACATATATACATACATAAATACACCACACACATATCCAAACACATACATACCCACACATTCATTCTCTCCTCACTCAGCGCTCTCTCTCTCTCTCTCTCTCTTTCTCTCTCTCTCTCTCTCTCTGACACACACACACACACACACACACACACACACACACACACACACACACGACACTGGCAGTGCCTGGAGCCATTCTTGGATCTCACAATTTGGGCAAAGTGTGACATTTGACCCCAGAGATGCTACTAAATTTATCTTGCCAAGCACAGGACAGCTCCAACAACAAAGACTTACTGGACCCATAGGTCAAATGCCACTCTTGAGGTCCTTTAGGCTCTATGCTTGCTTTATTCCTGCCTGTCTTCATTTGTTTTTTTTTTTTTTTACATTATTCCCCCTACTAAGTTAAATGCTATAGTAGGTTACCTCTTGAGAACAAGCTGGGCATAGTGACACACGCCTGTAATCCCAGCACCCAGGGTGTGGAGGCAGGACGATCAGAAATGTAAGGCCTGCCATTGCTCCATAGTAGTTGAAGCCAGCCTGTGCTACAAGACTCGTCTTAAAAAACAAAACAAAAAAATAAAAACCTTTTGAGAACAAAAAGAGAATGAAAGAAAAGAATAAAGTCAGCAAAAAATGTTTACAAGGTCTAGTAAGCCAACAATTCTTCAAGCACTAACTCGTTCACTCGAATGACTTAACTGTGTATTGTGATCATTTTCTCAATGAAAGGCCTTATCTTCAAAAAATGCATCAATAGAGTATATTTAAACTGGGAAGTTTACTAGATAACAATAACATTTTCTATCTTTGATATCTGTCAGGAGGAAAAAGTCCAGAAATTTGAGATCCACCTGCCTCATCTTCCATGCCTGGCTTCCATCTTTGATTTCTTAACTAATTCCCGGCATGGCAATCTTCAATTCGCAATGTGAAATAAGTTTTAGAAATATCCTAAAATGCGTTAGATCAAACCACAATGGCATTCACCTAAACAGAGCTGTACCACGTGGCTCGCTGCTTAAGCACATTGATTTTCATTCCTCCCTTCTGAGTGAAATATGTAAATTAGCACTTTGATAACATTATCCTGCTTGCCTCTCAACTTCAGCTTCAAGAAGGTCAATCCCTTTGCTCGTGAACATCTCCACAAACTCATGCATGTCAACTACCAGTGAGAAGACATGGCCACAGACACAAGAAAGGGTACTATGCAGCAAGCATTTAATTGCAACTTGGGCAGCAAGATCAATCACTGAAGGATGTGGAAAAACAGAGCTAACATTATTTGTCATCCCTAAAACATGGCATTTACCCATGTACTTTTCAGAACATTAACTGCTACTCAAAGTTTGGTTTAGGAACAATGACACTGGGATAAACACAGAGAACATACAACGTGTCTTTGCATATATGGATCCCCTGGTTTCCTGTCATCTTAATATTCCAGATGTTCCCCTGACCTTTATTTAGGGATCTAATCTATGCCTGTGGTTGTTTACTTATATGAAGTCATTAAAGTCCCTGTCCCCACCAGCAATAGAACTAAAAAATCTGACCCTGGTTAACAAGCAGGAAGAGAAAACGCTTCCCCCAGGGTTATTTTCCTTCAGTATAAACCAGAATGGAAAACTCTCACGTGGTACCACAGAAGCTAGAATTACATGCCCACTTCCTTTTTTTCTCAGTTAGGTTGTATTAACATTCCTAACTTACCAAACGAGGGAACAGATACGGAAGGATCTAACATCTTCAGCTCACTAGGAGATTACTTCGTGGATCAAGTCCTGTATCCCTGACTCCAAGATCCTATCCTTTCCATTGTCCCAAAGCATCTTCCTGAGAGGGGATACCGTGGTAGAGTGCATAAGTCTGGGGAGTCAACTGAGAATACTCCCTAGAGAAAGCCAGATGCTGAAATCCTACTGTCAGCAAGCGCAAAGGATCCAATTAAACCCTAGGTGGTGGCTTTTCAGGTCAGCATTCAAGAATCACAATACATTAGCAGTGTAGAACAGCCAGAAATAAATGTATATGATCCAAGTTCCTGATATCACTGGAAGACTGAGGCCCTCACAAGATACAAAGGTAGTTGGTGCTTGAATCAAGACCAGCACCAAGTGTCTAGACCTAACCTATTAGAGATCTCACTGTGAGTCCTTGTGTACTTTGCCTCCAGATGCCTCAACATAACCCAATGTGTTGTTACTGCTGTTATAACCAACTTAAATGATCCCCAACATTTCTCTAATTACGTACAATCTATCGATCCCAAGTTGTCAGAAAAAAAATAATCCAAATGCCTATTATGGACAGACAATGGCTAAGAACTAAAGATACAAAACACTATGGTACTGTCCACAGACAGAACTACTACCACAGAACAAGGTGCCACCACAGAGAGAGGTAGCCAGGACAACAGAGCTTTAAGCATGTTGGTTATCAATTATTAATACCGCATTACACATTGCCTTAGCTCAAATAGATCATGGTCAGCAACTTGTGGAAGCTAGACCAGGAAGGGGCATGGGATAGCATCTAAAGACTTGCTACTTTGGGTTTCCTCCTAAATTTTGATCTTTCTTTCCCCATCAATTGCTCCCCCAGGGCCAGATCCTCAGTAGCTGCTGACATCCCACATCTTATTTCCTGACGGAGTCAGGGACAGGACATGGGAACAGGTCAGTACTCTGAAGAAGTGTGGCCTGTGTGCGTGTATGTGCAGGTACCCTCAGAGGACAGAAGAGGGCAGTGGGTCCTCTGGAGCTGGAGTTACAGGTAGTTTATAAGGCGCTAAGTGTGGGTGTGCGAACTGAGCTCTCATGTCCTCCGCTAGAGTAGCAAGAGCTCTTAACCACTGGGCAGGCTCTCAAGTTCTAAAAGCAAACTAGTCTTTAAATTTCATGCATAAAATAAAAGTAGCATAATATGTGATAGAGATTGATTTACATTCAGAAATTTAGATGCACCAAGATAGGAAAGATGTCTTCTTCGAGGCTGTCAAATACAAATAGCCAAAACACTAAGAATGTAACATTTATATAATTCCTGATTGGGTCACAGTTTTTCTTGCCATAGGTAATCTATTGTATATATGTGTAATAATATAACTGCATATGTACAAATATAAAATAATTTAAAAAATAAAATAAAAGTTGCTGCATCCTCCTCACAGGATTCTTATGGATCAATATTAAACCCGGAGTGTAACACAATGAGGCAATTAAGTGCTGGTTCTTTGCCAGTCTTCCTACCCATCCCGAGGCTTATCCCTTCTGTCAGTGTTTGAACTTTTCTCCCACCACAGCCACAAAACTAAAAGTAAGCTTTATAGGAGTTTCATTCATTTATTTATTTTTGGGTGGGAATCACAGTCAACTCCTCTTGTAAAATAACACCCCCCCCTTTAAAAAAAAAACAAGCCTCTAAATAAATATTCACTTTCAAACTTCACAGTAAAAGGAAATAGGCTTTTGAGTTAAGTCAGCAGTTCACAGAGGTGAAAACTGAACTCTGACCCAAAAGGCAAAATGAATGTCCTTTAGCATCATGAGTCACAAGTACTCAGGAGCCCCGGGGCATCACAGGTTAAAACTAACATAAAGAAAATTAAAGAGCTACCTTATTTTCATATCTGTGTGTAAGTGTGGCCTTGTGTGTGTGCCCATGCAGGTATCCACTGAGGCCTCTGTGGTAAGTGGCAACAGTGAGTGAACAGCTCCCGGACTGAGGGTAGCAGGACTGCCTGTATCAGTTTCCTTTCTCCTTAAGGGGAGGAAAATAACCAGAGAATTGGAAGAAAGAGCAGGAAAGAAAAGGAAAAAAGAAAGACCAGCAAATATTCAGAAAACAGGCTCTCAGCCATCTATAACGAGATCTGGTGCCCTCTTCTGGCATGCAGGTGTACATGTAGGCAGAAACACTGTATACATACATAATAAATAAATAAATCTTTAAAAATTCAGAAAACATAGTGAATGTCCCATGTGCTCCCACCTTCCTCTCTTGGCTATCTGGGATAGAAACAAAAACCCAGCTTCTCTCTTAGCAAAGAGAAAAAGAAAATTAATGTTAAGACATATATTATTAGGTGATTTAATAAACATGTTATCACGATCACTAATTTTTTGTCATTATGACACAGTTATCTGGAAAGAGAGCCTGCATTCCTATGATAGATTCTCTTGTCTGCTTTGAGGCAGGAAGTGTGGCATCACGTCATGGGTTGAGTCCTGGAGAGAGAGAGCTGAGCGCAAGCATCACGCTACTTCTGCCTCCTGACTGCAGGCACAAGGAGGCCCTTACCCCTTAAGGGTCAGCCACTGTGAGATCTCCTGAAAAAAGTGAGCTACAATTTTAAACTACAAACTTAAAATAAACCCTTGTCCCCTTTGAGTGCTTTCGTCACAGTATTTTATCACAGCGACTGGATAAGAGGCTGAGATAATTATGAAATGTTTGTTAGGAAATAAGCAATTATGAATAATTAAAACTATAATAATTAATTTTTTTAAATAATGATTTTTTAAAATTGATGATATTTAATTTTAAGTTCTTAGACAACAAAAAAATAGACATATTCCAAAACCACAAGGCAATATACTTCTTTTAATGAAGGAAATATCACGGTCAGTGTACCTGAAGTATAAAATAATGATTTTTTTTTAATTGCAGCAGCTTCTCAGTTTAGCACAAATGCTACCTCCTGCCTAATTTCCAGCGGGCCTTGTTCCTATTCGCTATCTACTTGGTTCCCTAGAGTTTATTCTTTGCTCCTCGATCACTACTTGTCCTACATCCCCAGTACTTGACGTCTGTGCACTACAAGGCAATTTCTTGCCTTTGAAATGCAGTCACAACTGGGGACTGCCCCATCCCGCCACCACGGCCCATGTGTCTGCCCTGCCTCCACTAAAGCTTCCCTCGGCACTTAGGGTTCACTATAGAACTCTGCTTAGTAACGCTGACACCTGGCTTTCATCTGAGGGCTGAACCCCAAGTTGCCCTTCACCGCTTGGACTCCCAGTCCCTAACAGTCAGGCCAACACGAACTGGAGAGTTGGAGAAAAGCAAATAACAGAAGGGCATGCAGGGGGAAAGAGAGAGGGTATGGGAAAGAAAACGGGGGCAAGAGAAAAGGACAAGTAGCTTGGTGGACACTGAAGATGCACTTTGCTAGATGCATCCTCATACTCGACTCTTCATCCGGGCTATGCACACGGGACGGAACTCCTGCTTTGCTCACCAGCCACGAAGCAAACTCTCACGCGCACACATCTCGTCTCCGTAAAAGGTGGGGCTCTACAACAGGACCAGTGCTCAGCCAGCCAGGAAGAACAGCGTCTCTAGGCTACAAGAGCAGGGGAGCATACTGAAATGCCTTCAGCATCCACATGCAATCAGGGCGGGAAAAGACTTCTTTTTGCCTTGGGTGCAAGCTCTTACCTCCACAAAAAGAAGTGTTCACCAGAGCTGCCGGGTGGTGAAAACAGAAAACAATTCACTGTGGAGAGTCTCTAGAGTTCTCCAAGCGCCCCAAAGGACCAGGGAGAGTTGCATAAATAAGACCAACAAGGGCTGCTGGGGAAAGGCTAAAGAGCTTGGAGGGTTGATCATCGGCTCTCTCCCTACCCCCACACGTACACAAACAATTGGTCAGGAACCATTATTTAAAAACCTTGTTAAGCAACAAGAGTGAGAATTCCCTTTCTTTCCCCCTAAAGGACAAAATCAAAACCATGTCAGGGCAACAGGAACCTCAAAGAGAAACGCTGACAAGCTGCAGTGTCAGCCAGTCCCTACCTTGGAAAGTGTGAACACACTGACATCTGACAAGAGTCTGAAAATAGACTCAGGCAGATGAGCCACGCAACTGCTTTACACACAGCCTCTGACCTAGCTCCGGCTTCCACGCTCTGGGTCTTTACACTTTTCCCTTCCCGCTCACATCTCACCCGTGAGAGGATTCTGCGCTGAACTCGTGTGTATCGGAAGGCTGAAATCAAAAGACAGCCTAAGAAAAAGTTGCAGGTTTGAACTTGAAATCTGCCTCGGAGCACAGAACTGCACTCTCTGCAGGCACACGAGTGTTTGTTTTGGCAAATCTAGTGCTCTGGGGTGTGGAAGGGGGTGGGGACTTCGGGAGAATGGACAGAGGGTGGCTGATGGGTGCCGCTTGATGGGTGGGGCGATTTCTAGTGTGCATTTACTTTAGGTGTAATCAATGGATTTAACTTTATAGTTTTAATTAGCCCATAGAGGAGTCTAAATGCTTTCCACACAGAGAAGTGATGTCTGTTTGAGGTAATAGCTACGCCACTTGCTCTGAGCTGATCCGTACACACTGTACACATGTACTCTAATATCACAGTGTAAACACACTGTAATTATTATGAGCTAATTAAAAGTCATTTTAAGAACCTGAATTTACAATGAATTGCATATATATATATATATATACATATATATATATATATATATACACACACACACACACACACATACACACACACACACATATAACTTATATGAGAATTTTAAACAATGGCTTTCTTGTCATGTGTTTATTTCAAAATCAACAAAAACTAGCCCACACCATGGGAAGCACAGCTCCAATCAATGAGGCCACAACTATGTGGCTGGTCCAGCTGGGGAAGTGCACCCTTCATGACTTTGAAGAGACAAAGAGATGGTACAGAGTCGTGCACTCTGTAACTCGAGACCAATCACCACCCAATGTGCTGAGCCAGGAAACGCAGCAGCTTCCCACTTCTCCTTGCTCCAAAGCGTGTTCTCCCACATCCCGGTGCCCTGCCCTCCTGTGTCTCTTTAGAGTTTACATTAGCTTCTACTGGGTTCTCAACCTTCCTGATGCTGCGACCCTTTGATACAGTACCACCTCATGTTGTGGTGACGCCCAACCATAAATTTATCTCATTGCTACTTCATTAACAGTGATTTTGCTACTCTTATGAATTGTAGCATAAAATATCTGATATGCAACCCCAAGAGGGTTGAGACACACAGGTTGAGGACCATCGATCTAATGCTTTCCTCTTAAGTGCTCACACAGGACCAGAGCCCTTTATCTTACACCAAAAGGAACACTCACCCACAGACACACCCAGCAGTCTTCAACCAACTGAGACTCCTGGTGGCTCGTCATAATTTCCTGTGGCTCCCCAGACAGACATGTGGATGAATTCACTAGTGTAACCTTCAACTTTGTCATAACAAGAAACCCCCAAACCCTTCCCAGTAAAGTGACATGGCAGCAGGGACCAGAGGACAAACAGCAGATGTCACATACAGAAAGCAGAACTGCCAAAAATGGTGGGCATGATGGGGGGGGGCGGGCGGGGGGACCCAGCCTGCTCAACAGAAAAATGGTGAAATACTACACTGACAACTGGGTCTGGGCACTTGGTGTGGAAAAACACAATACTATAACTTAGTCAATGGGTCACTACCTAGCTTAGGCCTCATCTCTCACTGGTAGCCCCAACACTCAGTCAAATGGCAGGTATAGTCAACTTGTCATGAGTCTCAGTCTCTCTGTCCATCTCTGTCTCTGCGTCTATCTCTCTGTCTTTCTGTCTGTCTCTCTGTATCTCCCTCTTCCTTCCCCCCGACCCCTTTCTCTAGGGATCCTAGATTCTCCAAGGATCAAAGAGATACACTCTAAGCCATGGAGGCAGAAGGGAAGGACAGAGATAAATGTGCAATGCCCCTTCCCACAGAAACTGAAATCACTGGCTTCCTTAGCGCTGAGCTGGGGAGGGTCCAGTCTCTATCACCTGCTACTGTGCCTTTATGAAGAACCACTGTCATTTCCTCTCCCACGAGAATCCCAGCCCAGGAGGGCAAGGATAATACGCAAACCTGAGTGCCCCGCCCCCAGGTGAAGCAGGATGGACCTAAATAGTCCAGCATCCTCAAGGAAGGACAGGGTTATCTATCTCGGAGTATGAGATAATTTTACATCCACGTTACATAAATGACATTTCAGCAAAAGGCGAAGCAAATGTGCCATATGTAAACACTTGCCCTTCCTTCCCCAGTAAATGAGAATAGGAAAAAGTGAGAAAGCCAACCTTGAGGATTACTTCTGAAAACTTAGAAATGGTTATTATACAAATCACACGAACACAATTAAGTGGCGGCATTTTTCACTTGTTAATAAGGCATTGTAGCTAATTAAAGAAAAAGAATGAGATCTATAGGAAGATGACAGTGAAGGCATCAATAATTCAAGACCTCAGTAACTGTTCTTCCGAGAGGGAAGTCATCTACCTGAAACCTTTTAAGGATTTTAATAATTCCAAACCTTAGGCAGTCACAATCTCTCATGGTCAACATTTAATCAACAACAACGGTATTTAATCAAGTTTGAAACAAAAGGCTTAAGAAGTTAAGATGAAAAGGAATATGAAATGACCAAAATATTCAGCAGAAGCAAACCCCAGAGGGGCTCTCCTCCTTCAGAAAAGTGGGTACCACACAAGCAGGAGGACCGTGTTCAAACCCCAGACCCACGGTCTAATTCCGTAGTGTGACAGGATGTTTGTGAACATGGTTCTGGGAGTGGAAGCAGAAACGGGTAGCTCACTGAGGCTTGCCGGGGAGAAGCTTTAGCCTAACAATGAGCTCCCGGGCAACGAAGTGACCCATGACTCAGAAAGAGTGGATGCACCTGAAGAGATGGATGTCTCTCCTCCATGAGCATGCACCCACAATGCACCCCGCCAACGCATGAATAAACACACTCATACACACACACACACACTCAGAAGACACATCTGCGTCAAAACGCTTTCACTGTGGAAGAGAACGGATTGAGATCACCTACGCTGAGCTACAGGAAAATATGCCTCAGGACAGGGGCTCCTTCCACCCCTACTTGGACCCCACCCCATCCCACCCCAACTCTTTACCCATTCCTGATTTATTCCCAAAGTCAGAAGCTTGAGTGTGGGTGTCATTCTCTGGTAAATCCTCAGAGGCCGGAAGATGCTGGAGCCCTGAGTGCTGAAGAGAAGGTTTTGAATGCTCCACCTTATAGATACAAAACAATCATGTACGATGCCCAGTAAGAAAGAGGAAAGCCGACATGCACTTTGCCGGGGCCGAAGCAGTTGATCACATCCTTATAAGACCTTCCCACACCTTTGTTTCAGCAACTGCTTGCTCTGGATGCAGGGCAGCTCCATCAGCACACCCCAGAGTGAGGACTACACCAAGCTGGGCCCCAGTTATGAAACATGAACAAGAAATAATTGAAATATATGCACGGGAAGCCCCCGAGAGAGCCCAGCTAAGTGGCCCTCTTGGCTTATGGAGCAGGCATGTGATAAAATATGTGGCTAAGTATGTCCATTCCCCAGGCAGGACTCCTACAGCATGCGCTCTGAGGGGCTCTGAGCTCCTTCCCCCTGGTACTAGTTCAGATCTCTGTTCTTAAAGAATGCAAATGACAAGCACAGAGTCTAGGCAGAATAGAGTTTTCATCTGCTGCGCTCCCTCCTGCCTCAAGCCTTTCTGAAGAGTCGTTTGCCTGATCAAAGTCAAGAGAGTGACTTAGAAGTTACCCTGTGAGGAGGAATCAATATCAGCAAAAGAAAGGCTGCTCCCGCAGAATCCTCTAACAGGCTTAAAAAGTCCTCCCGGCGAAGCAGTCTCCCAAGGTGGAAACCCAGGCAGGATGCTCAAGACACAGAAAGAGTCCAAAAGCAGAAGATGAAGAGATCAAGATGCCCAAAGGGGACACCACACTAAGCTGAGACTCCGCTGCTCAGGGGTGATGGTCTTCTATCAACAGACTCTGTGCTACATCTCGTTTTATGGATGACCTTAGCAGCCTACTCTTGAGTGCGGGCCAGAGCTTAGGACTGGCTTCTAAGGAACAGAACCTAGCATAAACGCTGTGTGGCTTTTGCGGCATGGCTATAAAAGGCCCCCTCCTTCCGTGTCCATATGTCCACTCACATCTATGGACTCACACTTGAGCTCCCTCTGCCTCTTATTCATACAGAAGAGGCTGGATCATGTCATCCACACGCTCAATCAGCCCTCCAGAGAGGTCCACCTAGGAAGACTGGAGAATCGAGGCTTGCCGACAAAAGCTTGCACCAACGTGTCTACAGGGCGAGGGAGCCATCTTGAAAGAACCCTCTCTCCAGCCTCTAGCTATGAGTTGGCAACTTTCCTGATTGCAACCTCAAAAACATGGAAAAGTACCGCTCTGCTAATTTACTCCGGAATTACTCCCTCAAGAACTTTGGATACTCACTTTGTTATTGTTTGTTTCTTTTTGTTTTTCAAGACAGGGTTTCTCTGTGTAGCCTTGGCTGTCCTGAACTCTTTGTAGACCAGGCTGGCCTCAAACTCACAGTGATCCACCTGCCTCTGCCTCCTGAGTGCTGGGATTTTAGCCATGTGTCACCGCGCCCGGATGGATATTCACTTTTTGGTTTGGGTATTTGAAGCTGTTAAATTTGGACAATAATTCCCTATACAGCAAAAGGTAACTAATATGTCAGGTGCCTTCTGGTCTATGTATATTTATGGTATATAAGTGACATACTCACGGTGACTTCACGCAACTAACCACACAACAATTCTGCCAACAGGTCCAACCAACTGCCACATTTCCTGCTTCTTACCTTGCTTTCTCATTCGTCACCTTTAAGGGTGGAGGAGCAATCCCTCTCAGAACAGTGCTTCGCTTCAGCCTCAATCCTTTGAAAACTGCCTTCCACTTATGCACACATGGAAACCAGTTTCATTTCTTTTTTTAAACACCCTTTCATGAGGCTCCATCATCATGGTGTACACACACACACACACACACACACACTCAAAGAACCAAAATACTAACAAAAACAGACAGATTCTATCTGGTGAAGGAAAAAAAAGAATACGTCAATCTTTATTCATTTCTACTTCTTTTCCTAAAAAGACTTACAATAGCCCTAGCAGCACCACTCTCTCCATCACTGGCCCACTGTGGTTCTTATCAGTTTATTTCAATTCATCAGATCCTGTATCTCAGTCTTTAAATAATTTATTATTCACAAACAGCATTTTAGCAACTAAGAGTAAAACTCTATCTCCAGTTGTGTGTGTGCAAGCCAAGGCACACAAAAAACAGCGACAACAAATGCACACTGAACGGTTCCTGGGGCCCCCTAATTCTCCAAGTGTGGGGTGTGGCACCTTCTGCTCTTCCCCAAGTGGGGTACATGGAATAGAAGGGGGATGGTCAGCAACTGGTCCAAGGTTTAACTTCTCTAACATTGTCGGTGGGGTCATGAGCCTATCCTAGATGAGGAAACCAAAACTAGGGGACAATGACACAATTCCAAGGTGTGGCTAGGATGGGACAATGCTAAGGTAGGAAAGCCATCCCCGGCAGAGAACAGGACATGGCAAGACAAGCACGGAAAAGGATTTGCCCAGCCCCTCTCACGCATGCTGTTAGTTCTGAGGTGAAGCCTTCTCTGTCACCCTGTCTTGAAGGTTGGAAGCAAAGAGTGGAAACCTGACATCAGAAGCTTGACAGGACAGAAGGGTCACCAAAGACCCTCTTTGTCCACAGAAAAGAAGGGAGGCATGTGACACTCACGGAAGGACTGTTTCCAGCTCCATTCCTAACCCATTTCTGAAGCCCTTGCTCAGCGTGAAGACATTAAGTGAGCACGGAGTAGCAAACAAACATGGCCCACTGTCTTAATCTAGTGACTTAACCTTCACAGGCCCCAGGTGCCCCTGTAAGTCCTGGACGACTGAAGTCCTCTCTGCTCAAACAGACACACGCACACAGGAATACTCGACTCATGTTATTGTGTCATTGTGTAAGTGGTCAAGGTCTGTAGCTCCTAGGACAAATATGCCTTGGTAAATAGAAAGCTAAAAAATGGAAAATGATACTTCGTAAGTACAGCATATCGTTTGAAACATTAGACACTAGGCTAGCCTCTCTTGAAGCTGATTCAAAGATCATTCTCACCTTCATCAAATGCTAAAAATCATGGAGACAAATTATTCATATGTACAATACTAATATCATGTAAAAGTTACATTCCCTAAGTTTTCTATCATCACTCCTTATACATATGACTTTGATTTATTCTGGATATAAAAGTTTTCTGCAGTCTCAAGACAGCAAGCTGAGAACTCTCGGTAGTTTCAATGACATAAATAATTTTTGGTTATAATATCATCAGTAGAAAAATCACTCCATTTTTCATTTTTTAAAAAGGCTCAGTTGCTCTAGATAAACTGTATCTATACTGTCAGAAAGAAAACATGAATGACAAGTGAATTGAGCATCAGGGATTTAAAAAAAACACACACACAACTTTCACACATTCTGCACTGTCTCCCATGAAACATTTCTCAGGTGCAGTGCAGAGACTCTCCACAGTTGAGTGGAGAGTGGGATATGACTTTCTCACATACTCTGGTGCCTCACTTTTGACCACGTCCCCTGGAGGGGGAGGCCTGGTGGCACTCAGAGGAAGGATAGCAGGTTACCAAGAAGAGACTTGATACCCTATGAGCATATACAGGAGGAGGTAATCCCCCTCAGGAACAGTCATAGGGGAGGGGAATAAGGAGAAAATGGGAGGGAGGGAAGAATGGGAGGATACAAGGGATGGGATAACCATTGAGATATAACAAGAATAAATTAATAAAAATATTTTAAAAATTAGCATTTCAGTTCTCAATTGCACGATCTCATCTCAGGAGCACAAAGCCACATGTGGCTAGTGGCTGCTGGGTGGGTGGGACCACTGCGGAACACAATATGCCACCCTCTCTGTATTCCCACTGTCTCTAGAAGCTGCACTGCAGGTCTCCTGCAAATAACAAGACCCCAGAAACTCTGAAGCTCCTTAGTCTTGATCAGAAAAATCTAGAGATTTAGAGAGAAATTACCTCTGGCTAAGTTCTTCTATTCACAGAGGAAGATGAACTGAGGCAAAGAAGATGAGAAACAGTTAAGAGCAAAACTCCCGAGTACAACGAAGAAATGACCCATAGCTACAAGGGTACTGTCCATGCAGCCCTGCGTCTCAGCTGAGAAGCAGTGTTTCCGGTCCCGGGGTTATTCTTCCTTGCCAGACAGTGACAACATTTTCTAGATTTCTAATGGCTATATGGGCCCTGCAGAGAAAAGGAGTTTTAAATAAGATGACATGTTTCAGCCTTTCAGAATTCAGCAGGGAAGGAGAGAGGGCAGGAGCACAGGTAAGATGAGAAGGTGAGAGGAAGAAAACACTGACACAAGGCTTGTTTCTCGTCTGCCTATTTCCCATGGCCTCACACTAAAGTCATGATGTCTTTGATCACAAGCACCTGAGGGTGCTGTGCGGCAAAAATGTTTCCTGAGGGATGCAACACAAAAGCCTACTCAACCCAGATAAGGAACCCGCGACAGAACAGAACTCAGATTCCACCAAAGTCCAATGTGGTGAACCAGTGAGTTTTATTGGGGTCACATGCAGGGATATGGGTGAGGGGTGACTTACAGGAGCAGAAATGACTCCAAGACAGTTGCATCATCAAAGCCCACCCTCACCAGGTTGGAGAGCATCCTTTCCAGGTGCCTGGGGGGCTGATTTCTGCTTCTTCCAGGCAGCTGGCCTGGGGGAGGGTCTTTGCTCTCTGGAAAGAGACTGAGCTTTTATTGATAACTCTTGGCAGGGAGGGGCCTAGAGAATCTGATCAGTTTCAGGTACTTCCGGAAGCTATTTTGAGTTGTTTACCTTCCTGCTTAAGGGGCTTCAAGCAAGATACAATGTTTTAACGCCGGAGGAAACTGGGACACAACAGAGAGGCATGCCCAACAGTATTAACTACCCCAGGTAATTCTGATTTGCCATCCAAGGATTAACTTCTCCAGGGAATCATGTCATAAGATGCCTCTTCATCCCTTTGTTGCTTCTGAAGACAAAAGTTTCCTTGAAAATAGGATCTTTTTCAAATGGACCTTTTGCTAATCCTAGCACTGGGGAGTACGAGGTAGAGGAAGGAGGATCAGGTGTTCAAGGTCAACCTCTACTACATATATATACAGTTTGAGATTAGTCTGGACCATATAAGATCCCCATCTTGAATGAATGAATGAATGAATGAATGAATGTTGGTCAAAGAAAGAAAAGGAAAGGAGGAAGAAAAAAAATGTGATCTTTTAGAAAAATCCTCACTTTTTCATTTGAAAACTTAAAGAATTAGACAAATCATCCAAGTCTGTTGTTGTTTTGGGTCTATGCGATGTGACTACTAAACCCCATCCCTCAGATTGCTCTGTAGTCTCAAGAGATTGCAATCCAGTTGGGAACTTCAAAAGCGCCTCATACAGGCACCAACGGCAAGTGGAATGTGTCTAAACAGAAGGTAACAAAGTAACAACTGTTTATTAAAATCAAACATGAAAAGGTGACAGCACAAAAATAGAAAAGCGAAGTTTGAGCTGTAGTTTTTTACGTTTCTGATGAAAAGGAAGGTGCTAGGAAAGCCTAGTGACAAGGTTAGACGTCAATTATTTTCTTGTCATAGAAGGGATCACGAAGGAGGTTATGTCACAGGAAAATTAAAGAAACTTGGTCTTATGTACTTTTAACAATTATTTAACCAAAAGACAGTAAGAAAAATAATTGGTTGTCTGGTATGCATCCCTCTGAAGCAAACATTTCCAATAATTTACTAATTTTATTCTAATGTGAGTTTTTAAAATAATTTGTATGATAACTTCATTAGGCAAATATAAGTTACGACCCTTTAAACTAATTACAGGTTGTAGGCAACTACCGACCAAGGCAAATTTTTATGATATTAGGAATTGGTAAATGATCTACCTGAAAAGAGGTAACTATTTTTATAAAATTGGTATTAGGAAATTATGTATATGCATAGGCATGAGGAGTGAGGATGGGGGTGGTCACAGGGACAAGAAAAGCTTTAGAAATGGAACAATATTATTCCAGAGGAAGTTAATGAAAGGAACAAGTTAGCCTGGCAAAGAACAGAAGGAAGCTGATCAGGCCCACAAACCACCACTGCCTCATCAGATCCATTTTCTTTTTCTTTCTGCACAGCTGGAACAGACTGCCTGACCATGCCAAGATCATGTGTCAGGGTCCCAACCCATCCAGATGCCCAGCCATCTGCAGGCATCTGGGTTCATCAACCTTCTTGTTTTCCATTCAGTGATCCCAGTGTTGACATCCTACAGAGTGCCAGATGTACAAATACCATTGAGAATGCCTCCAGCCTTAAGAAATCTTGGAGCGGGGCTGGAGAGATGGCTCAGTGGTTAAGAGCACTGCCTGCTCCTCCAAAGGTCCTGAGTTCAATTCCCAGCAACCACATGATGGCTCACAACCATCTACAATGAGATATGGTGTCCTCTTCTGGCCTACAGGTGTTACATGCAGGCAGAACACTGTGTACTAAATAAATAAATCTTAAAAAAAGAAAGAAGAAAGAAAGAAAGAAAGAAAGAAAGAAAAAAAGAAAGAAAGAAAGAAATCTTGGTGCAACAGTTTGTGCAGGGCCCCCTGGGTGCAGATCCACCAGCCTTGATGGTCTCCTTAACCCTCTGGGTCCTTCCATTCGCCCCGCCCCCAATCTTCCATAACACTCTTCTCCCTCCTCCCAGAGTCCAGTAGTGAGACCCAGCATCTGTCCTGATCCCCTCCCTCCACTGGGTGAAGTCTCTCAGAGGACATCTATGTTGGGCTAACATCCACTTATAAAAGTGAGTATATACCATGTGTGTCTTTCTGGGTCTGGGTTACCTCACTGAGGCCAAGGACAGTACACACAGTAAACCTAGACCTCAGATCTAGCCATGGGCAGCTCATTCTCCACAGTTGTGGGGTGAGTGGTGACTGCCTCTGATGCAAACTCTGGTGCCTCCAATTTGATCACTTCCCAGTGGTGGGGAGGCCAGGGTACAGAAAGGAAGGGAAACCAGGCTATGTGGATGAGACCTGATAGGCTGTGGTCCTATGGTGGGGGAGGAGGTCCCCTTCTGTCAGACGTCTAGGGGAGGGGAATAGGGCAGAGAGGGAGGGAGGGTAGGAACAGGAAGATATAAATGAGGGGATAACAATCAGGAGGTAATCTTAATAAACTATAATAAATTATTTTTTTTTAAAAAAAGAAGAAACCTTGGTTCTTAAAAGTTGCCTGCTAAGCAAATCACCACCACAGCACAAGGGATCAGCATTAGCCTCTGGAGGGGAACAGTGTCCTGGAACGCAGAAAATATTCTAAGATACTTGCCTGGGGCAGCACGGGCTTCTAGAAAGAAGAACCGATGTTTAAAAAAAGCCTTTCTACCTAGGCTACTGCTACATAGAGCTGGGAAGCCTGAATGAGTCTGGTATGTAGAGAGATTATACAGAAAGACTAGGAAAGAGAGTTTGAGGAGAGACTGAGAGATAGGAAAAAGAAAAGAGAGGCGTTGCAGGAACACTGGGATGGGGCCAGTTTATAGAGGACACTGCAAAGAATGTTCAGAGGGCGAGTTGAGTCTCAAATCCAAGACATGGAACAAATCAGGTACAACTGTTTGAGAGACTGACATGCAAGTCAGAGATACCTGACCAAGACCACCTAAGCCATGGTCTAGAATAAACTGGAGAGTGAGAGAAGCCAGCATAGGAGGACACAGGGTCAGGAGGTAGGGAAGCAGAAGTCAGCAAGTGTGCCTCGCTGGACAGGACCCACAGCAGAGCACAATGAAGCCATGTTTCTGATGAGACCCTTCACTGAGGGAGCAGGAATGACCTGGATTTGAGAAAAAAAACGACATGGCATGTGCCTGTAATCCCAGCACTCAGGGGTGGAGGGGGGCGGGAAGAGGCAGGCCAATTGCTGTGAGTTTGAGGCCAGCCTGGTCTACAAAGTGAGTTCAGGACAGCCAGGGATACAGAGAAACCTTGTCTCACACACACACACACACACACACACACACAAATACACACACACACACACACACACACACAAACTTATTTGTTATTGTTTTTAGGTTTTGAGTATTTGGGATTTTTGTTGGTGATAGTGGTTTTTTGTTGTTTTGTTTTGTTGAAATGTGCATTGATGTTTTGATCACATGTATGTCACTGTGAGGGTGCTCAGATCCTGGAGTTACAGATAGTTGTGAGCTGCCATGTGGGTGCTGGAACTTAAAACCTGCAGCTCATCACTCAGTACTCTTAACTGCTGAACCATCTCTCCACACACCCCTAACCCCACCCCACCCCACCCCTACCCAGTGATAGTGATTTGGTTTAGTTTGTGTTTTGAGATGTGGGTCTTACTATGTAGTGGCAACACAAGCCCTGAACTCCTGGTCCCATCCCACGTTGCTGGGATTACAGATCTGAGGCACATTGGGAAAGGTGTTTATAAACACCTTAGCTGAAGACGAGCTAGCAGGTGCGCTCTGGCTGGGAGGAACAGAAGCGAAACCGGGGCAGAAGCAGCCTGTCTGCACATAGAGAGTGGTCAATGAAATGAGCATGCAAGCAAAGAGCAGCCATCAATTTTAAGGAAAGAGGACAGATACAAGAGGGAAAGCCGCAGGAAGACAGACTTTTCTAACCTAGCAGAGCTACAAGTGAAGTCATGGTGGTGTTAAACACAAAGTTAAACACCAGAGGGAAGTCAGAGCAGGGTGAGGGACACACGGTTGGTGGCTTGTTTGTTTGTTTGTTTCTCATCCCACTCCCTCACTGCTGTTTTACAAATGAACAGACGTAACCTAACTAGCAAGTAAAGACTGTTAAGGCAAGAAAAGACGGTAGGCTGCCATGGCGTTAGATGCTCTTCAATGGTGAATCAAGCAACATCTGAGGGAAGGTGACACAATGAAGCTGTCACGGAATGGTCACAGAAGACCTTGATCTGTTTGCTCACGTCTCACAGATATGCGCCACCTCCCCGACCCCACAGAGAACAGCTGTTCTGAAGGTTGGATATTGCCAAGTTGCACCCAATGCCATTTGCCGTAAAGCATGCCATGATAGGTGTTTGGGTGCAATTGTGGCTCTCATCAGAGGTCAAAAAAATCTCTCTCTCATCCATCACTCATCTGTGGTCTGTCCATGGTGAGTTTCTATAAAGCAAAGCTCCAGAATTCTCCAGACATGCATCAGTGCTGGTTTTGTTTTGTTTTGTTGAGTTGGAGTTCTTTACTGCTTTGTTCATACTGATCTTGAAGGAATGATCCTCCTGCCTCAGCCTCCGGAGTACTTGGATTACAGGCACATGGCCCCTACATAGTGAGTGCTTATTTTAAGGTGGTAATGGGGCTAGGAGGATGGCTTAGTGGGTTAGGACTCCTCTCACTAAGTCTAACAACCTCAGTTCCACCTCCGGAACCCACATGGTGGCTGAAACGGACATCCCTAAGTTGTTCTCTGACCTCCAGGAGGTCATCACAGCTGTATACACATGCACACATGGAAACATACCCACACATGCATGCACACTGATCATATAAACACATGTGAGATATTAAACTGTACGTGTGGTTAGTGACAGATTAGACTACAAATTCCAAAACCTACTTGGAATAAAATTTGAGAGCTGTTTCTATTATCAATGTAATTTTTAGCCAACGATCTTGTTTCATTCCAGTTTATTTTTCATTCTCAACAATGTGTTTTACAGTAGTCTTTTCTCTTACTTAAGTCCCTAAAGAAAAATGACAATGTTATCAGTCTGTATCTTCTCTTATAATAGTTAAGGAGAAACAAAGCCACAGTAAGGATAAGGCACATGTACAGTCAGTCACCTTACGTATTGTACGGCTGCCTTCTGACATCCACATTTTACAGAGGCTTTGAGTGCAATTTGTAATGTAGGCTATCCCGCCCTGCGCTGATTAATGTGAGGAAAATGTTCTGCCTTAACTACTGCTCAGGATCCCTTTAAATTACCAACGATCGGCAATCTGTCATCAGCAAATATGCTGATGTCAAATGTCCTTATAATAAGCTATCACATTTTCAAACATTTTCCTCCATTACCTAGCCAAGAGATTTGCACAGTGCATACAACCTGCAGAGAGGAGAGAGAGTAAATGAAATATTGGATCTTGGTTTAAATGAACAAACCCTATCCTGAACAGTAGGGGGAGAAGGAATATATAAACTGAGAAGGGAATTTACCTATTCATCTTCATCAATAGTTGACACCATCATCATTTGGGCCTCTAAAAAAAAAAAGATGTTTTAATTTGCTGGGAAGAATACATCTCTTCAGGGAGGAGATTTGGGGATTCGACCATGAATAATAATGAAGGAAGCTACACTTTCCTCCTATGTGAAGCCTCGCTCTTGGTCTCTCAGCCCAAATGAGATTCTAAGTTGAGAGGGAGGGGGAGGGGCCGGGGATCCGCTTATCAATTCCAGTCCACCATGTAAGCAACCTTCCTGCTCATCAACCATGTCTTCATTTCCTCTCACTCATATTCACGTTAAAACAAAAGAAAAAAAATGAAATATTCCCATTTGTATTGGCCAGCTTGTAGCAACAACCCTAGGTTCAAAGAACAGCCACTGTTCGTGAGGCTGCTCCTCTTGCAAGAAAGCCAGGCCCTGACTGACAAGACTCCTCTCATCTCAACCCCACCCCTTCAGCTAATGCAAAAACATTCACTGGGCATCCCCAGCTTGCAATAAATCATTCAGACTCACGCCAAAGCTCAAAACTCAGCATTTATTAATTTTAACTTACTTCTGATACCTATTATCAGTTATGGACAATGGCAACTCTTCTCTAAGCCCATTAATTTCGTCTTTGCTCCTCAGAAGGCGGAGAGGAGTCGACAGCCGTGCCTGACCTTCTGTGCTTTCCTAACCCTGACGGCTTCCCATGGGGACAGGGGAATTAAGGCAGCCCCAGAACATTATGCAAGTCAGGTAGGCTGAATGAGAGTCTGGGTAAAGCAGACTTAGAATAAGAGGCCTTCAATATGCAACACTAAAGTGATGTATAAATCAATAGAGAATGATTAAAACGCTGCTCTGTGAAAGGGCTGCCTAGGTAATATACATTCCATTATGAGAAGAAGAAGAACAAGAAGAAAAAGAATGCGGCAGTCACACCAATGCTTGGGCACGCAGAGCAATGGACGACGGGAAGCATGTGCCAAAGCGTTGAAATGCATAGAATTTTAAGGGATGGAGTTAATCAACACCATCACGTCTTTCATTTCACTTGGTAAAGTCCCCTCAAATACTCATTTGTTATTCAGATGTCCACATTACCCATACACAGGCTCCTGTGTGTGCGCCCTGAGCACCTGATTTCTAACGGTCCACCACTTACTAGAGAGGCCTCACTTCAAAGCCCAGCATCAATAAAAGCCATAGGATTCCTAATGACTACATCGCAAAATCCATATCTAAATACCCCTAATTGTGCAATCATTGTGCACATTGGAATAAAACATACACTCACCCTATTCTTCCTTTTAAATGGATCAAATTAAATGCTATGCCAGCTCGCTCTCCCTCCCTCTCCCCAACAAAAGGAGCTAAATATTATGATTATTTTTGATTCAATTAACTTCCTTGAAACTAGAGGATTATGTTTACCAAACAGTTAAAATTTCCAGATAGATGATGTTCCCCTCTAAGGCCGGAGGGGACAAAGAATCTGCTTTGTTCTCCTTCCGTTGGCTCCAAATAGAGGGGACTTATGTTTCGATGTTATTTCTTCAGAAAGTTATATTTACCACTTACTGGGATTTACTGGAGAGAATAAAAAGAAAGGCATCACAAATTTCACTAGGGAGCATTTGGCATGTTCCTCCAAAGGAAAAATAACACCACATAATCTTGTCTCCTACATTTTACATGAGAGTGAATGGGAAAATGTGTCTCCATCAATTTTTCCTGATGGAAATAGCCTTTGTTTGTGCTTAATTCCATCGACATCCACTAATCACTTCTCTGAGCTGCCGCCTGACGCCCACTGTCCTAAAAGAATCAGTCCCTTCCAGTTACGGGTTTTCTATCGCTCAAAAAACAAACTTCATGCTCCTAACACTGAACTTATGTTATCTGAAATGCATGGGAAACCTACCACGAAAACAACAGCAAAGAGAAGCTAAAAGAATCAAGATTCTTATACTCAACTGTCACGGACGGGGCAGGAAGCCAGCATTGCTGAGCAGTTCTGTTCACTGTAAGCAAATTCCTGTGTCACTGCAGGGAACTGCTGCCCCTCAGAAGCCACCCACATAACTGTCTCAACTTGGATGTCACTTTAACGTCTTCTCTCTTCTTCAACCCAAATGCAGCTTTATTCTTTCATGGAAATTTCTACTCTGTTAAAAATTCCAGCACACACCAAGAAAGGAACTTTAATTTTAGTTCCTTCTATATCTGAGACTCAGAAAAGTTCCCACATCTCTCCTACTGCTAAATAAAACGAACAAAGAGACCTGATGCCAGTAATTTAGCAACACAGAGAAAATAACAGTAGACACCACTTAGACACTGTACTTTGTACTTAGGGTACCATTAAATCCCCTCCATGAAGCAACCAGGCCAAGCAGACGGCGTCATCTCCTGCTGATAAACTAAATCATGTACTTGGAGAAAATCAACATTGGTTTTCATCATGGTCCAAACTAGGCAAACGCCAAAGCTATAGGCAATGTTTGGTCATGGAGCCTCCCACAGACAACTCGAAAAGGAGGACCCATGTGCAAAATATAAACTTAACAGCACTTGATGACATCTCAGGCAACATCACAGAAGCCAGTAGTTTGGGTAATTTGCTGCAGATTCAAGACAGCATAGATTTTCTAGCACCTGACAGCCTGCCCTTGTGTATTCATGGGGGGGGGGGGAATGGGGCAGGTATTTTAGTAAAAAAAAAAGGAATACACAGAAGAAAAAAAACAGATGAGACCAGGTGTGCTTAGGGTGAGATGGCTGTCAAACACTAGGTGGAACTCAGGAAATCCCGAGAAGAGGGGCAGGAAAGAGACAGTGGAGTCAGGGACACCACAAGAACATGGCCCACAGACTCAACCAACCTGGGCTCACAGACAGTCAGGGAGCCTGCATGGGTCTCACCTTGGCCCTGGGCATGTATGGTTTGGTTGTGTAGCTTGGGGTCCTTGTGGGACTCTTAAGAGTGGGAGTGGAACTGTCTCTCCCCGCCCCCTGCTCCTCCCCCCGCCCCGCTACTGGGTAGCCTTGTCCAGCCTTGATATGAGGTATGTGCCTAGTCCCATTGTAACTTGCTATTCCACATTTGGTTGATAGCCCTGGGGAGGGCTGCTCTATTCTGAATAGAAAGGAGGAGTGGATGTGGGAGAGAAGGGAGGTGGGAGGGGTGGGCTGGGGGGAAGGGAGGGAGGGAGAACTGCAGTTGGGATGTGATAGATGAAAGAAGAACAAATTAATTAATGCACTTTTTACTAAGTTCTTACTATGTTTTGAATTAAGTAATTGAGAAAAAAAACCAGGACCCTCTTCCTGTCCCTTGCCATAGGCCAAGACGAATCTATCCCCAGCACAACTAACCACCTCTCAGCAGAGGCAGTATTTCGGCATAGGCGCTTTCACTGTACTGTGTAGGAATCACTTGGCTCAAACAATCAGCACAGTATTTCCTCACATAAATATCTCTACCCTGCACTGTGTCTGGAAAGTGCGTTGTGCACTGCCCTTCCCCCCTCCCCTCTGCTGACTATGCAGCGGTCTAGTGACTGACCACAAGGACGTTCCAGCGGAGGGGACAGCTTGTCCACTGAAGTCCAACAGGGAACTTTACCAGGTGTTTTGCACCGCGTAGAAAGGAATTTGGTGAGTCAGTGCCAGTATTTAAAAGAAATCGAAACAGAATAAAGCAGAAAGTACCAGTGTGCAACACCTAGTAGTGAAATGCTGCTATCTGAAAGTGCTTCATAGCAAGTAGAAAATGTAACACACACACACACACACACACACACACACACACACATTACTAAATGCTAAAAGCTGTTTGACCCCTCTCATCTTCCAGCCTCCCATCCAAGCAGGTTCTTGTGGGTGTGCTGTACAGTCTCTCCTGACCTCTCTGACCCTTCCTTGTACACACCACATGCTAGGAATGCCAACATCTCTCACAGACCCATTAGAACTGCCCATGACCTCACTGGCCCCAGGAACTTAGCTAGGTTTCTAGTCCCAGTCATGACTCCCTTCCTGGAGTGTGGGCTTTAAGCCCAATTAGTCAGCCATTGGTTACTGCTGAGATATGAGTGTCACTGCCTCACCGTTAGAGATGTCCTGCCATGCTGGTCATTGGTCTGGTACATAAGCATCACAGCGAGATACTACTGCGGATTGCTTCCCTAGCCAGCCAGCTCACATTGTTGCGACTGCTACTGTCAAAGCTAGACCGCAGGAAGGAGACTAGACTCTCCCGTTGGATTCAGCTAGGCTCCTCTGAGTTCTGTGTCTGATGTGCAAGGTCTCAACGGAGACTTCCCTTCGCCCTCTGAGGGCAGCCAAGGGCAACAGTAACACTGTATGTTGTTTTGGGAGTCACTTGGACCTACCTCGACAGAATAACTCGAACAGAAGGTCCTCCTGCCTGGCACCGAGGTTTACTTAGATAGTTTATGGCTCTTAGGGGAGCAGTGTCAGCCCAAGTGGCATAAAAGCTATACACACTCATAGTGATCTGGCTATTTGCATTTGGCAAACTTGAAGTAAATATCTTTCCTATCTTGTTGTGTCTAAATTTCTGAATGAAGATCAAAATCTATCATCTCTATTAACTTACAACATCTATCTTGATATAAAAACATCTTAACCCCTAACCAACTAAGCTTAATTGTAAGACTAAACTATCTGTTCTTCAACCCCCAATCACTATGAATGCGACATTTATATAATTCCTGATTGTCTCATGGTTCTTCCTGCTGTATGTAGTTTATTTTATTCATGTGTAATAATACAAATGTATACATTAAAAAAGAAACATAATAAAAAGATTAAATAAAAGAAAAAAAACAACAAAAAGCTACACACACACATACACACACACACACACACACACACACACACACACACACTAGCACATGCACACACTTGCACACATAGCCAATAATTTCAAGTAACTATAAAACAATATGATTGCTTGAGGCTCTATCAAGCATCCTTAGTGTAATTTGTCACTATGCCCCGACTCTGCTTCTGTACTGAGCTCCCTCCTTCATCCCTAATTAAAGGCCCCCTTCTCAGTTTTTCCTACTTCCCCTTCATATGACCTGTACCCTGCTATTTTCCCCTCTAGCCCTCCCCTAAGATATTTCCAAATTAAATACTATTCTTTTGGAGGAAAAAATCCTTTCTTGGCATGAAGGTGTAGAAGTCCAGAGCTTTCAATATCTATATTTTCAGCATTCATTTTTTTGTTGATACTAGGACCATAAACTCCAAAGAAAGACAGTTAAAACAAATGAGCAATCAAGCACCTCAATTTGGAGGGGGAAGAAAGGTTTTGCTTAACAATAAGCCATGAGCACATCAAATATGTATAACCATTTAAAAAATCAAATTAAGACTGTAAGGAGAATGATAAAATATGCATATGCTCTTGAATTTTAAAACCAAATCTCACACATGTACTTAAGTAATTTCTCCTAAAACACAAATTTGTGAAGTGTACTAGCAACTGAAAAAAAAAAAGCCATGCCCTTGTAAAAGTTTCCTATGAGCAAACAAAATATTAATATAGATAGTAAAATGTACATCCTTTTGTCCTTCACACAAAACTGGCAGAAAATAAAAGTATAAAAACAGAGAAATCAGAAAACTATTATAAAAAAGTTTTATATCACCTCATAGGTAATATTTTAAAATCAAAAACTTGTTCCCATAGTGTCAAGAATCCAACATTAGTATAACTTACAAAAGCATCAAGAACAAAGGAAGCAGGTATTAACCTGTTATTTACCAACCCGGACAAAGCTCTGTATCTGTGGGGAAATGAAATAAGTGCCAGAAGTGATGGTTTTTCTATTTTATATCTTTGAGTCAAACTTCCTAAATGAACCTACCCCTCGCCCTCCCTCCTTCCCTTCCTCCCTCCCCCCCCCCCCTCTCTCTCTTTTCCTTTCATCCCACCAAGTCTAGAAATAACCAAGCCATACATTCGCAACAGGGGTAAGTTGTACGAGATGTGACTGCTTTGGGGGAGAATTTGCATACTTTTAAGTTTTACCATTACCAAATGTTCTTTCTAAAATTATTTCCATTAAAATGTTCACCTAATAGGGGAGGAGTTCATCTAAAAAGGCAGCTTCATAGGGCATAGAAATTGTATTATTTCCCCTTAAGTGCCCTGGTCAAATGGGAAAAATAGTATGGGAGATTTTAAAAAGCAACAAAGTTTTCAGGGGCTGAGATGGGGGAGTATATAAGAACACTTATTCTGCATGGCAACCACGGGGGCTAGAATTCTGATCCCAGCGCATCAATGGTTTTGTGCAGGCCACACGCCAAGGAGTGCAGCAGAGTCAGGAAGACTTCCAGAGCTTGTTGGCTGCCCCAAAATGCAAACTTGCAAGATCAAGAAGCCTCAAATGAACAAAGCAGAAAATGACAGAGGACACTCTTCTTTGGCCTGCATGTATTCACAGATACACGCACCCCCCGACACACATGTGGACATATCCATGTATACACAAACAAAGGGCCAGAACTTCCAAAACCTCACATCATAAATTGTGTCTCTTGGTTTTGGGGGGGCATAGCTCAGTGACAGGGTGCATACTTAATCATGCAGAAGGTTCTAAGTTTCTCAAGCATTATAAAAGGAAAAAAAAATTAAACTAGTAGAGATCTGATGTTTTTAATGTCATCTACTTACGTTCTTGGTTTTCTTTTCCCCAGTTTCTTGTTAAAGATTTATAGAGGAGAGAATCTTCGTTCTTGCTAGAATCTCAAAGATGTCTGACGTGATTAAATGGTACAAGTGTACCCACAGGGGCTGGGATGTGGCTCCGTGGCTACAGTGCTTGTTTAGCGTGCATAAAGCCCTGATTTGGTTCCTGGTACTCCCTAAGCCAGGTGTGATAGGGTGTGCCTGTAATCCATACCCCTAGAAGACGAAGGCAGGAGAACTAACAGTGCACGGTCATCTTTGATTACATCACACAATTGAGGCCTGTTGCACAGCAGTTTTCCTTGGAATTGAAACATTCCCACCTCGGGGTGGGGGGAGGGTGGGGATCATGAAACACAGGAGTTAAACAAATCTTGCTTGGGGAGGCTTGGAAGAATCATTGGAGAGGTGTGGGGAGGTTTCTCAGCAGACTGTTGAGCTGCCTTCAGTCTGTGCAGAGAGCTCCAAGGCTGCAGCCTCTGTGAGTACACCCATGCTGGGGTGGGCTTCTCGGTGATGTATCTAATTTCCTGTCATTCCAGCTCTGGGGGCGGGGGTGGTGGGGACAACACCTCACCCACATCCCTGTTAGTAACCCCGCCCCCCCAAAACATATTGGTTCACTAAGGTGGATTTTGGTGCAATTGTTACTTTAGTATGTTCTGTTTTCCTTTTCTGAGGTGAGTAGATACACACACACACACACACACACACACACACACACACACACACACACACACACACACACACACTTCTACTGAGTGGAAAGAAAGAAGGAGGGAAAGGAAATCAGCCATGACCTAGTCACCCTTGCTCTACCTTAGTAGACTTCACTGAAGGTGGCAAAACGTTGCTTCATAATCCCACCACTTCCTTGATGCACACGCAACCCTTTCCACCTAAATAGTTGGCACCTGCTGCCCTCTCTGCCTAAGATGCTGAGCTGGGAAATGAGGGCTCCCACTGCCCGCAGTGCTCCCCCCTCCCTGAGCAACGGTGAGCACCTCCCAAATGGCTATCTCCATCCACTCTGAGAGTCTACTGATCCCAGAAAACTAGTCAGAAGCTGAGCACAGTGAGGATGCTGCTGAACATCAAATTTTATGAGCTGCAGCCGGTATTTCTTAGAACAAAGCCGGGGCCTTAACTCACTCGTTCACTGAGTTCCCTCTACCGGAACTGCCGGGGTACTAGCCCTACAAGCTTAGGACACGCTGGTTTAAAAAACAAAATCCAGAGACAGAGATCTCTGCTCCCTGGGGTTGGCATTCTAATGCAGGAGACAGACAACCCACAAACTAATAAACCATGTAATGTCACAGACAATTAAGTATATACAAACACACAAATGAAAAAAACCCACCTAGACCCAGGCAAGCAGGGTCCATGGAAGGCCCACAAGAAAACAGTATACAATGGAATCTTAGAATGGCTGAAGGAATTAACCTCTTGGGTGTCTAGGGAAGACTTTCAACGAAACTTCAAACATCCACGAGGTACCACAGGCTCAGCATATTGAAAAGGAGGACATGCCTGATTGGAGTGGAGTGAAGCACGGAAAGATAACAGAAGTTCTGTATGAGGGCATTGGCTCTTACTGAGTTCCACCTGGCCGCCATTTTGAAAGGATCCTTCTGGCCGGTCTGTTTACCGTAGAGCATGGCGCCAGGATGGGAGAGAGGGTAATGGGGTAAGGAAGAGACTACAGGAGTATAAGATGATTAATTAGAAAAGCCCCAATCCAAAATGCTGCAAAAGCCTTATCTTGTAAGCCTTTGGCATGCATGGCACCAGCTGAAAATTCCACCCTTGGCCTTACGTGACAGATCACAATCAAACCCAAGTGCACTAAGAACATTGTTTAACATTACAGGCAGACCTTAGGAATCTCATAAGACAATGTGTTTCCTTCTGAAAGTATCTCCCTATATAAGTAAAGTTTCCGAGATCTGAATACTTAAAGAGCAGCACACTTCGGGTCTTGTGATCTTGTGATCATTATTGGACTGAGAGACACTTAGGGCACTGCACCAAGGCATACTCCTGGGTGTGCCTAAGAAGGCATTTTAACGGAGTATTAACAAATGAAGAATAGCTCAACTTGAATATGGACAGCACCATCCAAGAGGCTGGAGTCTGAATGGAATAAGAGAAGAAGAGAGGAAAGCAAGCCAGGCAGCAGCCACAAGCTCCATTCTCCCTAAGAGTGCATCTGCTACTGTGGCCATCATCTACAGACATCAGACCTTGGTTCCTTCTACCTTTCAGGGCAGTCTCACACCTCTGACTCTGCAGGAACTGGGTTGGGTGGGGTATCAACCTTTTAGTGGGATAGCATCATTGATCTCCCATGATCTGAGGCTGCCAGTTTCTTAAACTAAGAGAGTACCAGGTTTTGTCAGTTTTCTGCCTCTCTGGCTTGCAGATAGCCTATGTTGGACTTCCCCGCCCCCATCATGTAAGCCAGTCCAATAAATCTCTTTTCACAATCGTTGGTTCTATTCCTCTATCGAACCTTGACTAGTAAAGGTCTAGGCATGTTGGATGAGTTACTCAACCTGTATTTTCCCTAGAAGGTAGTTGTGATCTAAGCCATAGTGGGAACGGCAGAGAATGTCAGAAGCCGCCAGCTTCTGACTGTATTTGAGGGTAAAGAAACAAGAGATTATGCAAAGTTTGGATATGAAGTATAAAAGACTACACAAAGATTATTTCAACATTGTCCGAGAATCTGGACAAAGGAAGCTGGTGCCACAGTAATAGAAGACACCAGTGGAATAGCACTGGGAGGTGAGTGGGACGCTCAACTCAGGATGCCCCTTTCAGGAGGTGCCTCCGAGGCAGTCAAGTAAAACTATTGAGTAAATAGTTGCATACAGTTGCTTGGAGTCTTGGACAGGTCAAGGCTAAAGACGCCAACACGAGGGCCTCAGTAAATAGGTGTGACTGTTTTACTAAATGAGGTCACATAGGAAGGGTGGAGATACACAGACTACCCATCTGCCCTCTTCAGCATTTAGAGATCAGGGAGGAAATTAGAAAGCAGCAGCGGGAAGTGAGACTAAGCACACAGTGAGGTGGGTGTCTACCAGGACTTTGACATTTCCCAAGACCGAGGGAGAGCCACACAGGACAAGAGAGCCAGTACCAACTGTGCCATGTAAAACCTTCCCTGAGAACTGGTTTGGTTGCGTTTCAGAGTTCACTGGCCACTTGAGGAAGGTCACAAGTGGATAAGACAGACTCTACGGAGAAGGGGATGAAAGCCTTAAAGCCTAAACTTCCAATAATCTGAAGCACTGGTTCTCAACTTTCCCAGTGCTGTGACCCTTTAATACAGTTCCTCATGCTGTGGTGACCCCCAAACATAGAATTATTTTTGTTATGTCCTAATCTTAATTTTGCTACCATTAGGAATCATAGTGTAACTATTTGATATGCAGGATATCTAATATGCAACCTCCTTGAATGGGTCACAAGCCTCAGGTGGAAACCAGCTGATCTAGGAGCTGACGGGTTTGAGATGGTGAGTTAAAAAGATCTCATCGGAGGAACTCAACTGCAATGAAATTGTGCTTATTTGTGGGAAAGTGGGGACATGGAAGCTACCGGAAGATGTAGACACATGATCAGAAAGGGAAATCTGATTATATTTTGACTGGGCAAGCAAAAGCAGGAGAGGACACACAAGAAGGGCGTAAAGCGAGACAGGAGCATGAGGAGTCACCTGGGGTAACAAGCAAGGTCAGGAAAGACGGGAGAAAAGATCACAGCGATAGGCAGATGAAGTGGGGCAATTTCTCAAAGCTCCCTTCTGATTGCCTCTCACAGACCTCCAAATCAGTTTCATCAGCCAAGAGGAAAGCGGAAGAGAAATGCTTCTCAGAGAGAAAAACATGAAAAAAAAAATGGAACCTAGAGGAAAACCAACTTCTGCCATTTTCTTAAACCAGTATAATTCCCAACTATGTTCTAAATACAGATCCTTAGGTATAGACAAGTACAGCTCTCACCTCTCATCCAGGGAGCTTCCTTTTACAGGTGATGAAGACCCTAAGAGAAAGCCAAATCTGGTCAAGATGTGGAGAGCCATTGTCTGAGTACCCAACCCCAATGGATGCATCTACCACACAATCCCTACAGCCACACACTGGGGGCCATCACAGAAAAGTGGGCAGAAGGATTATAATGGCTGGAAGATCACAGCATCTGCTGTGAGATAGAGTCTTCTACAGAGGACAGGGAAGTGGCTGCCATCAAATATCAACAAGGTGGCTGACTAAACAAGACTGAACAAGGACAACACCATTTGAGATGCTAGTGCAAATGCGGGAAATCTCACAAGGCCCCACCCTCAGATGAAGAGCTATGTGAAATTAATGACTTCTGAGAGAGAGGGAGAACTGGTCTTCCCTAGGGATGAGACCCATATTTAGCTATCCAATACCAAGTAGTCAGCAGCAAAGGAGCAACTCCAAATGGGCTGAGCGGGTTGTATTTATATAGCTATGGTCACATGTAACAATTATAATTAAATTTTAAAAATGATGTGATAATATATGAAAGTATAAGGTGGGTTTGATGGTAGAGGAAGGAGAATGGGAGCAGAAGTTGACAGTAGAGGACGGCAGATGGTCAAAGTATGTTATATACATTATATATATATAAATATAAATATAAATATAAATATAAATATAAATATATATATATATATATATATACAACAACACATTAGTTTGTACAATTAATGAATGTTAATAAAAATGGAAAGGGGGAGGTAATGAGAGGTGAGAAGATGGCTCAGCCAGCAACTGTTTGCTACACAAGCATGCGAGTCCCCGTGTGATCATCAGAAACTACATAAAGAAGCCGCAGTGGGGCACATTTATAATCCCAATGCTAGGACGATGGAAAGAGGTAGAGCACTGGGGCTGGCCAGCCCCACCTATATGGTAAGCTTCTGTACACTCCTGAGAAACCACACCTGAGCTTGACCTCTGACCTACACACACACACACATACACACACACACACACACACACACGCTAAGGGAAAGTTAAGTTATTCTACTAAACAGGTGAAGAAAAAAAAAAGGAGCCACCGCCAAATAAACTTAAGGGCAGCAAAAAGAATCATTAAAAAAGATAAAAGACATTTAAGGATTAGAATATAAGGAGGAGAACAGCTGTTCCTGGAAAAGATCAATAAACTACGCAAATCTCTTGCAAAGCTCATTAAAGAGAGAAAATAGAATTTCACGATGTCAGAAATAAGGAAATGAATATAGTCAAAGAAACAAAGGAGACTTAACATGGGCTCAAAGGAATACATACAGTGTTGCAGAAAAAAAAGTTATGGAACTTTGGAGGAGAGAGATGAGACAATATAAATTATCAAAATTGACTCAAGTAGGCTCTAAACACTTAAGTAACTACAATGTTAACAATAAGTACAATGCTAACAAATGACCTTCTATATAGGACAGGGAAGCCATACCTCAATAATTCGGCTGCCTAAACAAGACCTGAGATCTGGAAAAGTAGAATTATTGTGTTATTTAAAATATGGGCGAAGTCAGGTTTCCTCAGGGATGTGCCCTGACAGGTAGTCCACATTCCAGTGGGTACCACTACTCCATGCATACACTGACAACACTAAGCAAATTTAGCAGGTTTTTAAAAGGGTACATGAAATTGAAGGAGGGTGGGAGGGAGCAAGGAGAGACTTTGGTGAGAGAGTGGGGTTAGATTTAATCATAACATTATGTGCATATATGAAATACTCAAACAATGAATATTTTTAAATTTTATAAAGTATAGAAAACTAAGGAGTTTGTTGTTTCACTTTATATAATTGTATTTACATAAATTACAATGTATATAATTGTAATATCATAATTTGAAAAAAGAGCACAAGAAACAGTAACTCATCATAACTCACCATACACACACACACACAACACACACACACACACACACACACACACACACTTAAAATCCTTAAATAATTACCAAATCACATGCAGTAAAATGGCATCACACAGATGTCAGTTTAAAAAAAAAAGTAATCATTATTGATTTAAAACAATAGACAAATACATACTAAGCCATGTTGATCACTTAACAGATGTCTGAGATCCTATTTCACAAAAATGGAACCCCTCAGAAACACAGAAAAGGAACTCATTAGCGGCTGGCGACGTGGCTCCATGGGTGAACAGCACTTCTTACCAACTCTGACAGCCTGAGTTTAGTCCCTTCCTCTCAGATGCTGAAGGGAAGAACTGATACCCACAGTTGTCCTGTGACCATGCTTCCCACAACAATGTAAATAAAGAAGTGTGAAACATAATTTCCTTAGTGCCCACTAATGTTAGCTGTTGCATTATAACTAAAGTTACATTCAAACCAAATTATCTACTCCTACTACTAATATTTATGTTTCTAGAAATAGTGATTCCAATTTTAAAGACAGATAACTGCATAATAACTGTGACTAGTCATGAACATCTTGGAATGTAAAACCAAGCAAGTAGGTTACAAATCTTTCTGGACTATAACACACACACACACGCACACGCACACGCACACGCACACGCACACACACACACACAGAAAGAAGGAGGAGGAGGAGGAGAAGAAAGAATAAGAAGGAGAAGGAGAAGAAGAAGAAAGAAAGAAAGAAAGAAAGAAAGAAAGAGAAAGAAAGAAAGAAAGAAAGAAAGAAAGAAAGAAAGAAAGAAAGAAAATAGTTCTGGCCCAACTGCAGTTTAACTATATAGCAGATTGTGATGTCTGTTCCAATATCAATAGGGTCAAGAAAGTATACAAAGAGTAGACAGTGAGGCAAGAATATTCCATTTTATTTTGTGAACAGTTTTCGGGGAGGGGTGATGGATAACCTATTAAAAACATTTGTTCTTAGTGTCCACTTCGTTATCAGTCTAGAAATTAGAAAATCTTCAGCTCAGAGGAAAAAAAAATGGCAACTGTTAAAGCTCCTCTGCTCCATCCAGCTTTATTTTCCCCTGTGCCTTCCTACTCAGTGAGGGCGCATTGAGCATAAGTTAGTTGGTCTCCAAAAGTGTGTAAATCAGGTTTTTGTTTTTGTTTTTTTGTTTTTTGTTTTTTGTTTTTTTTTGGTCTTTGTTTTGTAAAATGCCTGGGCAAAATGGCTTACTGGAGTAAAGGCTTACCTTGGCTCACACTCTCAGAGGCTTCGGCTTCTGCTGGGAAGGTGTGAGGAGCTGGGCAGCTGGGACCACATGATTAGTAATCAGGAAAGAGAGACCTAACACTCTATAGCTTTCTTCCTCCCTTTACTCAGGTCCCTAGTAGGAGGGGACATTGGATAGTGTCCTCTATATCAGGGTGAATCTGCCCCTTGGTTAGTTATCTATGGAATTAGGTAATTAACTAAGAACTCTCTTGGAACGCCCATAGACGTGGGTTGTGCTTTCCTAACATCCTTGGTGCTCCCCAATGTAATCAAATGGGCAGCCAAGATTAACCTTCAGTTCCTTAGGACTCTTCAGGTTTGAGAAAATTTTTTACAGTTGCCAAGCAAAAGGAAACATTCAAGGTAGAACCTTCCTTCTGGAGGCAAGTCCATGCTGTCAGCTGTGGTTGCCGTCTTTGTTTCCTAAAGGAAAATAATTCCTCAACACATGCAGCTACTGTAGAGCAGTTTCCCCCTCAGATTGGATTGCTACATCCCGCAGGGGAAGTTCATTAAGAAGGAAGTCAATTTAGAATAGCTTCAGGAAGGTCCTGAAACTGACCAAATTCACTGGGTATCCAGCCAACCGGGGAAGAAGACTTGCAGAGAAGCCCAGCTGCCTGGAAGAAGCAGAGACCAGCAGAGCTGCCTTGTAGACAAACTGAGTGCCAAAGAACACTCTCCGAATCTGCTGGCTGCCTGAAAGGTGCTCCAGGTTTCCAGCTTTTATGAGCTGTCACCATGCTGGGTTGAACTTTGGTGATGTAGTTGTCTGAGTCATTTCTGCTCTTATACATAACCTTTCACTCATATAACTTCAAATAACTCCAATAAGCCCATTGCTCACCATGCTGGATGTTGGTTGTATCTGTTCTTTGGTCTGTTTTGGTTCCCTATCTGGGATGAGTACATATGTTCATATCCCCCCACGAATAATGTCACAGAGAAGCAGCTCATCTCTGTAGCCCACCCAACCACTCTACATTAGAAAGGCCTCCTGTGTTCCCCCGCCCCAGTAACTCCACTGGTGGTAAAGAACAAAAGAAGAGTGAACAAGTCTACGCAGTTAAAGACATACGAAGACAGTAACGAGAATCACTCCAGGTTAATATCTTAAAATGAAAAGAATCACTGAAAAACAGGACTGGAAGTCAAGCAAGAAGCATAAAAAGAGAAACTGCAGAGCACTGAGAGAGTAACAGAGAAAGAGGAAGACCTCAGATACAGAGACCGATTGCGATGCTGGGCCTCCTTAACTAGACTTGGGCCTAGAATCGCTTGGGAAGACAGTCTCCATGACAAATTATCCACATTGCGTTGGCCTGTGAGCGTGTCTGCGGTCAACAACTGTCTTAATTCTATTGGTCAATATGACA
The DNA here is from genome assembly GCF_964271855.1 of Acomys minous. Lineage (NCBI taxonomy): Eukaryota > Metazoa > Chordata > Mammalia > Rodentia > Muridae > Acomys > Acomys minous. The sequence continues at coordinate 93,768,730 of NC_140492.1, read as the reverse complement.
AGATTCAGTCCGTTGTGGGCGGCACCACTACCTAGGCAGAGGGTCTTGAACTATGTAAGAGTGGAGACGTGGAATGACATTTTATAATGGCACCATACGTGAAACTAAAACACCAGGGATGGCACATGGCACATCCAAAGTTGGTAACACCGAGGGTTAGACAAAAATCTCAGTCAATATTTTTGCACAACAATTCATGTTATTATTTCTAAACACTGTCCAGCTATGGAATTGGCAGCTTTAAGGTAGTTTGTCAAACCCTTAGGTCATTTCTTGGAAAAGAGCTCACTAGAAGACAGGGCAGCCAGGTTAGTGTCTTGGAAGCCTTCCAGCGTGAGCAGCCATGACACTCACTAAGGACTGGAACTCTTCACACTAAGCCAATCACAGTCTTGTGCCTCGGTATCTACTATGCACCCTAACTGGTCCCAGACCCTAATGGGGTCTCAGGCTCAGTAAATACTAAATACTTAGAGTGAATCCTAAAAAGGCTACTACAATGAAGCTACACATAGTGGCATATGTCTGTTATACCAGCAGCCTGAGGCTGAGGAAGGGGGATCCCAAGGTTAAGGCAAGGCTGAGCAACATGACAAGTCCTTGTTTGTTTGTGTTTAAATGAGGAAGAATAATAATAAAAAAAAAATTCAGGAGATGAGTGAGAGAACAGGAACCTAGTTTAATGGCATTGGTAGTGACATAAAAAAACCCCGTAACACAGGAATGTAGGCTTAAAGGCAAGTTTCAGAGAGTGTGTTTAAAAATGGACCCCTCCAAATGTGCTCTTTTTTTCTACAGCTTCCTCATCAGGTTTGCTGATTATACACACACACACACACACACACACACACACACACACACACACACACATACACATATATATATATACACATACACACATATGTATATGTATATACACACATACATACAGATGTATATATACATCTATATGTATGTATATACATACACACACACATATATACATCTAAATGTATATATACACATCCTGTGTCTGTGTCATACCACATAAACACAGAGATTCTGAGAGTCTCTGAAAGCACTTTTAAAGGCCACACCGGATATGAACTACTGTGCAATGGCCAAGAGCAACAAACAACTGTTCCAGCTGACATGTCATCCCTTATGTCCTAGTAAGTGCTCGCGGACAGAGGAGGGTGAACAGCTGTGGGGAGGTGGTGAGACCCAAGCCTACACACACACACAGTCTCATGGCCTCGTGGCTTCCCTCAGTCAGTTAGCAGCACCCTGGTTCAACAAAGGAAAACCTGAGGGTAATGCAAATCATAGCAGGAAGAGGGAACCACATTTTATAAACATGAAATTGAGGGAGACTGAGGATCAGCCTCCACAGTACTGAGGCCCAGGCAGGGGGGGGTACATCCAACTGGAACACTAAGAAGATCTATTAAATGCCTTGCAACCTCCCCAGGGAGATCACAGCGCAGTCACTCAGAGTGGAGAGAAAAATTTGTTTCTGAAGGCAGTTTTCCAACGTGGGAAATTGAACTCTATGCTTTTGTAATCCCAAGAGGCTGTACGGCTGAGGCTGCAGTGGGTGTAACCGCATGTCAAAGTTAATTCATCGGATATGCTACTCACCCACAATTCACTAGGAAAAAAAATCAAAACTAAAAGCAGCCAAAGGAGCCTTTGGTTTCCGGATGTGAGCATCCACGGCTACTGTGAGATATTAAAATATTCACATTGTCCTTGGCCTAGGTAAGAAAATCATTTAAAGAAACATTTAAACAACTATAGAAGGACGCACCCCACCCCTGACATCCTCCCAAAGTATAGAAAACAGCTTTCTCTGCATCTGAGCATCAGCCATTTGTACAGAAGGGAATTCTTCGGTGCTAGCTTCAAAGCCCAGGCACAGAGAAGACTGTTCTGGCACCCGGCTATATTGTCTAGTGCAGCCTAAGGTTCACAGTCCAAGCTCCCCCAGGAAGCTCCTGTCTTCAAGGGTATAATGTGCCTTGGAAACCTCTGTTTCCCTCAGACTTAGTGTTCGCATCATGGCGCGCCCTGCAGGCGCCTCTCCTGGAGGGACATTGTTCTCTTCATTTGTGACAATCCATTTACTACACTAAGAACCAACTGCTTGTTGACTGAGAGCTGGCTTATTTTGAATTGCCTCAAAATATAAGAGAGTAGCACAACCAATAAAGGTGACATTAGTTCTGATCAGGCAGGCTACTTCCCTTGGATTGATTAGTGATCGCCCAAAACAGAAACAGATGACGTGAGCAAGCCCCGAAGATCGGTCTATGGAAGAGTTTGGCTCACAGCAGCTATGCCCTAATGACGTTCCCATCTAATACTCAACACTGTTCATCTTAGGTGTAAAGAGTGGTGTGGAGTCTGGCTTCTGTCATCTTGTAAATACTGACATTTTAAAATGAAACTGCTTTTCCTCAAGCTTTTAAACGTGTCAATTGTTATTTAAATATCACAGTGGTTTGGTACCTGTGACCCATATTTAAAAATACATGAGTGACCTTTTCTTTCGCTCTCGTGTTTTCAGTTTCCTCTTCTCTCAGATGTGCATTTTCACTCCATTCCTACCACAGAATTTTACCCTAATGTAAAACTTTTATGCTTTGAGGTTTCATTGATCACTCTGTCATACTTCTCCGCAATAAAAAGTTAGAAAAATTAATTTTGTTTTATTTCCTATGATCAAATGGTTCTAAATGTTGTGAACTCTTACTACAATGCAACTTAACAGACCTGGTAATAAAACATATGCATAATTTTTGGCAATGTATTTTTTTTCCAATGTGCTAGATAAGGACGTTATCTTTTCTCTAATTGATTCAAATATCAATGAGTATTTTTCCTACTAGAATAAGGAATGTTCCCACAGTGATCCTACCCCCCTCTTTTTTGGTATTAAAAACACCTTACTCGTATAAATAAACTGACAGGCAGAGAAGTGTTGTATCACTAGTGCTTAATTATTTGTGGCCCTTACATTTCTGCCTTTCAAATCATAATTATTAAGTAATATCTTAGATTATTATTAGTATTTGTCAACAATATTTTCAGAATCACCTTCAACTCTATTTTAAAGAGTTTAATTCCCACGTTAATACATCCGTTCCCTTTCTCAACACTACAAGGATATTCTGGGTGTTCTTGTATCTGGCACCCTTCCTCCATGAAAAAAGGCTCAACTTTGAGGGGCAATGTGCCATACAGGTGAGCAAAGCAGAGCTGGGCATGGCAGCACAGGCTTGTGACCCCAGATATGCAGGAGACTGGATAGAAAACTGTAAGGTTCAAGGCCTGGCTGGGTTCCAGAGCAACTCAGTGAGGTCCTCTGACAAAACAAAATGTCTGCAACAGCAAAGAGAGAGGGACATGTAGGGATGGCTGAGCGCTCATGATAACAGTGCTAGAGGTAGATTGTTTCATAGCACTAGAGAGGCCCTAGGTTTAGCCCACTACATCATACACACACACACACACACACACACACACACACACACACACACAGAGTACATATACACACACACACACACAGAGTACATACACACACACACAGTACATATACACACACATCACATAAACTTACACACACACACACATTCACCCCACATAAACTTATACATACACACACACACACACACACACACACACACACACACACGTACCACAGCACATATACACACACATACCACATAAACTTACACACACACACACACACACACACACACACACACATCCCACATAAACTTACACATACCACAGTGTGTGTATTGATCCGTGCAGTAGTAATACAGAACTGTTGGGTCCTAGGCAAAGCTATGTTAAGAAATAATTGTTGGGTTTCAGATGCAGAACAAATGACTGAGGCACCTATTTAACGTATCAAAGGGGACCAGGTCTCCAGGTTCTCCCAGCATCCCTCTCTGTCACTACTTGTTGCAAGGTGTGGCTGGCATACCCTGCCCTCTGCCCTGAACTTTCCAGACCAGGGGCTGGGCTTGCCCTCCCCCTCTCTCCCTTCTCCCTCCTCTTCCCCCTCTCTTCCCTTCTCCCCCTTCTCCCCCCTCCCCTTTCCCCTCCATTTCTCTCTCCCTGCTTGCACAGCATCTTTCTTTCTCTTCCCCCACAGCCCACATTTCCATCTTCCTTTCTGCATGGTGATCTCCCTGGCCCTGGTTCCTTGGTGACCTATGAACCCCCCACTCCACCCCCACCCCTGAGAGCTGCCCCCAATAAAGCTGTCAATGTTAACTTTTAATTTGGCTTGAATTGGCAGAGAAAGCCCATTATTTTGGTACAGAAACCTGAGAGCAGTTGATTCCTCGTCCTCTCCTATCTTTTGTCTGGGCTGATGAGATTGATTTTGGATTCCGTAAGCCTCCCCTCCCCCCCCCCTTCCCAGCTACTGCCCATTATCCTAGCCTGTGCAGGTTGACTCAAAAGGTATGGAGTAGCCCAGTAGCCTGGGGTCAAGCAGTAAGGGTTGGGTAGCCTCAGAGAGGACATATCTGAATCCAAAGGCTCCCCAGAATGAAGACTGTCTTTGCACCAGAATGGGCTTGCCCTAGCATGGGATGGCTTGGCAGGGGATCCCAGGGGCCCTGGACCCCAGAAAAAGTAGCCAGTACTTCTTAGGCTTTCTCTGCTCTGCATGTAAGGTTCTACTTCCCTACTCAGGAGTCTCATATCTCTAATTTCTTTGCACTCTGCTCTCTAAAAGAAGATTAAAAAATGCTTTAGGATTGAGCTGTAAACTCTTTATCTAAGGATTTGCAAATTGCCTGTGGGTTAAAAATCTATGTAATCTGCAACAAAAAATTGGCTTTAAATTCATAACAAACAGCTTGAAATTAAAAATCTATACATGGGGCCATGGTTCATACCTGTAATCCCAACACTTGGAGATGCAGATCACTGAGTTCGAGGTCAGCCTGGTCCACAAAGTGAGTCCAGGACAGACAAGGATACACAGAGAAACCCTGCCTCTAAAACAAACAAACAAACAAACAAACAAACAAAATAACAATAAAGAACTATACATGAATATACATATATGTGCATATATATGTACTTGTAACCTGGATTTAACTCCATATATATGTACATGTAACCTGCTTTTAACTCCATATATATGTGTGTGTGTGCATGTAACTTAAGATGCAACTCATTTAAACATATCTATCTCGATAGATAAGATAGATAGATAGATAGATAGATAGATAGATAGATAGATAGATAGATAATAGATATTTAATAGGAAAATAAATTTTTTAAAATAGCAGCTATGCCGGGTATGGTGGCACACACATTGAATCCCAGCACTCAGGAGGCAGAGGCAGCAGAATTGCTGCAAGTTCGAGGCCAGCCTGGTCTACAAAGCGAGTTTAGGACAGCCAAGGCTACACAGAGAGACCCTGTCTTGAAAACCTGAAAAAGAAAAACTTAAAAATAAAATAGCAGCCATGACAGCCACATGGTTTGCAACCTGCCATGTGACTTCACCATCTTAAGATGACCACATAGTATGAAGTAATAATTGTAAAACTTCTTAGTCATAATGAGCTCTGTTTATTATTGTATCTCCTTTTCGACTAAGACAGCAACAAGAAGTCTCAAATACTTAAAATTGGTGTAGATTTTTGTGTGATAATAGAAACTTAAGGTTATATTTGCTACAACACACTGTATATGTGATCAACTCTAACGCAAAAATATACTGTATATGATGATGAAATTTTAAGGTTACCAAGGTCTATTCAGATTAACAGAAGCTAATTTAAGATGTATGTCTAGCTCTTGTCTTTGCTAATTGCTCAACACTATGCTGCTAGAAAATTCAGATGAGTAGCAACATATGTTTAATGAATGAGATATATTTAATAGTCAAGCTCTATAAACTCCTAAGGCCTAATGAGCTTCACAGTAATGCTTATTTAGCTTCTCTGTCGTTTAAGCCTTAGCTATTTGGAAAAACTCAACCATAATAAAAAAAGAAAAAAAAACCCTGCAATATTCTATAATGGTGTGTCTGGTCCCCCTAGGAAAGTCCTTTTTGCAAGGTTGGGCATTTAAACAAAAGCCCCTATTCCCTCAGGGGATTGAAGAACATCTCTGCTTGCTAAAAAATGGAGCCATTCTCCTTATCTCTGGCAAAAGAAACGTTTGGCCCTGCCATTAACATATGGCTGTGGTGCCTGTTAGCCTGTCAAGGTATGGCTACTAGGCACTCTCAAGGCCTGTGCACAAGCTGCACCTCAGGGCACAACACCCCACCTCACCCCAGCACTGGCAGCTTAGAATAGACTTTTTCCCCTTTCACCCATGGAATGGCTATTTTGGTGTCTTTACTGTACCCATTTTCAGAATCAGAAAGTTGCCAGTTTCTTTATCAACCTTATCTATGATTGAAAGGTTTGTTTTTAATTGTTTTTGTTGTTGTTGTTTTGTTTTGTTTTGTTGGTTTTTCTAAACAGAGTTTCTCAGTGTACCCCTGGCTGTCCTGGAGTAGCTTTGTAGACCAGGCTGGCCTCGAACTCACAGAGAGTGGCCCTACCTCTGCCTCCCCAGTGCTAGGATTACAGGAGCCTATCTTGATTAAAAGTTTTATTTTGCCAGCAAGGTAGGAAAAGCCTTTAATCCCAGTACTCAAGAAGCAGAGGCAGGCTGATCTCTGAGTTCAAGGCCAGCCTGGTCTACAGAGCAAGTTCCAGGACAGCTATGACTACACAGAGAAACCCTGTCTCGGAGGAAAAAAAGTTTTACTTTGATACTAAAAGAGCTTCAGTTCAAAATCATGATTTTTAAGGCTCAAACCTAACAGGGATAAACTTAAAAGTCCTAGTCTTATGAAAGCTACTGAATTATTGTAGACTGTTAATGATAATTGAGAAATGCAAGTTAATAACCCTATAAATAACAAATCCTTTAATATGTTCAAAACTATATTTGTAACCACAGTGAATATCAATTTAATTAATTCCATGAATAAGCCTTATTTAGCTTCCTATATATGTTTTCAAGGTCAAGCATGGGACAGGCAACTAAAAACAAGCAAAGTTTGTCTATTCAAATTAGATTGATAAATGGTTCTTAAAGACTTCAGAGATCTGTAGATTATGGCATTTAATAAAAAGCTTTTCATGATAGACATGCCAGCTCCTGACAGCACCTATAATCTTCCCCAAAGAAGATGGGCACAGAAGACCTCCACCTGCATGTGGCAATGCTGGCCACTGGGCAGTAGACTGCCCTGTCTGTCGACTGCTGAGAGCACAGTGTCCAAACTGTGGACATTGGACACTGGGAAAGTGATTGACAGAGATAGGACAGTCCTGCTTCATAGAAAAGTCTGTCAGATCTTCTGGGTCTGATGGGGGAAGACTGACATCCCGCCAACCTCAGAGGAACCTGGGATCCAGGTAGCTGGTAAGTCTCTGTCATTTTTATAGACCCGGAAGCTGCTGGCTCTGCACTTCCTTTTGACTCAGGTGTAATTTATCCTTCCCAGGTCTCTGATGCGGCCACTACCATATCTAGCCACAGTTTACCTCCCTACCAGGCTCAGGAAACAGGTTCCAAAGTAATTTTTTTCCTATTCCTTTATCCAAAGGAACTCACTTTACAGTGACTGCTCCCAGTAATCAACCATCTGGGTCTCATGGTGAAGAATTGGACAGGAAAAAGATGTAAAGTTTATGTAAGGTTGGAGGATACAGAGGCTTAAGTTGTGAGGACCTAAGAAAGTGTTTTTAAGGTTGGTAAATGCAAGTTATGAAGGTTGGAGGTCTTCAAGGCTGAAATGGTGCTAAGAAAGTAATTTAGAGTATGTAAGCAATCCAAGGTCCTTCAGACTCCTTTCCCTCACTATGCTACTACTATATGAAGACTTCAAATTTCAGAGTCCTTTTTTCTTTTTTAAGATTTATTAATTTATTATGTACACAGCATCCTGCCTGCATGTACACCTGCAGGCCAGAAGAGGGCACCAGATCTCATTACAGATGGTTGTGAGCCACCATGTGGTTGCTGCGAATTGAACTCAGGACCTTTGGAAGGACAGCCGCCGGGACTCTTAACCTCTGAGCCATCTCTCCAGCCCCCCCAAAGTTCAGAGTCTTAACATCGATCAATGGAGTTCTGATAATATCGTAGTCACAAGGTCAGAATTTTAAATTTCCTTTGGCTGTCTTCTATGTATAGACTTAAAACTGTTACTCATTGTACTAAATTTATATACATCCAGTCTTCTGGGGAGACGGAAGAAGCTCCTCTTTCATGGTTTGTAGACATACTAAAAGTCAGGATCAAGTGACCTTTTGACTCTTGTGCTCCACAGAAGGTTTCTGTCTTCCCTGAGCCCTTCCCACACCCACTGTGATACAAAGGTGTTGAGTCTGCCACCTTCTCCTCTATGTCAGTCTCAGTATAGATTACAATAATGAGAATGTTAATCTCTTTTTGTAAACTTAAAGAAAATTCTCATAACCTTCAGAGAATCATTTTGGATCCACCTCTTACAACTCGATGGACCACAGATAAGGACTGTCTGTCAATCACCAGCCTGTATCCTCGCTGCCTATTCCCGAGGGTGGGATCGCTTCCGCCTTTCCCTGCTTTTAGGACTTTTCCCATCCCCACCTACCAAGACCATGGGCCCAAAAGTTTCAATTGTAAAGTTTTCTTCTCCCTAACCTACTTTTTACCTCCTGTCCCCAGTATGTATCTGTTAGAGCAGATTTCCAATCAATCCAAGACTTCAAACTGCTCCAACTGCAGTTTTCATGTCCCTAGCTGCAGATGCTCATACAGAGCCTGGACAGGAAGTGAAACAGCCTACTCTTTCTAAACTTGGCCAACATTCCAGCTTTCTGGGCCCCCTGTAACAACAGGAAGAAGTAATAGACAATTACATTGCCACTTATTCATTTATTATAAACAAAAGGCTGAGATGTTGTGTTTCAGACATGGGACAAGTGGCTGAGGTACCTATTTAGTATCTCAAAGCCAACTTGGCCTCTAGGTTCTCCCAGCATGCCTCAGTCCCTACAGGCTATGGCTGGCATCTACCTTGAACTTTACAGCCCAGGAGCCAAGGGCTGGGCTTCCCTTACTGCAGAGGCTCTTCCCTACGTAATCCAGATATTCCAGATATTTTGCACTTGCGCGCTCTGTCTCTGTTTCTCAGGCTCGCTCACGCTCCCTCCCTCCCTCCCTCCCTCCCTCTCTCTCTCTCTCTCTCTCTCTCTCTCTCTCTCTCTCTCTCTCTCTCTGCATTTCTCTCCCTGCATGCTCTTTCTTTATCTCAGGCCCCTCTGTCTCTCTGTATGGCCTGGAGTATTCCTTGGACTCAGTGAACCCACCCAACAGCTGTCCCCAGTAAACTATCCTCTTTTTTTTTTTAACTTTTAATTAGGCTTGAATTGGCTTATTTCATTGTAGAGAAAAACCTATTAATAATGTACATGGATGGGAGAGGAGCACATGAGAGTCCCGCCCTCCCCAGCTAAGGAGCTATTAGCAGCTGATGGTGACTGGGGGGAGGGTAGAGTTATTTGTTGTCAAGACTTAGGCTCCCAGGAGGTTGAATAGATGGTCTCACATTCATCCTCATAGGGACAGTATCACAGGACTTAATTTTTTAAAGGCTGGGTAAGTACATAAAAATATACTAGTGAAAATGTAAAATCTATAGCAACGCACTACCACTTTAGAATGGCTCTTCTTACCGTATAGAAGCTCACTACTGTGCACAGACTCTGGGCCTGACCGTGTGCTTGTCTGAATGGCTTTGTTAATCTCACTGCACAACATTTTTATTTTCAAATTCTTCACAGTGAAGAATTTGTATATATCTATATCTAATCTATATCTATCTATCTATATTTTTTTAAGGGAACACGAAGTTGGGAAGAGGACTTCTTGTGGGTGTCCAGGAGGAGTTGAGGGCAGGGCAAGCAGATATGATGAAACAAATTGCACATGTTCACGAAATGCTCAAAAAACTGTAGTATTTAAAAAGAAAGAATGACACAGAGACTCAAAGTATCTGCACAGCATTTCAAGGGCCCAGAACTACTTGGAAAGTCATCATGCACCTCAGGTGACACACAGTTACATTTGTCGACTTCAGGGACTAGGATGTCAGAGGCCAGTCTCTAGGTGGATGACATGGAATCACGTGACCAGAGCAGAGACTGAAGGCAAAGTATTCAATCCTGTGTTGGCACAGATTACAGAACAAGCCCAGTAGACATAGGAGGACCCCAACCACAAAGCAATGACTCTCTAGTGACCTAAGTGGGGCAAGTAAGCAGGAGGACAGAAGGGCACGGTCCAGAGTTAGACTTAGGAGAAGAGGTGAAGAGCAACCACAGGGGTGACGGTGATGAGTTGTGTTTCACCATCGGTGGATTTCGGATTTTTGAAAAGATAGAGATGTCACTTCCAGTAGGGCTTGCCAGCAGGGCAGAATGAATGCCATCTGGATGACCAAACGTAGGCTGAGGCGAGGTACAGACCAAGACGGAAGACTGAGATTATGAGCCATGTTGTAGGGCAGCCAAGGCCTGAGCCAGATGCTAGAGTGTGTGTGCGCACGCGTACACACACACACACACACACACACACACACACACACACACACCCCGAGTTCCTTCCTTCTATTTTCTTCTACCAATATAACACTCTTCTCAGTTCGGAGATTTTTAAAGCCAGAAAACTCCATCTTGTCTTCTCAAAGTGGGGGCTGGGGACAACACAAACCTGGTGGGTTGATTCCAATCACCCAGCTAACATTGTATGCAGGCAGGGACCACATACTCAGAGTCGCCCACGCACCAAGGACAAATACGATTTCCTCTTATTGGGTTAACTAAAGTGTGTTCATTCTACATTGAGTAGTTGCATAATGGAAGCCAGCTGTTTGTTCCGTCATGGTACCTGAAATCTTTTAATTCACAAGGCTGCATCAGAGAGATCAGGACATGAAGAGAAATGACATGAAGAGAAGCGGGAAGGGCAGAAGGGAAAAGGAACCAAGGAGAGTGGAAGGGGATGAAAGGAGGAAGGGAAAAGGGGAATAGAAGGAAGGGGAGACAGAGAAACAAAGATTAGAAAGGAGACCACAGTGAATAATAAGTGAGGAGAATTAGGGAGGAGCTAGAGAGACTATATCGCTCTATCATAAGGATTAAGACAGAGGCTTTATCTAGATTGGTTGAATGTGGATGCTGGCTCCTCCACAGGCTTGCACTTTAAGTGCTCTGTCTACAGAAAGAGGATACAAGAGTGTCTTCTGTAGGAGATTACTATAAGAGGCGAGTGTGTTACTATATGAATTGGGAATTTCAAAATGTATCAGGTCCAGGGAGGCATGTGTTGGTACCAGGATTGCCACCACTGCAAGAGAAAATTAGGATATCGATAAAGGAGTGCCGAGGCTGGGGAGAGGGAGCAGCAGTGAAACCGGTTTCTGGGCAGTTTCAGAGCTCCAGACAGCCATGCACATTGTGGATGGGCATGGCAGCCCCTTGGTAATCCTAGAGGAGCATTATGCCTAGCAAGACTAGCTATCAATGACTGTGTCAAACACTGTGGAGTTGACTGAGAGGCCCCGCCTCAGGGAAGAAAGTGGAAGAACAGTCTAGGATGATTTCTGAAATCAACCGTAGTCCTCCAAATGAACACATATACACGAGCATACACACCCATACATATGTGTCCACATACATGCAAAACACCCACATCTCTCTCTGTCTCTCTGTCTGTCTCTGTCTCTCTCTATCTCTCTCTGTCTCTGTGTCTCTGTCTGTCTGTCTGTCTGTCTGTCTGTCTGTCTCTCTCTCTCTCTCTCTCTCTCTCACACACACACACACACACACACACATTCTAATGGAATAAAAAAATAGAGACAGCAAGAGGCTACTAGGTATAGGCTCCACTCCGATCCTTAGGCTAAGGCTGAGATCACTGAACTCAATTGGAAGCATCATGTTAATCTCCAATGACTTCACAGTCACTGTAGGGAGGGATCAATGTGGACAAATCTCCACTCACATACCATAGCCACATACCATCAAATAGCGCTTTCTTCCATGATTGGCAACGTTTGGGATAAATCACTAAATAGATGCTAAAGCGTGTTTCCAAAGTTCCAGTGAAGATCCTGCTCATGATCGCAAAGGAAAAAGAAGGGGGTAAGATGTTTACCCCAAACCTCGGAGTGCAAATACTACTGAGGGATGTATTCCATGTCATGTCTAGATAACTCTTCAATATCAAGGCAGGATGAAGAAGAATTGTGTAAAGCACGCTCAGGGCACACATACACTGGCTATTTCTCTTCCACACAACTGTAGCCACAACCAGTACATTTCATCAGTCCCAGCATCTCCCTGCTCTACTAAGAGAAAGAAGAAATCAGAGGTGAAATTTTCTGTTACATGTTTGTTTGGAGAAATAAAAGGGGTGGGAGTAAGGGGATGTGTAGAGAGACGTAGATACATAGGAAAAACTACATCAAAGGTGAGCATTTTTTTTTTATATATCTCATCAATGTCGTTCTAAATTAACAGGAAGTATTTTTTATATTGGGCTCCTTAGTACAAAAATTTAAGAATACAATGATGCAAATTAATTTCCCCCAAAGTACAGGCTTCAGTAAAGGAAAAGTAAAGGCAAGCAAAATTGACCCATTTAACCATAGTCTTTACATCTCTGGGGTGCATTATGGAAAGAGCATTCAAAGGCAGGCTAATGATTTTCCTCTCGTAAAAAAGCCTACAACTCTCAATGCTTTTTTTTTTTTTAGGAGAGATTATTTGGAGTGATGATTTATGCTAAGGTTCTCAAAGCTATTCCTTGGAACTTTATTTATTTATCTGAGACCTCAAAGGGTGAAATTAAGTCAAAGTTAAATCTATCTGTAAGACTTAAGGCAAGCATAGAAAAAGCCAAAGAGACTTAGAACTGTGAGCATGTTACCTGCAGTGTGGGTCTCCTGGCAAGACTCAAATTCCCCTAGCTCACTTGATAAAAGAAGCACCTTCACCCCCGGCATCTCTCAGGACTCCAAAAAAAACACATGCTGGAACATCCTAGACTGTATATAAATGTCAAATATGGGGGCTGTCAGTGAGTTCAATTTTGTGAAAAAATCTTTCAGGTCCAAATATGCTATATAATTTTCATTAAAAAAACCTGGCCCTCATACTGCTAGGAGTTGCGTAAGTTGGTAGGACCACTTTGGAAAACTTTTTTTCCCCCTGTATTCAATGGTTGAACCACGTATTTCCTTATATACCAATGGTTCCTGACCATGTGAGTCATTTCAGTGATCCAATCAAGGTTTTCAACAACTTATTGATAGTCCAGTGTGATGTGCATCCAGGAAAAGCCATATTCTGAATGTTGATAGACAGCCTGATTTTTACTCTCTATCCTGAACTGCAGCACCAGCCAGAAGTAGGACATCATGGACAACCAATCACAAGAGAAAATGGCACAATTCTTTATGATGCTTAGCAGATAGAAGAAAGTCCACCATCAGTAGAGGTGAAGGACAGTAGATTCACACAGTGAGTATGGGGGCAGGAACATACACACACACACACACACGCACACGCACACGCACACGCACACGCACACGCACACGCACACGCACATGCACACGCTGCTGCTGCCACCGCTGCTGCTGCCACCACCGCCGCCACCACATCTTCAGTCCTATCTCCTCAATCTTTGAAGTTTCACTTTATCCTGTGATGGTGACAATGACCTGGATTACCCATGTGGGCCCTCAGTGTGATGACAAGTGTTTCCATAGTGAAGCAACGGGCTCTGATGACTAAGGTTATGAGAAACGTTAGTGGGTGTTGGACCGTTGTACCGCCAGGATGGAGGGGCCACCACGGGATGGATACAGGCAGCCACCAGAAGTCATAAAAGAGAAGAAACTGGATTCTCCTGCCCTCGAACGGCCCAGGGGAGCCCTGACATCTGGATTGTAGCTCAGTACATGCAGCTCACTTTGCACTTCTGAACTCCAGAGCTCAGAAGGAACTAATATGTATCCTTTCAAACCACTTAATTCACAAGCATTTTTTACACTAGAAGTAGAAAAGTACGGTAACAATACAGAAATAAGAAAGAGGGGCCTATCGCCTCCACACCACAAGGCGAATTCTCCCAGCTTTTTGACAAAGGAAACCAGACAGTCGAGAAAATAAATGATGGCAATTTATATCAAGTTCAGTAGCAAGCCAAATTAATTCACAGAGCTGGAGGCCACAGTGGTTACCTCCTGGAAGATGTGCTGACTTAAAGGAGGTCAGGCGGCTACCGGAACTAGAGCTTTCTTCTAAAACAGGTGCTCTTTACCAGGACTCCACAAAAGTGCAGCATGCATATATACGTGTATCTCTCTCTCTCTCTCTCTCTCTCTCTCTCTCTCTCTCTCTCTCTCTCACACACACACACACACACACGTATATATAAATATCTTTCCCATACTGTTGACTTTGTTTTTTTAATCATTACATCTGAGTGACTCACAATATGAGTTCCCCTTGGGAAAGTCATGCCTGGAAGCAATCCCAAGCTGGCCTGGTCACACACACACTGAAAAAAAAAAAAGAAAAAGAAACAAAGATGTTCCATCCCTTGATAGCCCAAAGTGCCTCTCTAGCAGGAAAGGGGATAATGAGTTCTCTGGCAAGCAAAAGTCAGCCAATGATGCTAACATAAGGAAGACAGAAAACTTCACAACAACAACAACAGAAAAAAAAAAAAGAAAAAAGGAAGAAATACTTTTATCTCAGAAATCTATTTTTTAAATCAAATTTTATACTAATAAAAATGAGCTAAGACTGTAGTAGTGAAGAGGCTATTGGTTAGGGAAGAAGCAGACATGTCTGTCGTAAGAAACAAGATAAAGGGAAATCAAGAAAAATATCTCAGGCCCTTAAGAAGGTCAAGGTGTTACTACCATGTCTTCCTCTTTGGCAATCTAGTCTTCAAGAGAGTAAAAGTCTTAACACTTCACCTTGACATGGTGTGTGTGTGTGTGTGTGTGTGTGTGTGTGTGTGTGTGTGTGTGTGTGTGTGCATGCGTGTATGCACGCGGATGCGCGATGAGACACACTGCACATCAACAGTAGAGCTCAAAACAGACATCTAATTTTCCCTCTAAAAATAATCAAACTTCACCGTCTCTTGGCAAATCACCTGACAGTGAATCTGCGCACAGCTAGGCTGTTTGGATAGGTACAAATGACTAAACCCAGAGCAAAACTGAAGTCGCTCAACCTCAAGCAGCAGCAGAGGCATCAACGCAAAGCTGGGTCACTCCAGCCCCACACAGGAAACACCCGACCTCAGCAAGGTGGCGAGAGGTATGAAAAGTCAGCAATGCTGCTTCCCTTTGGTTACAAAAGGCCAGCTATCACACTGCCCATTTGTCAGCTAGAAAATACAAGCTTGTGAGGCATCCTATCCAAAAGTTAAAAGGGTTCAGAATCCACCTACACAGAAGGTACCAAAGTTTAATGGGACCCTCCATTCTGCAAAACGTAAAATCTTCCTGCAAAATCTATAACCTCTACATGAAACTCAAGAGAGGCCCTGTGAGTCACAAAGCTACTGAGTCAAGGGGCGGGGCTTCAGTCTGGCAATGCCTACCAGAGCATCTCGCTGCTGGTGAAGCAGGGTCAGCACTCTCAGGTAGACTTGGAACTTGGTTTCATGCTTCACAAACACAAAATGCCAATGTAAAAAGAACACTATACGTAACCAGATTTAACTGAACCCATATAACTGAATATAAAGTGTTATAATTATAAAGACAAAGAGAAAGCTATATAGCTAGAATGTCAATTTGGCCATAAAATTTATTTTAATGTTTCCATAACCCCTAAATGTAACCACCAAAGCCCCAACCTACTTTCTCTAATGCCTAGAAATTATAATACTGAAGACCTTAAGCTTCAAGGCCAGAAAATGTATCAATGGAAACAAACAACAACAACAAAAATACAATATAAGTAAGCATAGGTAAGTATACGTAGTATCTATGATGTTTTTGATAGAAAACATTCTGGGTACCACTGAATTACAAAGTAGCAAATGTGGGAAAAGAGAAGCCGGGGCTTCAAACCACTGGAAGGCCTAACAAAAAGCCCACACACTTTCTGTCTGCACAGATCAACATTACTTTCCAGCAAAAATTTTTCGTTGTAATTAAACATGTTTTTCTCATTAATTTGGAATTTGAGTATTTTCTAAATGATGTTTCCCCCCTTATCACTTATATTTTTGGATACACTGCCAACCACTCTAGGAAATTAATCTGTGGTCCAAAGTAATTCATGGAAACCTGAAACCACGTTTTGGATGGACTTCTTGTTCTTTTAAAAGATCAATGTCTAGTTAGGTATGCCAGTGCATACTTAAAAGCCCAGAACTCGGAGACTAGACCAGGAGGATGAGGAGTTCAGGACTAGGCTTTGCAACACAGTGATTTCAAGGGGAGCCCTGACCACATTCAACCTTTTCTAAAAAAAGGAAGGAAAGAAAGAAGGAAGGATGGGAGGGAGGGAGGGAGGGAGGGAGGGAGGGAGGGAGAAGGAAAGAAAGGGAGGGAGGGAGGGAGGGAGGGAGGGAGGGAAAGAGGGAGAGAGAAGAGAAGGAAGGGAGGGAGGGAGGGAGAAGGAAAGGAAGGAAGGGAGGGAGGGAGAAGGAAAGGGAGGGAGGGAGGGAGGGAGGGATGGAGGAGGAAAATTAGGAAGGAAGGAGGAAAGGAGGGAGGGAGAGGGGAGAGAGGAAGGAAGGAGAAAAGGAAGAAAGAAAGGAAGGGTCAAGAAAATAGCTACTAAATGGGTGTAAATAGCACAGCCAAACCTCAGTGTCAATGAAATATGTTACTGCTCACTGCTCCCATGGGGAAATAAATACTTGGTACTCTAATAATGGAACGTGGAAGACCATACTTGGACAACACAGAACTCCAACTCTAAAGTCAGGCCCTACAAAGGGCTTCACAGAGTCTACAATGGCTACTATGATTCAGGCATACCGAATGTTTCCGTGCTTTTCCCGAGCCAGATATGTCATGAGTTCTAACACTGGGCTGCCTTGATTGTCATGTGATGCCACTTTTAACAACAAAATCCGACATGGTCTGTTCACAGCCTCACTTAATCTTTCCACCATCTGGTGATGGAGTAATTCCACACAACTCATCTAGAAACTCAAGTTCAGGCACTCCAGTCTGCATCAAGGTTGCCAAACTTGGTGAATAAGCCAAGACACTAACCTCTTCTTCCAACCTCAAGCCTTGTACTCTTTCTTTCCATAATGTCTTTTCCTCTTCTTTTCTGTCACTCTTGGGGATCGAACCTAGAGCCCTGTACATGCTAGGCAAGCACTTTACCACTGTGCTAGAGCCCTTCCCCTTATTTACAATATGGATCAACGAGTTCCATGCTCATTCTTGTGAATATCAGAATGGATGTGCCAAAGATCTGACACATGTGGGGCCTCACGTGGTAGCTGCTGCTATTACTGATGATAACACAGCCTCTGTTCTCATAAGAACCTTCGCACAAAACAGGACTGAGTGTATACTACACCTCATGAGATCAATCTTGTGTGGAACCATCATTTAAGTGTGAGATGCTCCCATAGGCTCATGTGTTTGATCCCCAGCGAGTGGCGCTTTGGGAGAGGTCATGGAACCTTCAGGATGTTAGCCGGGGAAATCATGACAGCTATTAGCCAGATGGAGCTTCTAACCCAGGGTTTTAGCTGCGTCATGGCCCACGATGTGAGAAGTCCCAGCCACATGAAACTCATAAATCTCTACTTCTTTAAGGTGCTTTGTCAAATAATAGTTGCGGGGGGGGGGGGGGGGCGGGGGCGGGAGAGTGAGTGAGAGCAAGCGCACACAAGCGCACAGCTATCATTCTAGGTCTAATGTTTTCTCACACAATGGGCTGAAATGTGGCCCCCCAGCCCTTACAAACTTTGTGTGTAGAAGTTCTAATCCCCAGGACCTCAGACAGTCTGCAATTGGAGACATAGATTCTAAAGCAGTGATTAAGGTTAAGTGAAGTTATTGGGTTGGGCCCTAAACTACTATATGATTCTCTATCCTGATAAGAGGAAATTAGGAAACAAGACCAAAAGAAAGACCAAGTAGAGTCACCAACAAGAAATAGCCAAATGTAAGCTAGGAATAAAGGTTCAGGAAAAAAATGCATCCTATTAGGACTTTGACCTTGGATTTGCCATCTCCACACGGAATAAGAAAATCAAGTACCTGTTGTTTAAGCTCCTACTCTGTAGAACTCCTTTCTAACAGCACCCAGCAAGTTGTCTCCATCTCTCAGGGAAGCCTCTCATCCTTACTTGCAGGCCAGGAACAGAACACACAGTTAGGGCTCCGTGTCACTGAACGTGGTACTCGAAGACTGGTTAGGCTAATAGTCAGATGCCGATGGGCAGCACGCTGAGGTCTGTTGTGCATCTGACATTTTCCTATTTCCAATTCAACAAGGGCCCAGTACCTCCCAGCATTTGCAACATGACTCCACAAAGCAGCCATGGAAACCAGGGGCAGGAATGTGCCATTAGTCTCAGGACGACAGCTTCTGAAGATGGATTGTGTCGTAGGGGTGGGAGTGCCCTCAGGTTGTCCCTCAAGAAGCAAGTTAGGACACAGAAGATGGGGCCTCACCATCTAAAAGCCAAAGAATACCCCAGTTTTCATAGTTTAGCACTTGCAGTTTCCTAACAATATGGCTGAGTATAAAGGGATTTTTTTTCTTTTTTCTTTTTTTTTTTTTTTACCACATTTATCATTAAACATTCATATGAGACTTAAGGACACAGATTTTATCCACAAAACATTTCACAAACAATGAGAAATCCAGTGTCATTGTGAAAAAGCCTAAATTGAGAGCTCTGGGTTGTCACTGGAGAGGCCAATCTTTCTTTGCACACAATGGCAGTGACTCAAAACCACAGGAGCCACAGAACGAAGCAAAGCAACTGGAGGGGAAGAATGCCTGGGGACTGCTACTTTGATTTTTGTCTGATTATTTTAAGAAAATACCAACAATTGCCATTTTTCTCTTCCACCATTACACCCACATGACACACACTTTCCAACAACAACAACAACAACAACAAAAGGTTCTGGACAGCATTCATTATAAGAAGGAATAAGTGTTCTTTCAAAGAACACACAGGGTTGGGCATGGTGGCCTAAAACAGAACCGTGCTTCTTATCATCACGCTCACATCCTGCTTCATCTGCCCATCAAATCAACATCAAATACCGAGCTGCACTCCATCATCCCCTGCGCTATTATGAATGGGGGACGTCTGGGGCTTGGCTCTGTTCAGTTCACCTAGGAAGAGTCATCGGTCAGTCCTCTCTTCCCGGGTGTAAGTTACAGTCATCACCAAGCGCATGGACAGCTCGCCTCAGCTCTATTGGTTCCTGTAGTCCCTCATACTGCAGAGGATAAGCTAGAGTCCCGGGGACAGACAGTGGCTCTCAGAGCTAACTTCGTGGGTCAAGTTGCAGGGATCAAGTACCCACGAGGCTTATTAAAACGGGGATTCCCCAGCTGCGCCTAGACTTGGACTCAAGTAAGTCTTCAGAGCCTTCCTATTAATCCAACTGGCTGCCTGGCTCTCATTCACAGCAGCTGGGAGAGCCTGCTAAGGCTTCCCGCTTTAGTCGGTTGTGACCATGGGAAAGCCACTGACCTCTTAGCCTTGACTCTACCTAAGCCTGAGGAAATGACAGTGGAACCCCCTCCAGAGAGGTTCTGAATGAGCATGCCTTCAAGTGCACTGCGCAGCACAAAGCACTCAGGAAAACTGCCAGCTATTACTCCAATATGCAAAAAGGCGTTTCTATCTATTAACTTTAGCCGTGTGATTAGCCTTCTAGTACAGCAAAATGAAAGAGTCCAAGGGAGGCAGGGGAACACGACTGCCGGTGACACACCACGCAGCTCTGGGCACTCAGGTTTTTTGTTTTTTGTTTTTTGTTTTTAACTAAAATTCAACAACAGATGCAGGCACATGGCTCCAAGAGCACAGCTCTGCAGTCAACTAGGTTTTCATTCTCGCTCCCTCTTAAATGGAGGTGTCACCGTTGGCTCAGGGGACACCCCGACCCCCCCCTCCACCCCCGACAATCGTTCCTGTGAAACATGATTTGACTATACTGCCCAATATAAAACATCACAGCATTCACCTGGATAATTATGAATTTGGCTCAGTTTTTTTTTTAATCATTTATATCTTTTGTTTTTATCTTTAAAAAAAAAAATCCCGACGTACTAGCGGAACAGAGTGAGAAACACACCTGGGACTCCCGTAGGCCTGAAGCTGCACATGTATTTAATTACAGTGAGGTTTCTGCCATTATCATTCTAAACATGCGCGTGCTCTACCCATTAAAAATAGAAGAAGAAAAAAAGTGCGGGAGGGGGGGAGGGGGAAGGGAAGCTATAGGGAAATGCAGACAGCACACAGTAAGTTTAATCTTTACATGATCTCTAACGAATCTGTGCACGCAGAATTCTAAATTAACTACACATAAACAAAAGCAGGAAACCTGCCTCCCTCTGACCTCTGCTCCCCTGACGCAGCTTCTGAGTTTTATTTCTAGACTCTCCTCCAGGAACTAGGTCGCCGCATGAAGAGCCGGGGATGACTAAGGGAAAGCAAGCCATTGCTGTGGCTCTGTAAATTCACACATCCCTAGGCTGACCCAGGCCAGCAGGGCCCAAAGCCCTGATGCCGGACTGAGTGACAAGGTTCTCCAGAGTTCACCGTGATATGGACAACTTCTCTATTGCCTCGGCATGAGAGGCGTCATGAGAAGACAGGAATCGAAGGAGGAGTAGAAAGAAGAGGAAGTGTGACCAGCAGCGGGCTGCACTGCTGATGAACGAGTGAGCCTCAAACAATGAGACAGAAATGAGCATAGGGGGAAAAGGGGGAAAGCCGGAAAGTCCCTGTTCTCATTAAACACTGGAGCAAATCAAGCCAGGAACAAAACTAAAACGCTGAGGAAAATGCATCAATCTGGCTGGCCTTCTTTCCCCCTACCAACCACTAGCAACATATTGACAACCCACCTGAGTGTAGCACCCAACCACTTGGCATAAAATGTCAACAAGCTGAGGGTATCTGCATGTGTTAAAGTTTTAACTCAAAATAGGACAGTCTTTGAGTTTCCAAGACATCTCATACATTTCTGATTGCATAAAGAGTTCACACTGGAAAAAAAAAAAGAGTTCACACTGGAACATAGACAAACACAGAGTTCACCCTGTGATGGTAGGACTACAGTCTGATGAAAAAAAAAATCTGGTCTTGCTGTTGCCAGTTCTCTAATCCTACAATCTCCAACCACTGGTTCATTTTTTTTAACCCCAGATATTGCTTAAAGCATAAAGCAATTGTATAAGAATTGTAGGCGTAAGGTTATTCTGTAATTCAAATGGTGATTTCTTGCAATCCTTGTTCTGAGAATCTCCTGTCTCAATGTTGTATAAACACTGTTCCCCAATTGTCCCCTGATCTGCCAATAAAGCAGCTTACAGCCAATAGCTGAACAGGGGAGAGAGTAGGACTGGGCTTCCTGCCAGCCAGGGGAGGAGGAATTAGAGGAGGAAATAGGGGATTGAGGGATGGGAGGGGTCCAAGAAACATCAGGAGAAGGCAAAGTCACAAAGTGCTAGTATCTCTGGGATGCACACTGGGAGGAAGCCAGGTTAGCTTAGAGGGTTAAGAATAGAGTTAATGCTGCTCGGCATTGTGCTGTGAAGCTTGTTAAAATAAAACAAGTGACTCTCGATTATTTGGGTGATAGCTGCGTTAAGAGAGAAACTGAGAAACAAACACAGTTTTATATATAAATAACACTAATAAAGAATGATAACAGATGTCATATAGGGACCTTGATTATTATCATAGCATTTTAATTACTTTTGACGAGTGTCAAGTTTAACAACAAATGCCATCTACGGACGGAACATAAAACTCAGTCAGAACTCTGAAACTCCCACTGCCCTGGTCTTTCTGAACTCATCTGCTGAAATGAAGCCTGCCTCAAAAAATTTCTGGAATGGCAGGGTACCCCCACCCCCTTGGCCATGGTCTCCCCACCCCCACCCCCAACCATGAGGAAGATATGCCCGAAGGACAGGAATTGATCTGATTAGTGCTATGCTGGCCACCTTGTAGAAGCTGCAAGGATATACATTCGGTACATAACAAATTCTGAAATGGGCATCCTTCAAACGTGTCTAGATACTGATAGTATCTCACCACTTCCCACCAAAGCCACAGTTATTCCCTTGGTGATTCTTCCAGCACCCTCTTCTCTGGTGTCCTGGGTTTCCTGAGTTGACTCTCAATATAGAAACTACCAGAACCCTCTTAAAACGTTCCTCTGATCAAGCTGGGCGGTGGTGGCGCATGTTTTTAATCCCAGCACTTGGGAGGTAGAGGCAGGCAGATCGCTGTGAGTTCGAGGCCAGCCTGGTCTACAAAGTGAGTCCAGGACAGCCAAGGCTACACAGAGAAACCCTGTCTCGAAAAACCAAAAAAAAAAAAAAAAAAAAAGAAAGAAAGAAAGAAAGAAAAGAAAGTTCCTCTGACCAAAACCTCCAATACCTTTGTACTCACTCAGACAAGTCTTGATCATTATTTCAAACCCTGACCTCATGAGGGTCCCACCACCTTTCCAATCTACTCTACCATCTGTTCCTCCTCCTGTGCTCACTATAGTCCAGCCTCATCAATGTCTTCTGCCTCACACACATCCAACTAGCCCTAACTCCAGGCTCTGTATTTGCTGCTCCACTGCCTGAGGCTCTTTCCTACTACCAGAGCCTCCAGCTGGTGTTCCGTTTCTTGTCTCCACTCTATTGTAAAGCTACCCAAGATCAATCCTGACCAACTCATCTAAAGTACCAGCCGCACATCCACACCACATCCCTCTGCTCCACTGTGCTCACACATGTGTGCGCTGTACTGTCAGTCTCTACAGTCCCTGTACCCAGTAGCCACCTCCAAGAGAAGAACGAGTATCTCCCAAGACTAGCTTGGATACTAGCCTATGGAAGGTTCATAAAAAAAGTGGGTGCTGGATGGATGGAACCAACAGTGACATGTATCAGAATGGAGGAGACCCCTAGGATGCAGGTAGTGTGTTTTGTACAAGTCAGTCACACACACGCATGCATGCACACACACACACAGTGGGCCCAGCAGTCCTTTCAGCCACTTCCTTGTAGGAGAAAGTGGAAAGGGCAAAGGTATGCAACAACAGAAGAGCCTTTTTTTTTCTTGAAAGTTCAAGTCTGCTCCTGAGATAACTTACTCGTGACCCACAACCATCTGGGCCAACACACTGACCCTCCAAAACATCCCCCAGAGCCCCCTACAGTGACAGAGGAATGAAGACAGATGTGAACGTAAAGGTCTGTGCATAAGCACTGCACTAATCCAAACTGCAATTTCATTTTTAAAAGTTTTGACCTGAGAAGTCTAGTTTGGGTACTTAAAAGGGGCCCTGAGAAGTTAAAATGTATGTTTGTGGGCATTTTCAACTAAGAAAGAAAGAAAGAAAGAAAGAAAGCAAGCAAGCAAGCAAGCAAGCAACAATAAGCCTACAAGGTTGGTTAGTGTGATCACCACTTCCATTTGGAAGAACAAACACGGGGTTAAAGGCTAAAGGTTAAAGGCCATGAACTTCTGGCACCAGGACTTGACCTTCATTCCTCCTTTCTTAGGTTCATCATGGCTCTGTCCAGTATTCCTGTCATATTCATAGAAAACCAAGTTTCTAAAACAGGAAAAATCGACTTGTAAATAAGAACTCGGATACAAAAGCATAAACCTAAATAGCAGTGCTCTCAAACTCTTGCAAAACTCCCTGGTGCCAGATCATGCAATCAAAGCTTCCCATGCTGCAGAGGACAAAGAAGCAAAGGCACCTAGTGCTGGCTAGCGGGAGACAAAGAACACAGCCGGAAAACCACCCGGTGAGCCGGTCATAGCATGGACAGGCTTCTCCGACAGACAGATGTTAGCATGTGCCTCATTAATGTTGAAGGAGCAGAGGCAGGACACCCCCAGAAGAAGAAGGAAAAAAAAGCCAGATACTGCTAGAGGTCCTGCTTCAGAGCCAGAACCCCTTGGGATGTACTTAGGATACATTTGTAGAACAACAAGTTGCATAATTTACCTCTAAGGTCATCACGGGAATCACCACATGCACGTCCAACCAACACAGGCCCTGCTCGCTCAGTTACTAAGATTCTGATTTTAGGCTACTTACCATTTCTTGAAATATGCTCAGAATATATACACCAGTGGAGACTTCAATATTAGTCACCAGTATTGATAATCAATATCTGTTTTAGTTATTACTAAATTATAGTAGTGACTCTATTCATGATTAATAGGATATAAATTGTAGTATCAATAACTATAAACCACATTTAAAATGCAAATATTTAAAACATTTGATCATCATATCATAAATCATGCCCATGGTCTACTTCTCAGAATATTAATATTTAAAGATCTACTGCACTATATATTGAACAATTTATCTTATACAAGTAAGAGAATATTTAAAGCCAGGCATGATGTCTCACACTTGTAATCCTAGAACTTGGGAGACTGAGAATTGCCATGAGTTTAAGGCCAACCTGGACTTTACAGCAAGCCCCCCAGGCCAACTCGAGCTGCAGTACAAACCCCTATTTAGCAAGTGGTCAAATGCTTTGAAATGCATCTAACAATTTGGGTGTGGAGATACATGCTGTATTTGTTTTGTTTTATTCTATGGTTTCGTTTGCTCAAAGAGGGAAACGGCCACAAAGAGAAATGTCCCTCCTAGCAGGAACACCGTTACTCTAGGAAGAGCTGACACTCCCAAAGGTTAAGCCTGCCTACAAGCACTGCATGCACAAGCTGGAAAAGAAAACCTAGTGTGCTCCTTAATGATGAATAAAGGCTTCTACTGGGCATGGTTATTTTGTTTCTATGACATTCCAGCTTATACAATTCCAACAGGCTACTCAAGCTTAAACTATCCGAACAATTTTAATTCAAAACATTTATTCAGATCATATCAAAATTTAAGACTTAAAGGATTTTATCAAAATTAAAGACAATTTGAATACTTTTTGGTATTTGAATAATTTTTAGTTTTCAAATCTAGAGAACAAATACTCATTCGGGGTCCCTACTGAGAGAGGTAAACTATCTGGATGTTCCTTCAGAGCATACCACACCCATTTCTATAAGTAGACATGGAATTTAAGAAATGAAACACGATTATTATTTCATCCTCAAATTGCCATTATTTATTCTCTTTGCTCTCCAAGGAGAAAATGTAATTCAGAGCTTCCACTGTGGTCCTAATGTCTGCCAACCACAAGGAACACCTACGAGGCCAGGGGAGGAACACTGCAAATAACTGGCCACATCAGCCTCTATCATAACTTTAGCTTCACAATCCAAGCCGTACTGATTTTTATTTATGACAAAAAAAAAAGTATTATGTACTTACATTGAATGGAATGGTGACTTAGACAAGGGCTGTCTGGAACCCCCGTTTACGTCACGTGAAAGAGGTGCCTATGGATACAAATTGTGATAGCCCAGGGCCCGAGGTCCTCTGAAGATCAGAAAACAAGGCAACATGTT
Organism: Acomys minous; assembly: GCF_964271855.1. Classification (NCBI taxonomy): domain Eukaryota; kingdom Metazoa; phylum Chordata; class Mammalia; order Rodentia; family Muridae; genus Acomys; species Acomys minous. The sequence continues at coordinate 93,742,969 of NC_140492.1, read as the reverse complement.
ATGGCGAGGGCATTGCTTTAGCCAAGCCAGCCAGAACATTTTTGGAAGAAGTGGACACTTGACTGAGAAATGACGAGGAGGCTTGACCGCAGGACCCAAGGCACAGCGCTGACAAGAAGAGCCAGCAAGTGAAATGGCTGTGACATGGGAGGTGGGTATTAATGAGGAGGAAGCACAGCAGTTTGATTGTGGAGACTCTGCTGGGGGAGTAAAGAGCATGAGGCAGAAGTGTTGGGTACCACAGAGTCAGGATGTGGTACAAAGATGGTCTGATCCTAACTGTATCAGGTCATCCTAGCAGACTTTAAGCATAGCAGAGATGCAGCCCTGGTTTATGCCTTAAGCAAGACACAAGATAACTGATGGAGATTAGATTATAAGAAAGAAAGTCTGAAAGAAGACAGACCACTAAGTACAAAAGTCCAAAGGGGGTGTCCTAGATTAGTGTCTAGCAGTGAAGGAAGGTTTCAAAGACAGAGACCGCAGAACCTTGGGTGGCAGCAAAGAACACAAAAGAAACAAATGATTCGGTTTGAGGTCTGAGGGTTCGTGGTGGTGTTACTTAAGAGATGGCCAATTACCAACTCTATTTCCCTTGTTAAAATGTCTGTTCAAGATCAAAGTGGGCCTCAAACCTGAACTCACAGGAAATACCCAGGCTGGAGTTAAAAATGAGGGAGGGACATAGCACTGATTCCAAAATGGAGTATAAAAGCAAAGGCTGGATAGATAAATTTCTTAAAGAAAAGAGAACTAAAGGCAAACCATGTACAAGTCCAACCCTGGCCAAATGGTCAGAATGACAGGTAGAAGGGATAAAGCAGCCATCGAAGAAGGAAAGGAAGGGCGCAGCGTCACAGACTGGTCGGGTGGAGAGGAGTGAGCAAGGCAGTGAGACAGGTCAAGAAGAGAGAACGGAGATGAACAGTCATCCCAGCCACTGAGTGAAAGGCAATGGCAGTGCTGAGTTTGGGCCAGTGATCTTGATGAAGATCTCTAATACTCAGCAATAGGTACTGAAAATATGGCTGTGTGGATTCTACCAAGTCAAGGGTGACCTAAATCCAATCTACCAGGAGAGGAAATATAAGCAGTGGACAGAAAAATGGAGAGATAGCGAGTGGACCATAGGTTTTAAAGAACAAGTGAATAATAAAGGGTCAGGAAGATGAGCTTAGACAATGAAAATTCTGATAAAGATGGTAGAGGTGTGTCCTCTTGGTACTGAGTTGAGTTGCTCTGGAACACTTTACAAGGTTATTGACTGACACTATCTATCATAAAGCTGTGGTAATATGTTTACTATTTACCACATTAGACATTAAGATAAGACACCTAAAGATTCATTACCTATGACCATAACATCCTTTAAAAAAATTCTGTATTTAAAAACGTAAAGGAAAAGGCATTGTTTTGTGGTTTTTTCCAAATTTCTTTGATATTTGGCTTCAAGGAAGGCAGGCATATTCTCAAATCTATTTCTGACTTTGTCCAGAACAGTAGGTTGAAGTATAACAAAAACAAAGTTATTTCACTAGCCTCTAAGATACTTGTAGGAACTCTTCAATGCTACAACCAATACGCAACAACCAATACTTTCTTTAAAAAACTGGTCACAGCTGGAATTTGAAATCCTATGAAATTCTTATGCTTTCGAGTCTTGTCAGTTGGCATTGCACTTGAATGGCCCTTCTGTCTATGCACGACTCTGTGGCATCTTGTTTTAGTCATCTGGACTTCTGCAGCTCTTTCAGAAGCTCATACCTCAGGGGAGAAAAAAAAAAGAAAAAAAAGAAAACAAATAACAAAACAAAATCATTCTAAGTAGAGAAGCTGGGAAGCCTGGTTAATAGGTAAAGGTTTCCAAACTTTCAGTTTTCAGGTGAAAGCTTAAATGTACTATAGGCAACCCCCCACCAAAAAAAAGTATTTGTTTTTTTCCTTGAAGTAACAACCTTAGGTTTTTATTTTTGAGAAAATGTGTGCCAAGTGCCTCAGTTGCAGAACCTATTCTTTTGGCCAGTAAGAACCGCGTTCCACACAGGGAAGGACACAGCTAGGTGGGCTCAAAACTCCCATCCTCACATGTGCGCTTTTCCTTGAGATGGCTAGGCAGGAAAGTTACACATGCCTCTTATTTATCCGTGACAAATACGAGAGAGGGGCGCTCTCCAGGGAGGAGATGCAATAAAAGCAACGGCATTGCTTACAACTTCGTCAGGTGAACCTGGCAGGGTTCACTGCACGCGGGTGACAGGGATGAGGACAACATCCTCATCACACTCTTTGGGTGCTGAAGTACTTGCAGCTCTCCTCACCAGTGCTTTGGCCCATTGGCGCAAATGCCAAAATAGCGCAGGAGGGAAAGCTATGGCGTTGTACAGGTGTGACAGTAATTTTGACCCTGAACATTAGACAAAGAAAACTTGTAAACTCCAAGAGGTTGAAAGAACACACTCATAACCCCACCAGCCTGAGGTGTGACTGAGTAGGGGGCAGGGTTGAGGTCAGGGAGAGGAGCCCTGTTGGATCAAGGAAGCACAAAACCTTGGAAGCAAGATGGCTGGTTTGACTCTCACTAGGAATCTCACCTTACGAGGAAGTGCAGGAATCTTGGGAGAAAGGCGGCTTAGGGGTAACATATTAGCGAATGATGCGTGTGACTAGGAATTTGAAGCTTCCTAATGCCTGCAGCGGATGCTATGGCCCAATGGTGGGGCCTTCAAAGACCATTAGGGTTTTAGAAAGAACAGAAGGAGGAGAATCCTAGCTGAAATGTCACAAGAGCAGGGAAGAATATCTCCAGGTTCTGACACACAAGAGAGAAGAGAAAGGCAGGGGCCTATGGGAACCAGTGAGAGAAGGGCTCCCAGCACTCCTCCGCTAGCACACCAGGCGCAAGCCCAGCTCTCAAACCAACTACTCACGGAATCACCTGGAAACTTCCTCAGTGCACCCAAGCTTGTTGCTCTAGTCCTAGAACTCTACAGTCAAGATGCCCAAGTGGGTCCCAGGCCTCATCTCTCTCAGAGACCTGATGTCTGTGCTGCTTGGTCTAAGCCAACAGCAGGGGTCAAGGTGTAGCTCAGTGATGGAGAGCACATGGCTAGCATGCAGGTGACTCTGGGTTCAGGTTAATCCCCAGTCTAAATCAATCAACCAATCAACCAACCAACCAACCAACCAGCCAGCCAGCCAACTACCAGCAGGTGGTAAAAAGATCAAACTCCTAAGTACCATGTGTATAAGCTTTCTATAAACTTTCTACTCTAAGCCAAGTTAAACAGACCTTGACCCACATATGTACACTCCACATATGTGTACATATAATATCCTATACCTAAACTACCTCATCCTCCTTCTAAACTTTATCCATCCATACTTCAGAGTGCTGGCAAATTCCACATGTTGGTTTTTTTGGGTATTCTTTGTTTGGCTTTAAGTTGTTTTGTATGCATTTAGTGATCACCACAGCCTTGGGTAAGAATGCTCTAGCTGTAGGAGAACTTTCTAGATTGTTGCTCTGTTCACCGCTCTCTCAGCTGTCATCTCAATTAAAAACTCTAGAACAAGGGCCAGCACAGAGAATCGTATCTTGTAATAGATGGCATTAAGTAACTCTACCGAAAATCACATTTGATCACCTTGTGACTATTTATGGCAAGCATATTTCTCTCATATCCTTTTAGTAGAGTGAAAATCAAACACACTTGTTTGTTCAATATTTTCATTTTTAAATCCAGACGTTCTTGAAAGGATTGAATTTACAAAAAAAGAAAATGGGGGGAGGGAGCCTTTATTTTGTAACTTTCATTACAAGTAAAACTTTCACACATACAAACTATTTTGATTTGTGCTCACCTGCCTTACAACTGAAAGATGATATGCTGTCAATATTTATAAAGCCCTTATGATTCTCATGGGTACAATCAATCTTTATTTGCTTATTGAAAGCAAATAACAATGTAAGTAAAAACTCTTGGCAAGGGTGAGGGTCTGAATGAGAATGACCCCCCCCCATAGGTGCGGCCTGAATGAAGTAGGCGTGTCCTTGTTAGAGGAAGTATGTTGATAGGGGTGGCCTTGGAGGTTTCAAAAGCCCATGACAGGCCCAGTGTCCCTCTCTTTGCCTGTTGCCTGTGGATCAGGATGTAGCTCTCTGCTACTTCTCCAACACCATGTCTGCCTGCTTCCCAACATGATGACAATAAACTAACCCTCTCAAACTGCAAGAAAGCCCCAAGCTAGATACTTTCTTTTATGAGTTGCCTTGGTTATGGTGTTTCTTCACGGCAATAGAACAGTAACTAAAGACAACAAAGATGACTGGCTTGCGCTGAAAGCTTCTCAACTCACAATAGAGGCCTTCAAACTCATATTCCCAAGAACAAAATAGAAAAGAAAATGTCTTAAGTCTTACAATAACCTCTACACTATATGGTCATTCATAGTTAGAGGTCATCTGAAAGTTTCTCTTGAAGCAAAACCCAAGATAAAGGTTTGCATTCATTCATGTGGTTTTTTTTTACAATAGTCTTTCATTATTCATTTTATAAACATGATTGTCTAACAACATCGCCTCTTTTCTCTGCTGTTAGACTGCTGCCACAAAACTCCCTATGAAACAGACTGTAATACTTACTACAGAAGAACGGGAGAGTTAAAAGTTGATGAATGGAATATTAGTAAGTTCACTACTACATTAAAATGTCTACCAAAAGAGTTTTAATCCATCCACTGCCTGAGAGCAGAGAGCCACCTGTGTGTTCCTAAAAGACACCTCTACTACATCAGGGAACACCAGGGATGCCAGCAGGGGATGGTCTAACCTTCATGGCTCAAAAGAGCTGTAATATAAAGTTCTAGAAATCATACCTATCAAAAGAGTTTGAACAGAGTGAGATGTAAAGCCAGCAGAGGTGACACAGGGAGCCCAGGGGTAGGAATGGTCATGAAAGGCCTAAGTGTGCACAAGTAAATCCTTGAGTAAACAAGTCCTAGTTTATATGCACACACAATGTTCTCAGGACTGTAAGTCAAAGGGCATCATTTACTAAACTATATAAATCAGTACAATTAAAATTATCAGCTTAGACATGATTATTATCATAAATAAAGGTAAATGAGGTAAATCAAATAAGAGATAACCACTATTACTGCAATACAATAAGCAGGTGTATCCAATACACTTTCCTACAATGAACCCTAAGCCTGGTGTGAGGGTGTGAGGAAGTTAAGACTGTGTCAGGCATCATGTTGAGAACACAGTGTAATAAGTGAGACTGGTGCCTGCAATAATTTAAATCTCGAATGTCCCTCAAAGGTCTATGTATTAAAGACTAGGTCTCTGAGCCTACCATGGTGGTGCATGCCTGTAATCCCAGCACTTGAGAGGCAGAGGCAGGTGGAGCTCTGTAAGATCGAGGCCAGCCTGGCCTACAAAGAGAGTCTAGGACAGCCTGGGCTACACAGAAAAACCCTGTCTTTAAAAAGGAAAAAAAGACTAGGTGCCTGGGGTGGCACCATTGGGAAATGGAACCCTGAAGAGATGGAACCTAGTGGGAGATTTTCAGGGAGATTTTCAGGGCACGAGAGATGTATTCCTGAAGAATAGAAAGAAGCTTTTCTCACTTTTTTCTCTTTGTTCTCTAGATTTTAATAAAGTCAGTGGTGTTGAAATGCCACATTATTGGTACCATTATGTGATTTACATGACACAGCCCCCCCAAACAATGTCTTCAACCAATCAGAGACCACAATCTCCAAATCTGTGAATGAAAATAAACTTTCAATGTAACCCCTCCCCCTGAAGCTCAGGGAAAATCGAGGGGCAGGGCCAGAAAGGTTTTAAGAGCCCGAGGGCCAGGATGTCTGCTTCAAGACTGTGTCTTCTCAACATCATATGAAAGCTACACCCATGAAATCTCACAATGTGTTTGACTAAACAAGGCCTGCATAATGACATGAGGTGATATGCTAATATAATTGGGAAAATTTCCCAAGGTTACACTCCAAGATGAAGAGCTACGGGCAATCCATGGCTGTTGAGAAAAGAATCTGTTTCATCCAGGGGCTAGTAGTCCCCTAAGAGGCCTTCCAATCCCAAAAGTTCAGGCCAGAACATATACATGTGTGAGATGCATATGAACAGTACTAAATGGACTGAGTAAAGTGCACACACACAATCTCTCTTTCTCTAATAATTTAAAAAGAAAAGGTCATAAACTGGAAGAGTCAGAGACATGAAAGGAGTTGGGGGAAGGAGAAGGATGGGCAGAAATAACGTAAATACAGTAATATATGAATTTTTAAATTTTAAGTTTAAAGTTGATACCTCAGGTACTTTGTTACATGACAGGAAGCTGACTAGAATAATGCTCTTCTAAAAGATACCCCAAAGAATTTCCTGTCCTCTTCTGGCCAATAAGGATGGCAATAACTCAACTGCCCATGAGTCAGGAAGTGTGACCTACCAAGACAGTTACAAACTTTTTATTTGAATCCCTCTCAACTCCGATGGCTACAGGAGTCTTGACAAGACTGAAAAATGAAGCCTTTAATTTATTTTAAGACATCTGTTCTGAATTTGTTTAACTCAATTAAGTCTGTGAATATCAAAGATATATCACCAGTCTGTGCTATTGGCCTTAACAGTATAAGAGATAATTCTGTGCACTTAGCAAGAATAAGACAGTTAAGGCACTTGAAAAATCATGGACTTAAAATGATATCATAACCACTCATACAGAAAGGCACTGTATCCTTAACAAATCATGTCTAAGGCATTCAGTACTTCCTATTTTCACAAGGGAATTCCTTTAATATATTCCAAGTTTTTAGTGTACCAAATTTTCAAGAAGAAACTTAACCATTACTAATGATGATCATTAACAATGTCAGTTCCACCATTTACTTGGATTTGGTACCCTGGGCAAGGTGCCGTGAGTTATTTTGTAAGGTAGTATGCTATCCATCTAACAAGGTTACTAGAAGGATAAAATCAAGTCCTGTGGGCTCTGCTGTATGTTACTAGCAAAATGCTCTCAATGGGCACAGAATAATTATACTGACATTAAAATGGTCAAGTCTTGTTGTTGGGCTTAACTGAAAGCAACAGCCAATACCCTATCCAAGGTGCCCTATAGGCCTCATAATGATGGGCTAAGACTAGCTGTCCCTCAAATGGTGCCACCAGAAGACCCAGGTTCGTACCTCTTGAACTGCAGGAGAAAGAAGAGAAGCAGGAACAACACTTCCACCAAAGATCTCACTACTCTGGTTCTCATAAAAGCCACACCCCCCCCAAACTTCCAGAGAGCGAGCTACTATGGTCCTTAAAATAACTGCTTTCTTCCTTCAGAACACAGAAAAACTATATAAAGCCCACAAACTGTCAATGGCTTGGAAGAAGTGATTATAGCTCGGAAAAGAGAAGGGAGCATGGGTGTCAGTCAGAGCATTCTAGCATTTGAAGGAAAGAAAAAAATGGAGTTGAAATCTCCTCAAAATTGACAGGTAATAGTTTAGTAAGTCTAAGCTCGTCCAGAATGGTGGGAGGCTTAGGCAGGGGGCTTGATATTTCAAGACCAGGAGCCATCTTGAACTATAGAGATAAACCCTGTCCAAGAAGAGAAGGCAAGAGGGAAAGAAGAAAAGTGTTAGGGCTCGAGACTAGAAATTAACAGGCTGGGAGGAAAAAAGAAACAATCCCTCAGTAAAAGTTATGAAGTATTTTATTAAGAACAACACAAAAATTGCTCTCAGAGTTGTATAAATACCTAAGACACAGTAGCACTGAATTTTCCCCAGTATTCAAATATTTCTAAGGTCATTAACTGATCCATAAAACTGGAGATTATGTGAGAGAAACTAGTCAGAAAGCATAAAAAAAGCAAAATTAGTCCCTCAAGGTCACATGTCCAGTAAGTTGGGGGCATCAAAAATGGAGCTTCAGGCAGCCGGAGCATTCTATTACCTCGTGCAGATTAATTATTAATAATGGTGGTTAGTGCATTGGAAAGACTTCCAAGCTATCCACGTCACATGTCTTCTACAGCTTTCCAGAAGAGGAAGTCAATTCCAGCTGAACAAAACCTTGTGTGAGAGAGCCAAAGTCTAAAGGAGATATGGTACTCCTCAGAGGGCTTTTAAAAACATGATCTGAGAGTCTATTGCCCCCTTGCAACACCTACACGTTCCATATGCACAGTTCCATACTGCTTAGTACACTTACGGGCCTGTGCACTTTAATGCCTGTTCAGTGTAGTCAGAAACACAGAATCGACGTTATGTAGTCACTGGAGATGTTATTCATCAACCTAGGGAGTAGACTCGCCCCAAGGTTACCCGCATTCCCTGGGCAAGAGCAGTCATAGCTTAAGAGTTGTAGACCAAGGTGAGCCAAGCAGCAATGCAGCACTGTACTGAACTGAGCAGGGAAGACAGGGCTGGTGTTGGCTTAAGGAAGAACAGACAGTGACCACCGGGGAAAAAATGTCCAACTAAAGAGATGGAGAGCCAGGGTGCCCAGGTGATGAGAGGAGAGCATGGAGTCGTCCATGGGGCTCAGGTCCAGGGCAGACTATGCAGAAACAGGGCCCACCCATGCCCATCACGGAAGTAAAGGAGCCCTGGCTGGAGTGAGCACTGCCCTGGTCCCTCTTTAAGTGCTGAGAGGTATTTCCCAAGAGACCAAAGTTAGGATGATAACGCACTGTGACCTCACAGGGCATGAGGAGAAGAGTGCTAAGTGGCAGTTAGTAGATTTCACAATTACGATGGGTTTTCATAGAGCTCAAAGTAACCAACTGTTTTCACTTTCACAAAAGCTTAAAATACAAAATTGGCAACTGTATAAGCAGGACAGCTCCCAATGCTTAAGACAGATACCCAGGGGCGGAAAGATGCAGCTTTTAAAGCTTTTTCCAAGGACAGAGCACACACTGAAATGCTTCCCAAAAAGGTCATTTGGTGGATCTTCCATCTATCTATCTATCTATCTATCTATCTATCTATCTATCTATCTATCATCTATTTATTTAAGATTACAATTTTATAATGAAATTATCTATAATTAAATGTAAGTATTTAATTACATTTCCTTTACCATTTCTCCCTCAAATCCCTCTCATATATCTGTCCCACGCTCTCCTTCAAACTCATGGACTCTTCCTTTTAAAGCTAGTTCTTATTGTACGTATATATGAGTAAACATATACATTGCTAAATAAAACCTGTTCAGTATAGGCAGTGTTACTTGTAATGTATGCTACTGGGCTGTTTGGCACCAGACAAGCAATAGGTATGTGCAGCCTTCCCTGGGGAAAGCCACCTCTCTCCTTCCCAGCTTTCTTCAGTTGTCTACAGTTTATTCGACATGGTCGAAGCCTTGTGGGCTTTTCCTCCATCCACTTGGCATGTGTGTTGGAGCTGGAGTTGTTCTGCTGTGATGACGACACGTTGGGGATATGAGTGTAAAAGGAAACCTTTGCAGCCAAAATTACAAAACGTTCCTCCTGCCTTTTTCCCACTGTAAGAGTCACCCACCACAACTCCTGAATGATTTCCCTGACTTTGTCATACTGGGAGAGTCATCCTGAGATGATCTCACGTAAGTCTTAGTCATAGTCCGAGCACCAGCTTTCTACACTCCCCGACAGCCTCAGTAAGCATCCAGGTAAGTATCGCCCTCACTCTCTGTCCTGACATCACCCAATTTAGATGACCATCGTTCCCCACGAGTGAGCCCTGCACAACATGGTGATTATCACGTGTAACCCTTCCTCCTGTTAGTCCAGAACTACAAAAGATAGGTTCTCCCTGCAACCAGAAAGCTTTGGGAGGACTGGTTTGTTTCCAAGGAAGAGGTACCAAGCAGCCATTCCGCCCCCCCCCCCCGGCCCCCGACCTCTCCCAGGCATCCTTACTTGCTCAATCTCTACAAAAGTCAAAGCTCCACACTGGAAATGGTAAAAATTAACTTGCGAAAGTAGAGCTCAGCTCATCTAAACTTGGTCTAAGGCCTTGAACATAACTAAAACAAGACAGGACTGTTGGAGGCACGGCTTCCAGAGCATTCCTAAGATGGACACCTCTTAACACAGCCAAGCCACCAGTGTCAGAGAGCCATCTTGGAAAGTATGTCATACCCCTCTCATCAACCGGCATAAACTTCAAGACAAGAGGTATCTGAACCCAAAGAAAGAGAACCAAGAAGCAGAATCTAAAAGCTTACATGACCTCACCTAACTGCTGGGTCATGCTGCATCTGTGTATACACCAAGCAAAACATAGAATATGTTGTTGTTGGCTATTTCTCATGTATTTAGATATAGGGATACTCTGTCTACTTAAACAACTACATAAGCACACGCTGACACTATGTGCTATACTCCTGTGCACTTACAAAACTGCCATCGCATCTTCAAGCAAAACATCAGCTAAACTTAGCATCAATGTCTGGTCTTTTGTTTGTTTGTTTGAGACAGGGTTTCTGTCCTGCAACTCTCTTTGTAGACCAGCCTGGCCTCGAATTCACAGAGATCTGCCTGCCTCTACCTCCCAAGTGTTGGGATTGAAGGCGTGTGCCACTACCGCCTGGCCGATCGATGTTTGTTGTATTTGCTTTTTACTTTAAAATTTTTTTTGTGAGCACATGTGCAACCATGTGTGCATGCACACACACACACACACACACACACACACACACACACACACACACACACACACACAGATTTCATGGTACCTCTGTGAAGGTCAGAGAACAACTTGTGGGAATCAGTTCTCTCCTTCCACAGTGTATTTTCCCTGGATTTATTTCAGATCATCAGACCTGGTTACAAGTACCTCTGCCCACTAAGATATCTTACTGGCCTCCAATGAACAGTTTTTTAAAAAAAAATATATAATGTTTTAATTAATTATTTAGGAGCTTCATACATATATACTACATTTTTGACCACATTCACCCCCTTATTTGCCCACACCCTCCCATGTCTTTTTTTTCTTTAGTAGACCATTCAGCTTCATATTGCTAATACATTTATGAGTATGGGGCCTTCCAAATGACCACAGTAAATCTCTGGGTACAAACAACTAAAGAAAACTGTCCTCCTTCAGAAGTCACCAACAGTCACTAGCTCCTGAGTTAGGAGTGGGACTTGTGAGCCCCTCCAACTCCACACTGAAATGCTGATGGCTTGAAAGTGTGTGGTCAACCACAGCTGCTTCAAGTTCATGAGTCCAGCTGTCCTGTCATGCCCACAATATTTCCCACCGCTCTTTAGGAAAATTCACATAAAAGAGTTACCCTACATAAGGGAAGTGCTCCCCCAGAAGCCATAGCCCCCCCCCAAGTGTCCTAGAGACATCCAAAACAACACAGGATATTGTTGTTGTTCCTGCTTACCCACCAGAACTCAATGGGAAGACCACACCGTTGAGGACACCACATACTTTGGTCACAGGACATAGAAGAGCAAAGTCAACACTGGACAGGATGCGTCTTCCCTGCCAGCTGGCTTTCCCAGTACTGTGAAGTGCTATGCAGGCTGCTGGGAGAAAGTCATCAACAGCTGTACCCAGCTGTGACCCCGATGATGCACTACAATAAAGACAGGCACAGCAAGATATGCCCTTGGGTGCAATGGTGGTGTGAATGCTGTGGAGGTGACACACTGCCTTCTGATTGGCTTTAAGGTCTGTCCCACAGGAGGAAATGCATGCCTGGTACTATAAATCAGGCCAAGAACTCATAGCTAGGGAGTTCATAGACCCCAGGGGCAAACCTACTCCTAATATTTTTGCTAAATGTTTCAGATTGCCGTCTAAATCCCTATCTCCATATCCATAGATTGGCACAGCTCGCAGACTTCATCAGAGAAGTGTCTTTGTGATGCAAATGGTGGTTAACCCGGAAACTCACAACTGGCCAGGGTGCAGAGAGTGTCACTGGCATGTTCAGCCACAGATGGACATCTCTATCACACAGCCATGAGTCTTGGGAACCACTGAGGACGAGGCATGGAAGACTGTAAGAGCCAGTGGTCAAGGAAGACCAGAGAAAAACCAGCATCATTATAAAGGTCTACTATTTTCTTTTTAAAAAGATAGCTACTGTCAACAACAGCAACAACAGGTCAGGAAGTTTGACAATCAATTGAAATTAGGGTTTCTACCTAAGCATTCAAAAACTACATTTAAATATTTTTTTTTTCCTTCCTGGCGTTTGGGTTTACAACTAGCAAATAATGAAAAACCTCTATAAAGGAAAAGCTAAAATATAATGTTTATACCTTACATCTTTAAAGTTTGCTTAAATCCCTTTTGTACATAACTCAATAAATCAGCCATGTGGTAATACCAAGCATGTGTAAACTATAATGTCTTACCCACAGCCTTCAGGAACCATTTCAAGGCAGGAGAGGTGGTGAGGCCGAGAGGAACACAGTGGGGGAAAAAAAGTATAAAAAGCAGAGGTCAGGAGAGAAGGAAAGGAGACAAGTTGCTTGTGGAAGCAATCCAACTGGGATTTTTTTTTTTTTAACAACTGTAATTTGTTCTTCTTTTAAAAGTACCAAAGCAACAGAGAGCTATCAAGGACAAGCTGCCCTCCTTGGGGGTGGGGGCAGCTAGCTGAGAAACATAAACAAGGGACCCTCCTTTAAGTCTTATTAAAATACCTTCAGTTCCGTGACAGTGTTTATTCAAGATTTAAATCTCCACATTAGTAAATGTTAGGGCTCTGGTTTGTTTACTTAGAAAGGCTTTGCTTTCCTACACCTATGAGCATCTTCGGTACCAAAAGCTTACAGAGGCTATAACAGTAATACTGTTGATGGTTAACATAGACTGAACACAGAGTACCACGCCAGATGCTCTTCTCAGCATTCAGGGCATGTCTCATAACAGAGACAATGATACTATGTCTCTGTACTGAGAGAGAAACTGAGGCTGAGAGAGGTCAGCATTGCTAAAGTCACAAAGTGATTGTCCAACACAGGAGTTTCAGCGGGGCAGCCTGGCCCCCCAAAGTCTTTCATTTTATCCTCAGCCACATGATGGAGTCAGTAAAGATCCTTTCCATTGAAACAAACTTCAGTAGAAAATATACCTCTCTTTTGAGCAAAGGACACGGGGTAAGATCTCGCTCCTAACCATAGCTCTCCAGAACAAATCAAAGGGCAAAGATTCAGTGACTCTAATTCTTTCTTTGAACCTGTCCCAAGACCACTGTGCAGTGGTTCTCAACCTGTGGGTCGTGACTGATTGGGGGTCAGATATCAGTTATCTTGAATAGCAAATATTTGTATTACAATTCATAAAACAGCAAACATTACCGTTATGAGGTAGCAACCGAATAATCTTATGGTTGGAAGTCACAGCATGAGGACCTGCATTAAACGGTCACAACACTAGGACCACAGAGGAACAACACTACCAGGTGTACTTTCTTCTTTTACTAATTATTTCCTCAGCGGGGATGGGGATAGGGACAGGCAGGCGGGGCGGCTAGAAAGTAAAGTCAGCAGTGACATATGTCTCCGTTAAAGCAACAATTCAAAGGTGTCACTTCTTAACGTTGGTGGCCTTCTTCCAGCTCTATTCTGTACCCTCCTGTCTTTTATAGTTCCCCACATTATTTTTGTATAGCTCTTCTGACCCTGCAGGTAGCTATGTCTTTGGTCAGAACTCGTATCCACTCCTCCTTGTTCTCATCTTTTAGGGAGCCTATTAGAACCCCAGTGGGCAGCTTCATGCATTGTAACCTCTGGCAAGGACATATAGTAGCTATAGGGAAGTATGTGCTAAATTAATACCATCAACTGACCAATGGCGCACTCACTACAGCATTGTTTCTTTTTATCATTGGTAGCTTATTCATTTGGTTGTTCTGTGTAACCCACTCAGGTCTTAAGTTCCTGGATGAAGCACTCCTCCTGCCAGGGCATCCTAAGATGCTGACTAGAGCCATGTGCCATTCTGCCGGACTGCAATAGTTTTAAACCACCACGGTAACCTTCCCTCTAAACTCTTTCCCCAATTCGCCTCCTGTAAACCTTAAAAATAATTAGCCTTACTCTTCCCAGGAGCCCTGAGATGCTTTTGAAAAGCCCTCTGCTTTTTACTGACAAAGCAACTACTGCACTTTATATGCATGACTAATTAGGCATGTGACTGGTACCTAGTTCTTTAGGCAATGTTCAACCCCGATTCTCAGGCAATGTGTATGTATAAAGCATGTATATACACATACATATACAACTAAATTCACAATGCATATATGTATGTAACTATTTAAATTCCTTCCAAAGCAATTTAGGCACCTGACTTCCAAAACACATTTAATTGAACCCATCGCCGATTCAAATGAGATTTCTACTTAATTGGTTACTGTGTGAGAATTATTAACTAGTGCTCTTTGAGAACAGAACACAAAAAAGAAGAAAGAAATGCTCCCGGTATAGTTGGAACGTAAGATATGACAACATCTTCCACATTCGTACAACAAACTCCTTTCCCGTCTTCTGGTTTTGTGGCAGCCTCCATGTGCTCTGGGGAGGTGGTCTGAATAGCCATGAGGGAGGAGGAACCCTTCAGACCTGCATCCTCTTCTGCTGGAAAGATGTTCAAAGTCTCTGCAAAGCCAGCACTACCTTCGCTTGAAAAATAGCCCATTGGCTTTCCTTAAACACGTCACTTGCCTCCTGTGTCTCTAAAAACATGCTGCTACATTAACAAAGTAGCATAACTAAGGTTGGGTTCCCACCATTGCAAACGCTAAGGCTTCAAGGTATGGACTTCCGTTCATATGTTGGAACTTTAACCCCAAATTGTATCTTAATGGTTTGAAATTGGGACCTTGGGGAGCTATTAGGATTAGTTGAGGTCATGAGATGGTGGCCTCACGATGGCATGAGTGGCTTTGTAAAGAGGAAAAGAGGCCCAAGGCAGCACACCTGCTGGGCCAGCATATGATGCCCTTTGCTATATTAGGACACAACACAGAAGCCTCCAGAGAGGCCTCATCCAGCAGCTGATGGAGACAGATGCAGAGACCCACAGCCAAACAACACACCGAGTTTGGGGAGTTTTGTGGCAGAGTGGGAAGAAGAACTGAGGGAGCCAGATGGGTTGAGGACACCACAAGAAGACCTACAGAGTAAACTAACCTGGGCCCATGGGGGCTCACAGAGACTCAACTACCAACTAAAGAGCTTGTACGGGCTGGACCTAAGCCCCCTACACACATGTGGCAGACGAGCAGCTCGGTCATCATGTGGGTCCCCTAACAATGGGAGTAGGGGCTGTCTCTGACTCCGTTGCCTGCCTTTGGATCCCCTTTCCCTAGCTGGGCAGCCTTGTCTGGCCTCAGTAGGAGAAGATGTGACTTTATGTGCCAGGGTAGGTTGGTACCCATGGGAGCCCCCCACTTCCCCCCCCCCCGGCTTCTCTGAGAAGAAGAGGGGGAAATGGGAGGGAAGGGGCAGGAGAGGAGGGCTGGGAGGAGATGAGGGAGGGGGCTGGGATCAGGCTGTAATGTGATTAAGTAAAATAATAAAAAAGTACATATTGTATTCAGAGCCAATGAGCCAGCTGCTGATGGGAAGTGAGTGAGCCCCTTCTTTCAGATCTTGGGCTGTTGTCTTTTCTGGTCAAGGTAAACACTGAGAAGGAAGAGATCTCATATCTTCTCCTAGTTCCCTCTTTCTTCCCAGATTCCACTGTCCCCTCCTCCACACCCAGTTCTATCCAGGATACCCTATTATCCCCTGCCAAAAGAATATCCAAAGAGCTATCTAGAATGTACGAAGCGACCTCTTCAAAGACTGGCCTTTGAGGAATTAGATGGAGACGGTCTTATCTGGTTCCCACACCAATTTGTTCTCGACTACTCCTTCCCACCCCTTCAGATAAGCAGGTGGCTGCCAGTGACACCTTCTCTGGGGCAGTCGTAATTATGCCGTTCATTACCTCCTCACTGCCAGGCCTATCTATCTTGAAAAGTGTTCAGGCATTATTATCAAACAACCCTTGAAGACTGTGTCCACCATTGTGCTCCTATATTCCAATTATAATACTAGTCACACAAAATCCAAGTTCAAAGCAGATCTGCCTGTAAAATCCTCATGAATCTGAACTCCCCCCCCCCTTTTTTTAAAAATCTTGTCTTTGATGTAATTCATTGAGATCCACATCAGGACCACATGTAAACATGTTCAAAATCTACATCATTCCTTGCACTGCCCTTCAAGAACATACAACCAGAAGACACACTTAAACTGTAACTGGGATTTGAGGAAACCAACCTCAGTGTCCCCTACGATTCAGGGGGCCCAGCAGGAAGGCGAGACAGTCCTGACACACTGAAACTCATTTCTGGGTATCCTGACCCAAATAAAGGTCAGTCTTTAACCTTTGCTCACAAGAAGGATTACCACAGGGAGAGGTGGCTGACCTGTGAAGGCAGACACCCTTAAATAGGAAATGGGTCAGAGGACAGATGTGAGAAGCCTGGACACCTGTTGACATAGTAGGTCACACACACACACACACACACACACACACACACACACACACACACACACACACACACCCCACTCATGGCACACTGTCCAGCTGTCCAGGTTTCCTGTTACTTCTGAATCACTATTAACCAATCCTTGACGCCACTCAATTACCCTCAAGTAAACTCCAAGTTTAGTTAACGGCAGGAAAGCAATTTGGAGACACAAATGACAGTGAGAAGATAGTTACTTGACAAAGTGGTGACAGCTGAAAATAAATTTGTGCAGCTCTCCTTCCATGAAGAGGCCTTATGGGTTGACAGTGACGAGAGGACCTTAGCTTGGCACTGTCTCCAACGGCACTGTCACAGAGCCTCCAGCCCTTTCTTTGCAGCCAGGTTGTGTCTTTTAGTATGAGAAGCACAAACAGAAAGCAATTAGGGCTGAAGGATCACATTAGGGATGTGAGTGGTAAACAAGGGCAGGACACAGGCTAATCCCTCGGATTTCCGTCAGCAGGTTTCAAACATCAGTGTGGTGACAAGACAGCTGAGAAGCTTGCTGGAAATGCAGGTCACTCGTCATCCGGACTAGGCCCCAGGTGCTCTGATGCAGGTGGCCATAGTAGGTCAAACTGTGACTCAAGTCACCTTTCCCAGGGATCTAGGACACAGCTAGTCTGCATTAGCTGGGAGGTCAGAATTTAAGTGGTAATTCAGTTGCTCAGAAATTACAGGGCCTGGGGTGGGTCATTTCGTCTTTCTAGGTCTGTTTCTACCAAATGGGGAGAGTAGAAATCATGAAGGGCTGCTAAGCAATGCTGCCCTGGGAAGCGTGCTTTTTCTAATAAACCCCACAGAAGATTTAGCTCTCTTTCAGAAACCTACAGACTGAGCACCTTTGCTATGCATGCTTGTGGGCCAGGTACAAAAGGCAAGGTAAGACTGAGCTGGGGACACACTAGTTCACAGAAATCACATACATTTTCTACCTTGGTCACCTGGGAGCCAAAGGAATGCAGCACCATGGCTGGGGGAGGGGCCGGGGGAGGGTGGCAGGGACGACACAGGCAGGGATCAGAACTACAGGCTGCTGCCCAGAAAGGTGCCCATCAGTGTCACCACCACCACCACCACCACCCTACGACAGGAGACCTATTCCTTTGGGCTCAGCCTCTGCAGATGAAGTAGCTTGTCTTCATGTGTCCTTACTCCCAGTCAAGAGAAGGACCCTGGCAGATTGTGTGTGAAAAGAACTTTTCTCAAAACCACCAGGCCATTGGTCCAGTGGTCCTGTCCTTTCTCTATAGCAGCCTTGCCCTGTTTCTGGGCAGGTGACTCCCCGCCCCCCGCCCCCCCCCCCCAAATGAACAGGTGCTTGGGATACAGTGGTACTACATACAGAGCTTCGTCTCTCCCCACCAGGAAGTGTGGCATTTGCTCACTACTCTCTCTCTCTTTCTCTCTCTCTCTGAAATCAGGGCTTGTTTGTTCTGTAAATAAAGCATCTGAATTAATAGGGGACTTTAAGGAGCTGGAGGGGGAAAGGCCGTGCCCTAAAATAAGATCTGTGGTTAGCTCCAGGTCTCAATGAGAAACTAAATTGACATCCTCATTCCCTCTTTAATTACTTGGGGAGGGAGTCCCAGCAGACGGGGGCGAAGGAGGGGACCGCCAATGAGGTTAGGAGGGGCCCTGGAGGACGAAAGGGCCTCAGAGAGAAGACAGTGAATGACAGCAGAGACATAGGTTTCCCAGGTGCTGCTTCCCTCGTCCCTTATTTTCTTCCAAGACAACCAAATAAATGAGATTACAAACCGGCGAGTCCTATGAGGAAAGAGAAGTTGACAGAGTTCTGCCTCGATTTAGTGTGTACTTCCCCTAGGAGAGGAGCTGGGGACTGATAAAGTGCAAGGAACACGGGTTCAGAGCCAAGTATGATCCCAGCTACTTTCCAACTTACCCTCCAGCTCAGCTTAGGTGTGCTACTGCAAGCTTGGACCAGAAGCCCCATCCCATTAAAGCTGGCCTCTCGGTCCACAGTGTGTCTCCTTTCTTCCTTAAGATGCATACGGTCCCTATTTATTGGAAGGAGATATAAGGAGCCAATGTATATTACAGTATACAGGCATGTAAATTCAGGCATAATGGGTAGGCAAAAGGTTAAGTGATTCTGCCATTAAACTTAGAAGGAAGAGCACTCCTGCGCTGAGCCTAGGTGTCAGCTCATTCTGTAGAAGATGATGACTTCTGTCAATCCAACAGCCTGATTCAGGGTTAGAGGAAGATGCCAGGCCTGTGCAGACGTGCCTGCTGCAGAGTACATGCAGGAAGCGGGTGTGCTTAAAAGCACCATTAGTTCCCATTCAAAAACTGGAGAGCCTGAGCCTGCGTCCCACTGAGATGCCTGCTCAGTCTCCCTTGAAGAAGAAGGAGGAGGAGGAGGAGGAGGAGAAGGAGGAGGAGGAGGAGAAAGAAGAAGAAGAAGAAGAAGAAGAAGAAGAAGAAGAAGAAGAAGAAGAAGAAGAAGAAGAAGAAGAAGAAGAAGAAGAAGAAACCAGGCAGTTCTGTATTAACAGGCACTTTCAGGGATGCCAGATCTATAGGACTTGAGTAGTGAAGGGATGTGGGGCTGGCAATTAAGGAGACTCCTCCACAGCCTGCAATAGGCAGGTCATAGTTTCTAGTCCTCTGCCAAGGAATGACACCAGGGAAGGCACAACATGTGCAGAAGTCTCTGGGAGCCCATACCCGCCCCCAGGCCACCCCCACAGCAACGCCTCTCAAACACCTTCCTAAACGCGGGTGCCCTGGATTCCTACCAGAAGCCACGGAGTTAGTTACCCAGTTGATTGCTACATTTGATGGATTCTATCTTCAAAGCACGACTCAGCTGTGCCCCTTCCTTGCCAACCCCCCACTACAGCTTTAATCTGTCCTTATCTCTTCACTGAACTGTCACAACATCCCCGACTCTAGTCTCACAGCATTTCCCCTCACTTCAAGGTTGAGGTAAGCCTTTTTTTTTTTTTTGCCAAGCTTTATTAAGGTATAATTGAATCTTTGCCTACTACATATCAGGCAGAGAATTAACTTCTGAAGTACATTAAAAAAAAAACCTACACAAAATCATCCAATCAATAATCGTGCAAGTGAACTGAAGAGAGAACTTTCAAAAGTAACACGCTGGCCAATAAACGTGTTTTTTGTTTTGTTTTGTTGTTGTTTTAATCTTCCCACATTCTTAGCAGGGAAGTCGAAATCAAGACTCCAGTGAGATTCTCTCTCACACCAGTCAGAGTGGATATCATAAATGCTGGGGAGAAAGGGTGAGGATGGACCCTTTACTCTGCTGGTGAGATGCTAATTCAGTACAGCCACCATAGGAATTAGAATGATCCAGTCCTGAGTACCAGGAAACCTAAGTCAGCCATGGAGAGAGATGCCTGTGTCCCCGTGCTTACTGCAGCACTAGTCATAACAGTCAAGTAACGCAATTAGCCTAGATGCTTATCAACAAATTAAAAGATAAAGAAAATGCTATATGCCAGGCATAAGTGGCACACACATTTGAGTTCAAGGCCATCATGGTCTAGATAGAGTTCTAAGCCAGGCAGGCAACATAGGCAGGGCCATACATACATATATACACACAAATACATACATACATAAATACATACACACCTACCTACATACATACAAACATATGTACAGACATATATACACACATTTTATTCAGCCATAGAGAATAAAATTATGTAATTCCAATTGCAGAAAAAAATGGCTAAAACTGGAGATATTAAGAGAAATACAAAAGGGCAAATGTATTTTCTCTGTTGCAGAACACTTTCCTTTCAACACAGTATGGCTTGAAATGGGAGAAACTGATCGCTGTACCAGATTGACAAGACTGAGCCTACTAAGAATCCCGCATGGAAAAGATGAGTAAGACACACAGGGCAGGTGTGCATGAGGCAGGTGAGTGTGTAAGTATCAGTTACTAATTCTGGTGGATGGAGGCTCTTAGGTAGTGTGGGTCCCCACAAGTCACCTATATTGTGGTTAGTAATCCTTCATGCATGCTAATCTAAGTAACCCCAATTTAACTAACAGGTTCACCAGGCTCGACCTGGGTGGCATGGCTACTCTTGCTTATTGTTGGTGCCTCATCTGGGATGCATTGGTCCCAGGATGTTCTCATCATGCCACGGTAAGTAGACAAGCACTTGCATTTGTGATCTAGACTTCCTAAAAGCATATCTGTAAGACATGAAATAGAAGGGACATGATGGAAAGAGAAACAGGACCAACAGAAGAGGTAGGCCAGGAGGAGAATATGAGCCAAGGCACGTGTATGCACATGAGGCCTGGGTTCAACTCAACATCAAACAGTAGTTACAGTGAAACCCACCATGAACATTTGCTAGCAAAACACAAGAGCTGTATTTATGGCTCAAACATTCTGTAGGTATGTACATTTTTACAATGATTTAATCATGCAAATGAGCCCATCACCTCGCATACTTATTTCTTGTGGTGAAAACATCCATTTGGGAACTACTTATTAATTTCCATTTTTACATAATTAACTGTGGTCACTTGGCTCTGCAGTAGTCCACAGAACTGCTTGGCTCATCTCTCCCAGGCCTGGTTCTTGACAACAACAGTGCCACTGGCTGCTTCTCGATGCAGCTTTGTAGGTGCTACACAGTGATATCATGCAGGGTCTGTATTTTCTACACCCAGCTCATTTTGCTCAGCGTAATATGCTCCAAGTCTTTCCATGTTGGGACAGCAGAACTCTCTGGGAAAAACCAAACCAAACCAAACCAAACCAAAACTTCATCTCATTTCCATCAGGCTCCTCATTTCCCCTGGAAGAAGATTCTGAAGGTGCCAGACTTTACAGGCAGGGGGACCTGGACCCGCCTTACTGGTTCAGGGATGATTCCTTCCCCTAAACTCACTCCAAAATTTAATCTCCCAAGTCTCATGTCAGTAGGATTAGGGTAGACACCTGATGTATAGAGACAGAGCCTTTGGAAAATGATTAGATCAGGACCCTAGGATAAGCCCCATGATTGAACTCACATGTTTTTTAAAGTGAGAGAAAATGCAGACAGAGCTACTTACGTTCCTTCCATAATAGGGTGCAGCCCTTGCCAGAACCCTGCCATTGTTTTTTTTTTTTTTTTCTTTTTTTTGGACCTCATACCCCAGAATCCTGAGACAAGATAATTTTTTTTTCTTTATGAAATACCTTGCTCTAGCTGTTTTATTCACTTATTAATTTATATTAATATGTTGATTTGGTTTTCCAAACCAGGATTCTTTGTGGAGCCTTGGCTGTCCTGGACTCACTCTGTAGACTCCGGTGACCTCAAACTCACAGTGATCCGCTTGTCTCTGCCTCCTGAGTGCTGGGATTAAAGGTGTGTGCACCACCACACTGGTTTGTGTTTAAGTTATTAAAGTAATGAAGGCTAGCTAATACACACTGCTAGCAAATATCGTCTTGGGAGATACTGTAGAGTTGGCTCCTGCAATCCACATTTTCCACGCATCCTTTGGCTGACCCCTGTGGCCTGGAGAGGCAGTCCTGTCAGGAAGCAACAGAGTCCATGTCAGAGACAGTCCCCCCTCCCCTCACTAGTAGCCCCATATCAAGCCTGAGATGCCCATTGGTTTCATCTATGTAGAGGACCTAGGTTCAATCCATGTGTAGTCCTTGGTTGGTGCCTCACAAGCGCCTTGTTTAGTTGGTTCTGTTGGTTGTTTTATGGAGCTCTTATCAGCTCTTCGTCCTTTTATTTCTGCCCCCGGCTCCACCCACTTTTCCTCTAGATTCTCTATGCTTCCGCCCAATGTTTGCTGTGAGTCTCAGCATCTGTTCTGAACCACTGCTGGAAGGAGAACATTAACCCACCCACAAAAACTTTGATGCCTACAAGACATGCAGGGATAAAGATAAAACAGATAGAGCAGAGAGATTGAGGGAATGTCCAACCAATGCCTGGCCCAACCCAAGACCCACCCCATGAAAGAGAGACAACCCATGACACTATTAAAGATAGTCTTTTGTTTTATAAATTATCGCCGCTACCCTACACACTGCAGTCACTCAACAAATGGACCTGATCGGCTTTTGTTTTCGTTTCTGTTTTTTAAATAAATAAACAAGTGAATAAACTTTGAGCAAATCCAAACTGGCTGGATGGCAGTGTTTACCCTCAGCATGTCTTTCATTACCCGAGAACAATAAGCCCAAAGACACACCAGAGAGCAGGGAAGGGAAATGCCAAAGGAATGAAATTAGTCCCGAGACCAGCACAGACTTTTACAATGCAGTTTCTGGTGACTGCACACTTCCAGCTGTCGTAACTTGGGGATCCTTTACAAGGCTGTAATTTTCAAATCATGCTGCAAGCTAACTACTTTTATGCTAATTTCCCTCAATAAATACAAATGCTGGGAAAGGCACTTGCACTTGTTTGTATCATAAAGGCCAAAAACCTTGAAAGCACCACTTTTTAAACTTTTAATTTCCATACTGGGGATTTGGGGTTTGGGCCAGTGGCCTCCTTGGTGGCAATAATGGCTGCAGAAGGCACTCTATAAATGTCCAATAAGCAGGGTGGTGATGGCACAGGCTGAAAGCATACAAAGTTCTCTCCTAGATGACCTTCAAAGGGGATATGTTTTATGAACAAATATAACCCAACATTGGACCTCTTAGCCCAGATCCCAGTATGGAATGACAGATCAATATGCAATTTTCTTGACAGAACCATTATTTTACAACTTCTTTATATTTTCTGAAGTACAAAAAAGACTGACTTCTCTGGGGTCAGGGCAAGCTAAATTCCCCTAACAATTACCTTTATAATTTTTTTTGATAAGCTAGGAAATTTTAAGCTTAAAAATAAAATACCTTCTGTGTGTGTGTGTGTGTGTGTGTGTGTGTGTGTCGGGGGTGGGGTAGGGTGGCTACTCACCTCCTAAGGAGAGACCACTTGTATTATGGCAGCCTAGCGCCAATTAGCAAAAGTCTCTCTCTGCAGCCTGACATGATTGCTTTATGATCCCATCTCTTCAAATCAAGTATTTATTGTCTCATGTTGCTCTTTATTAAGACATTCCAATACAGCTTTATGATGAATTAATATTCCCAGCTCTGAAAACTCTTCTGAGTGTTTCACAAGCCTCGTGCAGATATTAAAATTTTCAATAGCCTGCTGAGAAAAAAAAAAAAAAAAAAGAGCCTTGGGGAACATCGTCTGCCATTCAAGGATTCTGAAGGCCCGTGAAATTAATACAAGCAAGAAATGCTTGTGAAATGTTTAAATCTCCCCGGCGGGCTACCTGGTCACACTAGTTAGTGGTCACAAATGACATGCAGCTTTCTATTTCCCTTCAAATGTGGTCAGACCTTGGTACCCTAGTCCCCTCTCCTTGCATCTCTTTGAGCCCTTCACTTCATGGTCAGGCCGCTACCTATACTTTTACCTCTTGTTTCTGTCTGTTTTCGTAGACAGCCGCCCCATCTCCCAGTTCTCAAGGGAAAAAGCTCACTGTTTTAATATCCCTCACATATCAAGCTTTTACACACGTTTGCAGCTTGGTCACTCCTTCCCAAATAGCCTTCCTGAGTGTGCCCAAATTAAATGGATAATTTATATGTTATCTAAGCCATACAGAGTGACACAGAGAAGATGCTTCTCTTGCAATGGCCACTTTATTTACATATGCTAGCATATATGATGACTATTAGCATTTCAGAATATTGGCTCTTACCCCATGCTTTCATTCATCTGAAATGACTGAGATGTGAACGGAATTTTCATATATGCTATTGCCAAGTGGCTGTCTCTTTATTCATCTTACAGTTGCATTTTGATTTTTTTAAAAATCAGAACAAGACGTAATGTTTGTGTATCATATAAGTTCCACCTTGTTACATCCAGCTCCTTGTTCTCTGTCCCAGGGATCTTGTTGGGTCCTAATTCTCTTCATCAGGACACTCACTAACTCTTCCAGCTTAACTTCAAAAGCAGATTTGATGAGCCTGCTCCTGATGTTTCCAGCCAATTTATTGAGGAGTCAGTATTCCTCCCTTGACATGCCTAAAGGCATCCCACACAGTAGTAGTAGCCAGCTTCAATCAGTTATGACTTTTATATAAGACTTGCTGGTCTTTCTACCTTTAAAAAATAACCATTTGTTCCATCGTCTGAGTATAAGTTTCATCTGGTATCAATGACTAGAGCTCAGTATACTGGTTCCCGATGGAAAGTTCTTCTTTCCTTATGACCACTGCAATGAACATCTATTACTCCTTCAACTGTCTAGTATTTGCACACGTTGGGCTTTGACCCATGGGAGACATCTTGTGAGGATGCAAGATCTTCACCTTCCATTAAGGAAGAAAGAAGGAAGCCAAATATATCCTTTCTAATATGCCTTTCTAAGCCCAGACAGCTTGAGCACAGAGACTCAGCAAACAGCCACGCTTTTCTGGACTGAGAAGGAAGGCCATAGATACTCTGGCAGAGCCAATAGCAGAAGCGAACGTCCAACAGGAGCAAGTCCACTTCCCGGGCGTGGGCTGGCTTCTTCTAAGCTCAGCAGCCCCCCTCAGAGCCTGTGACCGACTCTCTGGATTTCTAGTCAAAACATCCAGTATCTGTCAAATAACATGCAGAGTTGGTTTCTGTTTTTGACAGCCAAGGACTCTGACTGATAACAGGCTCACAACCGACTTGCTTCAGCATTCAGCCCGAGTCCTTATCAACACAGCAGAATCCACATCTCAGCCTTTTTGAAAACTAGACATGACTAATGCTCACTCCCCTGTTCTCAAGGACTGCTGGCTGTAAGTTCAGCTATTCCATCTACAGGTTTCCTCAGGACACCGGGACATAATCCATCTAAGACAAAGACTCTGAACTCACTCAGGCCAAAGGTGCAGTTGTTGAATCTTTTCACTAGTCTTAGGTTTCTAATCTCTCTTTCCAACATCCTCCCTCAAGCCTTCCCACACAGTTTATCGCCTCATTCTCTTTAACAAAATAGAAAAGGCAAAACACAAACAGATTTTTTCTTCTCAACAGCCTGTAGATACTCCAAGAAGGACTCTTGTGTTGCCAGGTTTGTGCCTTTCAATAGCAAGCAGGCTTTGCCCACCAGATCCCAGATACTCTCACAATAACCCGAGTAGATGCAAAGGAAACGCGTGAACTTCTCAAAACTTCCTACTTGCCCTCTCCCAGCAAAATTTAGTCATTATAATTCGGTCTAGTCCAAGTAGATACAACATTGAATTCCCACACCTTCCTGCCCAAGGTTAGAGTCTCTGAATTCCCATGCAAAGTATTGAAAATATCAAAGTTGAGGAATAACCACATTGGCAATTTTTAACTTTCACATCATAATTCTAAGATCTTCTCTTTAAAGACAAAATTGAATAAACAGACTTTTGCATTCCATATATTTTATGTACTGTGTAATTTTGCAAACATATAGTCTATATAATTTTAAATGTTTGCTCACAAAAATTCAAGGTACAGTATTTTATAGGTGACCACTTGTCTATGCTCATAAAAGATGAATACAAAAGCCATGCAACAATGCAAATAAAATCAACATGAAATATAGAATATGACATATAAACAACATCCAAACCACACTGTTTGTGCAGAAGCTCATTCAAATAAGAAAGATCCACATTAGAGTAACTGCCCGTGGGATATGGGGGAAGAATAAAAATTGATGAGGGTCTAAGAAGAGAAGGAAGGGAAACATCATTTAACAAACCTTTCAACTCACAAAGCAAAGGTACTAGTCCCTACTGTTAGCATTTGGGGGAGGAGTTTCTGTAGGAGTGAGGGAGGTGGTGCATGGATGCAACTCAGTCAGGGCAAGCCTCACACACCCAAACTCATGCACGTGTGTGTGTGTGTGTGTGTGTGTGTGTGTGTGTGTGCGTGTGTGCGTGTGTGTGTGTATGTGTGTGTGTATGTGTGTGTGTGTATGTGTGTGTGTGTGCGTGTGTGTGTGTGTGCGTGTGTGTGTGTGTGTGTATGTGTGTGTGTGTATGTGTGTGTGTGTATGTGTGTGTGCGTGTGTGTATGTGTGTGTGTGCGTGTGTGTGTGTATGTGTGTGTGTGTATGTGTGTGTGTATGTGTGTGTGCGTGTGTGTGTGTGTGCGTGTGTGTATGTGTGTGTGTGTGTGTGAGAGAGAGAGAGAGAGAGAGAGAGAGAGAGAGAGAGAGAGAGAGAATATGAATCATACTTTATTCCATGTTCTCATTGGTTCCACTTGCTTTGGACTGAGAGCAGACCAGATACTACATCTAGGAATTTAAAAGAGTGTGAATGAATCAGAATACCTGTGCACAGTTTGGTTAGTATACAGTTCAGCTAGAAATGAGAGAAATTAGTTTGCCAGTGTGAGATATTGATGAGGTGTTTTTTATAAACCAACTGTCCGCCCCCCCCCCCCAGATTTTAATTACATAAATACCTTAAAAGAGCTGGGTGCTCTTAACACAATCTAGGTTAACGGGAACACACACTCTTGAAAAGTGTGTGAATCCATCAGCTTCATTTTCAGGATGGAATTAAGGGAAAAAACTGACTTGGGCATGTGTAATCACTGCTCCTTGCTGGAAGGAGCACAGTTTTGACTTCCCATAGTTCTGTCTTGGCTGTGAATTTCATCAGAACCTGTTGTAGTATGACATAGGTTAACTCTTCAAAGGAAACAGCTTCCATAGCACACAAAGCAGTATTTTATAGGCACAAAAAGCACCTACAGGAAAGCCATTTCCACCCCCTTCTTCTTCCTTGTCTAACACACTAACGCTGCCTTCGTGGCAGTGAGGAGGAAACATGGGACCCAGTTCTTACCAACGGAATGCTCAGAAAGTTAACTACTTGAGTCTTGGGGTAAGTTTTCTACAAAAGGACAGATTTAGCTGACAAGCAACTCTTTTTTCCTTCCCCTGTCCTTTGCCTTCCTATTGGAATAGAGAGGAAAGGCCTGAAAGTGAACCAGGTAATGTGAGCAAAGCTGGTGTAAAAGGTAGGCGAGGCCTCCTTTGAGCAACATTCCACCAGCCTAAGATACTTGTTGCTCAAGACTTCTTGTTAAGGACAACAGGTAAGTTCACCCCAACTGAAGCTACTACTTTGGTTTTCCTGGTTAATGCAATGTAATTACAAATTACAAATGTAATGTAATACAAAATCTGTGAGACAATGTAGAAAACACTAAGCATGAAGCAAGAAAGACTACAATGGCATTTTTTTTTTCTTTTTTTGGTTTTTCGAGACAGGGTTTTTCTGTGTAGCCTTGACTATCCTGGACCAGGCTGGCCTTGAACTCACAGTGATCCACCTGCCTCTGTTTGGATTAAAGGCGTGCGCCACCACACTCGGCTTTACAATGGCATTCTTAACATGATAACAACTTTGTTAAAATGCATCTGTTAAAAGATTAAACAACAGCACACAAAGTGAAAAACAGTTACATCAGGAGTGCAGACCCGTGAATGGGTAAAGTGACAAAATAACTTCTTTGCAAATCAACACACTTTTCAATGAAAGGGAACACTATTAATAACCAGTGCTTTAAGACCAAATGGAGATCACGCCAGGCAAGCTACGATGGGAGAGTAGTATTCAAGTACCATCTTTATCTCAAAGACTTAATCATAAAATAGCAAAAAACAAAACTCTGTTTCTTTTCTCTAATTAACTATGTAATATCAGCTCTTTGCCTTATTAGACTATGTCCTGCCTTTACCTTTAAAGGGAGTCAGTGCAAATCCACTATGGGATATGCAGCTGGAGCCCTCAAGGCAATGAAAGCCTCTTCCTCACAGTTAATATATGCCATCAACTGAAAGAAAATACTCAGAGAAATTCTCCAGACAAAACTGCCATGTAGACTAACATATTTTTTTAAAATCTGAAGCATGATAATATAGTTCATGCTTGTCAGGTAACATAATTAAATGGCTTTCAAAATCCTGATTCATAAGAAACTATGGAGCAAATGATCTACCCATGAGAAAAGTAAATCAAAGATTAGATATAAAAATTACAGCAAAATTATCCTGAATATGATAAATAATATTTGAATTATGTTTCTTAAAAACTCAGATCCATACAAGACAAAAGAAAAAAAAAAAGAGCCATGACTAACCCAAAATACTAACTCCGAGAGTCATTGCTACTTGACCTTGGAACATTTCTTCCGTTATTTTCCGTTAAATAAGATGAGGACACATGAGACTGCTGAGCTCTGTAATAGACTCACGGAGTGCAGAAGGCTAATTATCACACCTTCCCTGGGACTCACCCCAGTTCTGCAGCAGAAGCCACCAAACCTTGACTGGTGGCATTAGGAATCCCTGGCCAGCCCCCTCAACAACCTGGCTTCCCAGACTCAGCTCTCATCGGGGCTCACCCACTCTCTCAGTGCTGGACAGACATCCAAGTTTGCATCTGGAAGATCAACTCTGTCCCAGTTTCTCCTGGCACACTTTCATTTCCTCACTCAAGGCTCAAGTCACATGTCACCTTTTAAATGCTGACACGGAGTGACCCAAGCCAAAAGACAAATTTCTCCCTCCGTGCCTCCCACTGCTTGCTCTTGCTCGCTCGCTTGCTCGCTCCCTCTCTCCCTCTCTCTCTCTCCCTTTCTCTCTCTCTCTCTCTCTCTCTCTCTCTCTCTCTCTCTCTCTCTCTCTCTCTCTCTCTCTCACATCCTAGAAATAGTTCTCCTTGTTCATAGGTTTCCAGCAGTTTCATCTTCTCTGGGGCAGGACCACAGAGAGTCACTGCATATAACCACTTCCGCTGAGGCTCAACATTTGTGCTCATCTGACCTTCCCAGAGGCTAGCCAGCCTCCATGCTATTCTGTTTGCCTCACGCTTCATCTGCTGAGTCCATGGGAGCTTCCACACACCCAGAGAGCTCCGACATTCTTCCATTCTTTGTTGGTCATCGCCACCAGACCCCTACCTGTAGCCACCATCCCCAACTCTGACTATAGCCCAACCAGCTCTAGGCAGGCTTTATCCATGCAGCCGCTGTTGGTCAGCTTTCCCAGCCCTGTAAGAAAACAGCTGTGACAATCATTCTCCCGCATGTTACAGAGAACAGTCCAGGATCAACCGGCTCCATTGCTTTGGGTTTGTGGTAGGCAACATATCACACCAAGGAGCATCTCAGTCTGTGGCTGGCAGTGGAGGAGGGTGGGGGGAAGGGTGGAGGAGGGTGGGGAGACGGATCCACGGTTCCGCAATCTCCCAACGGCATCCCTTGGTGAGTTGCCAGGCACCATACCAGTCAGACATTCTGAGAAGGAAGAAGGGTAATTTCTGTCTCTTTAAGACTGGCTTCCCTGAAATCAAAGTCTGAGACACAGCATCTGGGGTGTGTGTGTGTGTGTGTGTGTGTGTGTGTGTGTGTGTGTGTGTGTGTGTGTGTGTGTGTGTACACGTGCGTGCATGCATTCACGTGTGCATTGTGATGGATATGTGTTTTGGGGGGGGTGTATGTATGTTTCTGATGGATATTTTTTTCCTACGTAAGTTAGGGTACCACTTAGGTTTCTCTAGCATTGGATTTCTTGACTCCAGAGAGGATGCACTGCTAAGTTTCAATGTTCCCAGACTCCAAGCAATGCGTCCATCAGATCCAGTCATCATCCAGACTCTTTACGGCACCTTTAATTATTAAACAAACTCTATGTGAGGTCTGGAGACATGGCTCAGCAGTTAAGAGCACTTACTGCTCTTGCCAAGGACTGGCTTCTACTCCCAGTGCCCACGTGGCAGCTCATAGCCATCTGTAACTCCAGGCCCAGAGGATCTGTTACATTCCTTTGGCCTCTGAAGGTAATAGGCTCGTACATGGTATACATATACATGTGCAGACAAATGCTCATACACACAAAATAAAAATTTTAAAGCCAAATTAAATTTACAAACAGCTTTCTCCTCAGACAGCATATCTGATGTCCTCTGGATTCACTTACAAAATTATAAAAACGATGTTGTAAAAAAAAAAAAAGCACATACAAAACATTATTAAGAAATCCATAAACATTTCAATATTTACCCAGTGTCATGCACTAAGCCACATGCTTGGCATGAATTAACATTTAGACGTCATAGCATCTTGGGATCAGTGCTGTTAGTGACATATTTAACAGAGAACTAGATCCCGCCTTTGTGGGGTAATTTCATTTTGGCTCCAAGGTTCTTTGATCCTGGAACACACCCTCTAGGGCAAGCACCGTCCAGTCCTTCCTTACATTGGCGCTATGCTCCATGCCTATCTTAGAGGCTCACGTTCTCAACAGGGCCTCCCACTTCAGGTAAGTCTCTTTAGAAAGCGACACACAGACAACCCCGAGGCGTGTCCCATCAAGCTGGCGATGAAGATTGACCACCAGAGGAATGAGTTACCACCACACGCAGAAAAGCCCTGTTCCTGCCCCCTTTCTTCAAAAGCAGAAAGAAGCTGGGAACGGGGTTCCACACGGCTGGGTACTTGCTTCAAGCAAGGAGACTGAAATGGGTAAGCTTGTCATGGAGCAGAGGAAATAACACTCAAAAAGATTGAAAGCAAGACTTTCTCAGAGAAAAAGAAATTCTGCACACAACTCCACTAAAAAGATGAGTTAACTATTATATTAAGTTTCCTGACTGTGGATCTAGAATGCAGTGCCAAATACAGAATTTATAATTCTAATCCCTTCTTTGCAAATTCCTTAAATGACAAGCCTTGATTCCTTAAATCACAAACCTGTGGTCTGGCTTACGGTACAAAGCCACGGGCCAGCTCACTGATCCTATGGCATCATTTCTTCCTTGACATTGGAGGGGAAGATTTCTCTTAATATTTGGCAAACCGGAAAGGATTCGATAAAATATGCAATCCAATATTTAAAGCATGAGGAAAAAAGAAAATCACCAATTGTGATGCAATTCTTTCAAAAGCTCTCCCTGCAGACAAAGTATGGAGCTGGCCCTTAATGTGTTTACTCTGTGATAAATACACGTAAAAGAAATACATTTTGAGAACACTGATAGCAAGCTAGCAAATAGGAAAGAAAGAAAGGAAGGGAGAAGGAAGGAAGGAAGGAAGGAAGGAAGGAAATCAACTCTTTTTGGTGATATCCTTAGTGGCAGATCCAGTCCAAGAACTGAGATATGAAACAAAGCCATCAATGAAGTCACTGATGAGGTAACCTCAGTAGTAAGGTAGGAACTGAGCAAGAAGGAAGAAATGGCACGTTAAACCACAGCTCAGAACTTAAAGCTGGGGGCCGGGCAGTCCCTTTAGACTTTGCTACCATGATGCATTTGGGGACCTAGTACAGGTCACAAAAGATGAAAGACAAGGAGAGGACAGGGGCAGACAGAAATGGGCTAATCAAAGACCATCACACAGTTCACAATAGACTATATTTTATATTAAAAAAATTAAAAACAAAACAAAAGCTGATCCCCCTCCATGGAGCCAGATACCAGCACATTTAACAGGCTCCACTACAACTCTGGGTCTGATGGAGATTGGTTCCAGGATACGGAGAAAGCAAACACACTGCTGTTGAACTCCTGTATATAAATCAATGTGGTATTTGCATAGAACATACACACTACCTTCCTGCTAACTATCTGGACTGGGACACACACACGCACAGACACACACACACACACACACACACAGACACACCAGTGTTCATTTGTTTGTTTGTTTGTTTGTTTGTTTTGGGACAGGATTTCTCTCCGTAACAGCTCTGGCTGTCCTGGAACTCGCTCTGTAGACCAGGCTAGCCTCGAACTCTCGGAGATTTGCCTGCCTCTGCCCCCCCCCCCAAATGCTGGGATTAAAGGCGTGCGCCGCCACTGCTGGCCCAGTGCTCATTCTTACTCTAGTTTCATTATACACATTCAGTTACCAGGCCCTATTACCAGCTATGCCAAAAGTGTTTTCCAAACTCAACTCTGGATTTCTTATAATACTGAAAACAGTATAGTAAATGCTGTACAAACAGTGTTTCCACTGGATTATTTAGGGACTAAGAAAGGGACAAACCCAGACTATTCAGTATAGACGTGAGTGGTTTTTGTTGTTGTTGTTTTGTTTTGTTTTTTGCATTTTCAATATGCAATACGTCAAGGAACAACTGACTTTCTTAACGGAGTTGTCAGCTAGGAACGGCGTCTGAAAGGAGAACGAGGAAAGAATCAAAGTCCTGGATTTTCTCACATCACTCCTTAACCTACATCGTGTCTTAACGACGGGAGGAAAGACAGTGAACACAACCTACCTTCCTAACTAGCTTGTTTTTCTGAGCCAGGATGAAGCTATATTATATAAATGCGGGTTTGTTGACAGCAGCGCGGGAGAGGGAGGGAGAGAGAGAAGTGTGTGCAGAAAGAGGAGAGAGATGAGAGGAGAGATGGAGGAGGAGCAGAGGAGGAGAGGAGGGGAAAGGAAGGGGGGAAGGGAAGGGAGAAAGGTTCAGAGGAACCAACATGGCTGGATTATATTAGTGAAGGGTCTCTGGGAGAGGGGAAGACCCACCCTGGGCAGAGGGAAGGGTATGCCAGCCATGCCCTGCAGCACGATCTAACACTGAATACAACATAAGCAAAAAGACAGGGCAACCAAACCTTCCTGCTCCTCACATTTTCACAACCCCAGAATATACTCCTCTTTCCTGAAGCGCAAACAAGGCACTGACCTTTGCCCTCTAACTCTGCTGCCTGACATCTGGATATGCACACACCTCTTGCACGCTCTCACCTTACATACGGCCCCTTTCCCCACACACCCTGGTGAGCTAGCCTGCTATGCGCAGCCACACAACCCAATGCCTATGCTTGTACTAGCTCTTGCTGCACTTCATTATAAATGCCTGTTCGCTCATCTGGCCCCCTTCACCAGCTGTGTCAAAAGTTTATTCTGAAATTCCATTTGCGTGCTGTGGTTTTTCAAACGGCCCCGCATTTCTCAGTGCTGTTAATTTATGGGGGGTGGGGGGGAAATAGTATTTAAAATTATAAAGTCACAGCCACATGAGTTATAGGGACTTCTGCATCAATCTGCGGGCTTGTAAATTTTATGGAAAAACAGCAGCCCTTGAAAAGAAGAGACACTAAAGTGGTTTCCTGTTTATTTCTATTAGATGAGACACTCCAGCCAATTTCTCTACTAAATTAGCTTTCCTTGCCGTACTGCAGCCAATGTGATAACAACGGTCCCAAAGGCTATACATTTTAAGACACATGAAAATCAAATGTGCAGGAATGAATATTCCATTTTGTTTTTGGCACGCCACACAATTCATTTGGTGTGATTTGTGCAATTTCTCTCATACTGGTGTTTCCATAAGAGAGAATCATACAGCAGAATATAGATGGTAAGATATGACATTTTTAGAAAGTGATGCACTTTTTTTCCCCCAGCACCATCAAGTGCATGCTAGAGTCGTCGAGAATGAAAGTGTGGTCAAGTTGGAAAGGCTCCATCAGAAGGACATTTGTAAACATGGTCTTGGCAACTTTAAGACAAGCACAGAGATTCAGGACGGTAGGATGGCAGATGACTGCGTTTATCACCTTCTTGGACCACTGCAACCTTGGTGACAAGCTGTAACTGCCACGTTGCTAACAGTCTAGGGACCTGACCCTGCAAAAACTAAAAAGAGAATTTCCAGCAGAAGAAGCCCAGCAGTAGTAACTAAATCCGTGATGGGGATCTAACACTCCGTGTAGAAATTACTCTTCGGCCAGAGAAGAAAGAAGAAACTTTTATGGAATATTTTCTTTGTGTGAGATGGGGTGTCAGGAACATGGGTTGAATCCCAATTTAGTTTAAACCCTTTAAAAGACTTTGTTTGTTTAGTGTGTGTGTGTGTGTGTGTGTGTTTTGCCTGCACGCCTGTATATGTGCTACATATTTGCCTGATGTTTGCAGAGGTCAGGAGAGGGGGCCAGATCCCCTAGGATTGGAGCTACAAAGGCCGAGAGTGGACATATGCCTGTGAGGAATACAACAGGGGTTCTCTGCAAGAGTAGTACGTGCTTTTAACACTGCACTTATTCTCTGGTCCCAGCATTTCTTAGGGTTTTGATAGGATAGGAAAGGTCCCCATTTACCCATCCAGAATCTGAAGAGCTGGCTCAGCAGTTTAGAGTAGGTACTGCTCTTGGAGAGCCCAAGTTCTGTTTCAAGCACCCATGCATAACCAACCACTCACAACTGCCTGTACCTCCAGCTCCAGGAGACCTGCTGCCCTCATCTGGTCTCCACAAGTACTACACTCACTCACATACACATAACACAACACAGATACACATACAGGTTTTTTGTTTTGTTTTGTTTTTTTAAGAAAAGAAAGATTCCTCTAAAAGCCTCATGTGCTGAAGATTTTGTCCGCAGCTTGTAGCCCTGCTGAGAGGTGAGTGATTAATATACTAACTTTATAAGTGTATTAATCAACTGATAAGCACATAGCCAAGTGTATTATTAGACTAGATCACTAGACACAGGCCTTCAAAAGTTTATCTAAGCTCTTCTTTCCTCCCCTCCTCCCCTCCCTCATTCCAAGCCACTACAGGATGCCATCTTTGCACTAATACATGCACCTTATGGACTAGAAACAACACAGCTGAGAAAACAGGGACTGAAACCTAAAACAAGCCCTCTTTTAAGTTGTTTGTCTCGTGCATTTTTTTTGGTACAGCAATGGAAATGCAAACACACCTAACAAAACTATAACGTGGATACAATATCCCATCCCACAGTTCACCAGTAAGGGAACTGAGGCTCTGAGAGCCGCCAAATTCCATACCTAGTCACTGAGTAAAATCTGATTCAAGCCTCCTGCATCTGGTCTCCCGAGTTGGCTCTTTTAACAATGACTCTATAGCTAAATGCTGGCACTAGTGACATCTCCGTAGTACCAAGTAGGTGTCTCATAGTTAATAGGTCTCTGGGGGTGTTGGGGAGAGTCGGGGTGGTGCTGAGGAGGAATACTAAAGAGAGACGAGAGAGGTTGCCTGGATGTACTACTCACAACAGAACAAACCAGCGAAGGTGAGAAGTACAACTTAAAACAGCACTCCTCCCAGGCCTGGTAGCATGTGCCTACAGTCCCAGAACTTGAAGCCCAGATGCAGAAAGGATTGCCACAAGTATAAGGCCAGTATGGACTACACAATGAGCTCCATAGGCCAGCCTGGGGTACACACTGAGAATCTCTAAATAATAACACCCCTCTAAGGAATCATATTCTTACTAGTCAGTCTAATTTCCTCATTAATTACACAATCTGGAGCTAAATGGAGTTTCCAGGGCATCTAAGCAGGGCGTAAGCATCTTCCTTGCCACTAGGTGCCAGCTAATGTTACCTGTGAAAGGCCATATCAACCTTAGCAGCATGCTTATAAGAGTCAAATGAAGGTATCAAGCAGGCAACAAAGACGAAGAATATGAGGTGGGACAAGCCACTGTCCCAGCCAGTCCTATTCCAGAAGCCTGCAGCACTTTTCCTACAATGTGTAAGCATGCTCTGGTAGCTGCAAGAAAGAGCTTGTCTGCCCATGGGGTCTCAAAGGCTATTAACTTCATTTCTTTCCTTTGCCACAAAATTTCTCTCTCTTCTCTCCCTCCCTCCCTTCTCCCCTCCCCATCTTTCTCTCATAATATATACATTATATATAATAAATTATCAAATTCTTCTATTCCTCTTTTATGCGTTGTAAGATTTTCTCAGCCACTATCTCTTCACATATGGGTCTGTTCTATTTCCCCCTTTCTCTTCCTTCGGACTCCAACTTGAATGTTTAGCCCTCTATCTTATCTGATAGGTGAATGAACAAGCAGACATCTTCAGCTCCATCCTGCACAAGTGAGCAACTTAGCTTGCAGCTAGGGGATTCTCTTTTCATGTGGCTTGCCTTCCAAGCCATCCTTTCGGGACCTTAGTTTGATTATTTCCGTTTCTGACTGCAACAATGCCATTTGTTTTTACAGCTTCAAGTTCTCTGACAAGATTCTCAACCGCAGCTTTTAATTTTTAAATACTGACGTTGGTTTTAAGGTTTGTGCCCATTTCTTGAATTCCATGTTCATCTGCTTCTATTTTAGGTTCTCAGTTTTCTCTTTACTTTTGAAAAAGCCTCGTTTTCCACTTTCTTATTTTCCATGTACAATCACACTACCTTCATGACCTCATCTGGTCTCATGGGTTTAAATATCTCCTATGCTGGCTCATTCTCATTATCAATTGGGCTGGACCTGTTGTTATCACCTAGGTCACTTACACCTCAGTGCATCTGTGAGGGTGATTCCAGAGAAGAGTAAACTAGCAGTGAAGTCCCACCATGACCACAGATGGCATCAGTCCACTGACAAACATCCAAGAATGAAAAGGAGAGAGGCAGAAAAGAACAAACAGGAACTGGAGAGATGGGTCCGTGCTTACAAGCACTTGCTGCTCTTGCAGAAAAAGTTTGGTTGGCAGCACCCATATCTGGCAGCTCACAACCACCTGTAACTTTAGCTCCAGGTGATCCAATGCCCTCTTCTGGCCTCCATGAGCATGTGCACACACGTGTGCATACACACAAACATATGCATACCAGAACCTGGAAACAGCCTAAGTGTCCTTCAGTAGAAGAATGGATAAAAAAAACTGTGGTACATTTACACTATGGAATACTATTCAGCTATTAAAAACAAGGAATTCCCGAAATTTGTGGACAAATGGATTGAACTAGAAATGATCATAATGAGTGAGTTAACCCAGAAGCAGAAAGAGTCAAATGGTATTATACTCACTTATATCTGGACACTAGCCCAAGGGGCATGTCCCATGAAAGTCTTCACTTACTAGGAAAGTGGGATAGATGTGAGGACATCCTATTGGGACTCTAGGTGAGAGAAGCATGGGAGAATGGGGAAATAGAAGGATCCAGAGGGTCCTAGAAACCTATAAGAAGAACATTATGATGGGCAGATCTGGGCCCAGGAGTTCTGCTCAAACTATGGCACCAGCCAAGGACAATATGTGCAGTAAACTTTAAACCCCTACCCAGAGCTAGCCAATGAACAGGACATTCTCCACAGTTGAGTGGAGACTGGGGTCTGACTTTCACATGAACTCTCGTGCCCCATATTTGACCACATCCCCTGGAAGGGGATGCCTGGTGGCACTCAGAAAAATGAAATATTTTTAAAAGAAAAACTAAACAGAGAACACAAGCTTTCCTCTGCTTTCTGACTGATGCTTTGTGAATAGCCGACTCGTGCTACTGCTGCCACACTTCCGCTGCCACACTTCCGCTGCCACACTTCCGCTGCCACACTTCCGTTGCTGTGATGGACTGTATATTCAAACTGAGTCAAGTGAATCTTCCTGAAGTTGCTTTAGTCAAGTATTTTATCACAGCAATGAGAAAAGTAACTAATAAACTATTCTGATGCCACTGGCTTCCAAATTAACATTCATAGCCCCCTCTTTAGGTTTACATTCTTGGATCTCATTTCTTAGTTCATATCTCTAGGTGGTCATCTCATATGTATTGTGTTAATATGCACAAAACTAAACTCCTGGCTTTTATCTCTTTCTACAAAGCCATCTTCCACATACAGGTAAACACAATATAGTCCTCTTACTCCTCAGACCAGGAACTCTGGCGTCTCAATCCTCCCTTTCTTCCATCTTGCATTTCTTGGATCACTGAAGCCGCCATAATGTATTCAGGCTACAGCCTCTGAACATAACCCCTCACCACCTCTGAGTCCCACCCAGGCCACCCCACTCCCACTCCTGTCCTTCTGCAAGCACCCCCTGCTGGCCTCCTCCAGCCTCCCCTTAACTTGCCATGATCTATTCTCAGCACAGTAGTGCGAGTGACCTCAGCTCTATGAGCTAAGAATATCATTCACTCCTTTGTTGAAACCTTCCATTGTTCTGCCTTGTCACTCAGCATACAAAGAACGTACACTGGCCCAGGAGTCCCTCATGACCCGCCTCTTCACTTCCTGCCTCTTGTTCATGATTCTCTCCAGCCATGGTGACCTCCTGGATGCTCCTCAAATAGCTCTGAAGTCAGATGTCCTATCATTTCAGGGTTCTGCATATTCTATACAGGCTTCTCAAATGCCTTTTCTTCCTTCCCTGTTTTTCCTTCTGGTCAGATGTCACATTTTCAAAGACTACCAAGCATTGGTCTTCAAAACCAGCAACTGGTCCCACCACCTCCAACCTCGCTTAACCTTCTCTATCTCATTCTATCAACAGAACCATGAATTTCAGGAAAAAGAGGAGAGAGAGAGAGAGAGAGAGAGAGAGAGAGAGAGAGAGAGAGAGAGAGAGAAAATAACCCAGATTGTGTTTTTATGTAAATAATTCCAATGTGATCAACAGGGATTATGAAGAACACAAAGGATGCTCTAGAGTTTATATTCTGTATGCAGAGTTTCACTACTTTATATCCAGAGTCCAGAGGAGTGCCTGCTGTATATTAGGTGCCCATAAAAAATATGAAGCGCTAGCACATCTCTAATTCCAACACTCAGGGTGCTGAAGTAGGATAAAATGAGTTTGAGGCCAGTGTGTCCTGCGAAGTAAGGACCTATCTCAAAATCAAGTTCTGGATTTCAAGCTTTAGGGTGGCAGGGATTTCAGTCTGTGCTGTTGAGTTGCTGAGAAATCAAGGAAGCAGGAGGTTAAGTCCCAAGGGAAAGAAGGAATATTGATGAATAGAAGGCCACTCCTATTTACTGATAGGACTGTTTCCACTATGACTTACTCATAAGGTACTAAAACATGCGCACAGCATGCATAGGTGCATACAACACAACCACAAGAACGCAATGCAGAGAATTCATCGAAGAAACATCAAAACTACCAAAGATTCCACAATTCCACAATTATCTCTATTGAAGCACTTTTTTTTTCCACATTCTGTAGTTAAACCATCTATGGTCGCCACCTCAAATTGTTCTTAATTTCTTCGTTTCATTATCTTTAAACAGATGGAAGCCATAAAAGGCATCTAGCATGCTCACTGCTCTCAATACTAGGCTAAAGCTCTTCTGAAATGACACTGTCCCTTTGACTTGAAAGTACGCTCCGTATATGCACTGAGTGGGGCACAGTTAAGAGCTCTTGAGCATTTTAGGAAATATCTAAGTAAACAAAAATCCTTGATTGTATTTAATTAGAAAAGAAAAGGCTGCTGTAACTACAGGACTTTACATGATGGACTTGAGGAATAAAGAGATCAAAAGGAAATGGTGTGACAGATAGGGAAGTCCTCACTGTCCCCACACATTTGATTGCCTACGTGTTGCACGAGAAGCTGACGGCAGCTGCTTAATCATTATGATGTTCAATGTACATCCCACAGAACTCTTGAAGGCAGAAAAGTCAACTGCAAGGTGATGAAGCGTAGTCCAGACTGTATCCCTGTGGATGGAATAGCAGTGAGCACATGTGAACGTGCTGAGCGCAGAGTTCCCATTCTCACTGCTCTACACTCAGAATCTAGAGGAGTGCTTGGTCCACATGAGGTGCCCACAGTCTCTGACTGGACCTAAGACCTGCTCAGCAGGAGGGACACGGCACTTGGTAGTAGAATCCTCCCTAACTTCTCAGGGTGAGTGAAGCGGTAGATCTTGGAGCAGGAAAATCCCCACCTACATTCTAAACATGCGTCCTTGTGGCCACAGGCAAGTGTAGTTCTCACCCCTGAGCAAGGGCATTCCCCTTTGTGATGGGCAGAGACTGTTATAAAATACCGAGATGCATCAAAGTGCAGAGTTGTGGAGTCCAGTCCCAAGGGATACATGTACAACTCACACCCAAGGCTCAAGGATCATTTTAGAAAAGGGAAAAATTGAAAAAGCCAGAGGAGCCGGGTGTGGTGGCGCATGCCTTTAATCCTAGCACTCAGGAGGCAGAGGCAGGTGCATCACTGTGAGTTCGAGGCCAGCCTGGTCTACAAAACGAGTCCAGGACAGTCAAGATACCATAGAGAAACCCTGTCTTGAAAAAACAAACAAACAAAAACGAAAAAGCCAGAGGATCAGGGAATATGCTGTGAGAATGTGTCTCCTAGAAACATAAGAAGGGACACCCATGAAACCTCCCCAAGATGGCTATCTAACATAGCCTGACCAAGGATGATAACAGGAAGCATGCTAATGTGGAAAGGGGAAAGGTCAGGAGGCCTCAACCTTAGACAGAGAGCTGTAGGCAACTAAGAAATGCTGTGAGCAGGAGAAATGGTTCTCCCCAGGAAGAGCATAGGAATTAGTTATCCAAAACCAAATGGTCAGCCCTGGAATCACATATGTACAAGTAACATGATACAGACTGAGCAGATTATATTTATGCCTTTAGGAATGTTGATATATAGACATAGATATCAATCAAAGAAAAAGAGACCATAAATTTGAAAGAGAGCAAGGGATGGGTAATGGGAGGGTCTGGAGGGAAGAGAGGGAAGCAAGAAATGATGCAATTATATTGTAATCTCAAAAATTAAAAAAAGATGTTTAATAAAAAGTATGAGTCAGATTAATCCCATGAATTGGAATAAAGGATAAAAAGTCTTTTAATCCAATTAAGCAAAAACACCACCTAAAACATATGAAGTGTTAACCTCATGTGCATGTCTGTAATTCCAACACTCAGGAGGCTGAGGCAGGATGCTCTCAAGCTTGTGACCAGTGAGATAGTGAAGTAAACCCTATCTCCAAAACAGAAGCAAAAGCAAGCAAACAAAACCAGAGGCTGCCAACCAGTACACTACATACTGGGGACAGTGTTATACTGCAAAGCTATACCATCATCACTAGAGAAGTAATCACCCATAACCCATGGTTTCCCTTGGCTTTGTTAGCATCTATGATGTGTATTTTAGGCACATAAAAAAAATCAAAAATAAAAGCAAGCACATAATAAAGTTCTATTGCATTTCTTCTCTTTCTCTCAAAATAAAAATTTGGAGCACAAATTCCCTTCATCTCCTACAAGTCAACTATTGCAAAATATTTCAGAGCGCACCCTACTTTTAGAAATATTAAGAAATGTTTTCTGTACCCTATTTTCTTTTCCCAGTTACCAAGGGCAAATGCAAGTGTCTACTTTGGTTTTATCTGAATTTTCTCTTTTGGTCTTCCGCTAGCTGGATGAAATGGCTATTGCCTCATCTCAGAGTTGATGTGGCAAATGCTCTCACAGGCTTACTGGAAAGTCCTTGCCCCAAGCATTACAGCAGACCCTTGAGCTCACTGCCAACTGCCTTTTCTTATCTCACTAGCAGAGTTCACATATAATTCAAAATAACAACAAGCCCAGGCCAAAACCAGAAAACAAGATCTCACCACATGTCTGGGGTAGTTCTGCAATTGAGTATTCATAAAATATTCCTAGCCAGTGACACGAGTTAAAAACTTTTGGGTCAAGCACAGAGCAGAGAACCATGGCTTTGACCTCCTGCTTCGCCACTCCCGGAATGCAGAGGCAACACCGGAAGTGCAGCAGCCATCTTAACACCGAGAGGGGCCATCACATAGAGACCGCCTAAAGTACCCAGATCCCACCAAAAAAAAAAAAAAAAGAGAGAGAGAGAGAAGGTGCCATGCCAGCAGTGAACTGCCACCTCCTTTCGCTTCCCATGAGGACAAGTGGAGCCACTGTGATCAGACTGCCACTAAATCTAATCCTCCCCTATCTACGGATTACTGATAATGGATGGACCAGATAGAGGAAACAATCACCTTTGGCAGCACTCTCCATAAATTGTATAAGCCACTGTACCTTCAAAAATAAAAAAAGCACTCACTGGGTGATAGCATGGGATTTTTCACTTTTAGTAGGAAGTAAATATTGAGATTCTGGCTCTACTTCTCTGCTGCTGAGCGATATTAAGCTTTTAAGAAGACACAGTCTTTAATTAACTAGAAAAAATAACCACATAGGTGTTGTAAAAACCCAACCCCCATTAATGAAAAGTCTGAATTACAGTATATAATTGTTTTACTTTTATTTTCATAAATAAAAAGATAATATACATATATACTATAATTATATCTGCACATAAACAATACATCTAA
Source organism: Acomys minous (assembly GCF_964271855.1). Classification (NCBI taxonomy): domain Eukaryota; kingdom Metazoa; phylum Chordata; class Mammalia; order Rodentia; family Muridae; genus Acomys; species Acomys minous. The sequence goes on along the minus strand of NC_140492.1, from coordinate 93,700,303 downwards.
CATATGTGCTACCAACTCCCAAAAAGTTTAACCAGAAAAAGTTAAAAATTGTCCCCAAATGCCACAAAAACATTTGGCTTTGCAGCAGAAAGCATTTCTAGCTCACGGTCAGGAGTTCACACCGGCCTTTCTTTACTTACCAGTAACAAGGAGCTGCAGACAGGACAGTACGGCTTACTAAAGTTGATGTGGCCTTGGAGCCAGCCTTCAGATGAGGTGAGACGTCACCCTGCAATCCCAGGTGCTCCACAGGTTTGCAGAGTAGAGAGGCTCATTTCCAGGGACAGCTCATCTCCTGGTGACTATAGTACATGAGCCATGGGGAAAACATACCCTGCCTCTGTAATTTTCATAGACACTCTTCTACATGCCAAGGGGGTCCCCACTACCACCCCTACCAGAAAATGTCTTATCTAGAAGACCCAGAAGAGATGCCTGTGCTGTCAGGCACTTACTCCCTCATTCCCTGGCATCTTTAGCGGAGCACTGGTAGACAGCAGCTATGTTGATATTGCCCTTGTCCACTTGTTGGGCTATAAACTCCTCATGAAGTCAGCTTCTTTGCATCTCAAGCTTCTATGAAAAGAGAAAACCCTCAAATGATGTAATTCTAAGTTTTGACTTACTGAGGATACTAAAAAAAAAAAAAAGGCTAAGTTGTTGGACTGGAGAGATGGCTCAGAGGTTAAGAGCACTGACTGTTCTTCCAGAGGTCCTGAGTTCAATTCCCAGCAACCACAGAGAGGCTCACAACCATCTACAATGTGATCGGATGCCCTCTTCTGGCCTGCAGGTGTACATGCAGACAGAGCATTGCATACATAATAAATAAATCTTAAAAAAAAACAAAACAAAACAAAACAAAAAAAACAAAAAAGAAAAGCTGAGTTGCCCAAACACAGAATCCTTAAAAGAAAACATTGCTCTGATGACCCTTTGGCCTAGAAATCATTTAACCCTGAATTTCCACTCCACTTTCCATATAAAAAAAAAAAAACACTTTGGAATTTGTGCACACGTGCTCCCTGTCTCATTAGGTAGGTATAGCAATTAACAGCTGACAGATTCGAAACTACAGCCTCTGGTCTCACTGCTGCTTACTTCCCAGACATCAGCCAGAACCATCTTCCCGCTGTGATGAGAGAACCCACTTCTTTACTCTGTAGCATCCCTACAGCAGGGCGCAGTGCCCAGCACTTGTGGGGCACTCAAAAGTCATTAAATGAACGCCCCTGTGAAGACACGAGTGTTGGCACTGAAAGTCAGACAGGGCCTTTCCCACCACACCCTGCGGGTCCACAATGCTTTTCTTACAAAATACAGCTTTTCTAGGCCTGCAGTTCACCAATACAGGTGTGCCTCCCTTTCCTCTCAGTATTGTGTTTTACTTCAAAGACTATATGCCAGTTGTTGCCTTGGCAATTCCACTAGCTTAGCTTTAATTTGATATTGATTTGAAAGGAACTGAAGGGGAGAGGAGCCCATAGCAGTTCTGTAATTAACAGTTGGGCTTACAAAAAACTTGGTTGGAAACAGGCTGGTCTTTGTGACATTGTTTTTCCCAAGTGGGAACTGCAACCCCTTTTAGTCTAGACAGGCTCATCTAAAAGGCTCAGATTGACAACCTAGGGTGTGTTCACGACGGTGTCTGGAAACTACATGTAGCATACAGCCTACGTACGAAGCTCTGCGACAAAAACTTTAAAAAAGCAAAATCGCAAAGCCCCAAATCAAATCCTCAGTTCCTGTTTGGCTTTCTGTTGCATGCCATGTTCTCCTAAGAGGTCACCAGCTCCTGCCGCAGCGGCATGAGCAGGTCATCTGGCCACGGAAGACAGACCACCCAAAGCTCTCTAGTGCCTACTAGATAAACACTGTGTTCACCAGCAACACGCGTCCTCCCGAGGAGCACTCTGGAGGACTTCAAGGAGCTGTTTCGGCGCTGTACAGCCTCCCTTTGCTTTCTGCTTTTGTACCCCAGTCCCGTTTAAGTGGTTTCTAAATCATCTCTAAACGTGATCACCCTGGTTTAGAACTAAAGAACCCAGACACTATCAGTAACCAAGGCGCATTTCCCAGCCACCCCCATGGTTAAAGAAAACGGCAAGCAGCAAAGCAGAAAAAAGAAGGACTGAGAGAGAGAGAGAGAGAGAGAGAGAGAGAGAGAGAGAGAGAGAGAGAGAGAGAGAGAGAGAGAGCAGCAGGGTCCCCTGTGCAGGAACTACAGTGCCCTCGCTGATGGTGCTTGTGCATTCGTCTTTCATTCAGGACCATACATTTATGGAAGCAAAATCCGATTAACTGGAAATGTATACAGGGAATTACACCACAAATACTGATTCCTCTTTCAGCTGTAAAAGGCTGAAGAAAAAAAAAATATTGCTCCTTGATGGGAGGAAATGGGATATCAGCATGTTAATAAGGGACATGCAATTTCTTCTCTCAGCAAGATGAGGCAGTGTGATGTTTATTCTATGAGGGTACAATTAGAATGTTAAAGGGTCCCTGGGTATTGTCCAATTGTGATAGGCTTGCAGATTACTAAAGGATTCAAGACTCTGGAGATATTCTCTTTGGTGATAAGACAGTGTCCTCCTCTGTTAAAACAATGATAATTTTTATCTATGCTTGTCACCCAGTAAACTAGATAGGCTATTGATTTAGGTTAGGCATCCAAACACCCCAATAACGATAAATGGTGACTGGGTTTTGTCATTACTGGAAGGCCAAGACAGATATTTTGTTCACCTGATCAACACTCAGTCTATGAAGTAGAAATAATTTACACAACCTCTGAATATTTCTTTTATGTTTCTTATTTTTATTGAATCTTCTCAGAAATGCAGTGAATAATATTTGCTCTGTAACTGCAAAAAAAAATAAATAAATAGATGAGATAGAAAGAGATTTGATACTACAAGACAAAGTAAGATATATGGGCTCTCAAAATACAATTTTGCTTGGGAAAAATGAAACCAATATACCCAATATTTGAACTTACATGCATTATATATCCAAGAATTTTGTCTCAAAGGTATAAACAAAGGCACTTTTCCCTTCCCAAGGCACAAGAGAAGGAAATTATTTCATTTTGTAATTTATGAAATATATGTGAGTCTAACATTTAGTGTACTTTAAAACTGGAGCGTTTTCTTTCTTCAGAAAGTCAACTTACATCAGGAAGGTGTTTGCTGTGAAAAACACAGAGAGGCACCCTTAGGATGGTGTCTGTCAGCTGAAGAGAAAAACCAGTGAACCTAAGCAAGTGAGGTTATCAGAGTTGCTTTAATCGAACCTGGAGGTCCGCCCACACTGTCTTCTGATCAATATGCTCAATGTTTCTTCTTTCCCAATTACATAAAGAGAAAAAAAAAAAGATAACCCCAAGACAGATGGGTGAGGCACACCAAGTTATTTTCACTGTTAAGCGGAGCTAACATACCCAGGGAAGCTGTTGCAATTACTCAATAAATGGAAAAGGGTTAAATGTGGAATTTAATGGGAGCGAATTGGACAGCATCCCCAACCTCATCAGCAAGCAAACAGGCAATTTCTAAGGAAAATATGCTAGAGGAGGAAGATCCTATGCAGAGACTGCATTCACATTAGCTTAGAGTTATTTAAAGAAAAAAAAATCCAAGTGATATTTGCTATACAGTGGTCACTCCATTATCCAGACAAGCACAAACCAAAAAAGTCTCTCCTGTACACAGACTCTCTGCAGAACTCCCATCAGCACCTTCAAGCCCACTGTGACTTCCTTTCCGTCCTCCTCTGCGAAGTCAAGTCATGAGCTTTACTTTCTTTATTACCAGCATCTTGGTTCATCTCTTTTGAGAACCCGTTCTTAACTTTCAGACATCGCTGTTGAATTCTCAAAGCCATTAAACATCTAGGGACTTTAAATTTTCTTAAACACTTAAACTTTCCAAGTTTTAAAGAAAAAAAAGTCAAAGGAGGGTTTATTGTTAATGGCTTGTGGATTTCACTCCTTTCTCCACTTTAACACATTAAAAGCTCTACATTGTGTCATCCTTTATGCTCAGAATAGGTACTTCCTACCACACTTGCAGCTGGATTTTGGCCTGTTTATTAATGAGCCAATTCCCACAGCAGGAATGTTAGCACAGACGCACCTCATGCTGTATGAGACAAGTGCAGAATAATTACAGAGTGATGCTTCATGCTTCCCAAATTGGAATGTGAACTCCTTCAGAGAAAAGCTACTCTGTGTGTTCCTCCTGGCAGAAAGACATCTCTTCTATTCTCTCTCGGGTATTGATGTCTACTGCAGGGCAAGCTGGCTCAAAGACTGGTTTTCTGAAAGAAGGGAAGGAAAGAAATAAAGAAGGGAGGGAACAGAAAAGAATAAAGGAAAAGAAAGGAAGGAAAAAGAGGGGGAAAGAGGAAAGAAAGAGAAGAGAGGAGGGGAGGGAAGAGGAGAAGATAGAAGAGAAGAGAGAAGCGAGAAAGAGAGGGAACAACCTCTGATAAAGATTGCTTTGCCTCAAAAATGCCAAACTCTGACAATTCACTCCTCAAATGGACTATCTTAGTTTCCCAAATATCACTCTATTTATTAACTCCCCCCCCCTTTTTTTGGTCATAATTGACCTTTGCATCCTTTTACTACTATGTGGGAATCAAACACCCAGACTCTGGCTTTGGCTCTGGCAGCTCTCACATGGTGACTAGATTTACTTTATTTTCCCGTTTTCAGAAGTACTCAGTGGCAAAATGCTTAACCTAGTCCATAAAAAGTCTATGCGCCTAAATTTTAATTTTTTGTGTATGCATGTTCATGGATTTGTGCATGTGCGTGCATTATAAAGGTGAGAGGCTTACATCATACACCTTCCTCAATCCCTCTCCATCATATTCCTCAAGACATGGTCTCTCACATACCCTAGAGATCGCCTAGACTAGTTGGCTAGCAAGCCTCAGTGATCTACCTGCCTTGCCCTCTCCAACACTAGTTGGTTGTGTTATAGCTGTACACAACCATGCCCATCTTTCTTATAGGAGTGCTGGGGATTTAAACTCAAGAACTCATGCTTGCATGGCAAGCTCTTAACCAATCGACGAAGGAATCTCCTCAGCCTCTAAATAACCTTTTATGAAGCTGGTAGACAGAGCCCTCTAGTATCTCCATAGCAACCACAGATCGGTGGCTCGTCTCTTGAGAAAGATCAAGGGTATGAGCTGTTTGGCGGGCATGACTCTTACCTTCCAGACGTCCGGCAGAGAATCACCTGGTACTACTTCCA
>NC_140492.1:93432536-93690036 GCF_964271855.1 Acomys minous | reverse complement strand
TCCCCTACCCACGCAACTTTGTGTCCTTTTCTCCCCTCCTGAACAAGGCCAATTTGTGCGGCTCAAGTCTTCTTGGATGAGTAGCCTTCCACTGGAGTGTACTCATAGCATTCTTAGGGAAAAGCAAAACAATCTACCTCTCTTAGATCATTGCCTTCCAGTGTATCTAAACTTAACTAACTGGCGGTAATGACCATAATCAGGAGCTAATCACCAACCACCAAAAAATAAGAGGGAATTATGACAAATCCTATGAAAGGGATCTGTGATCCGTATACAATACAGATAAACACAATGGGAGAGAAAGGCTAAGTAGTGGCAGACAAAGGCGGTTAAAAAATAGTAATGTTACAAACAGCCAAAACACTAAGAATGTAACATTTCTATAATTCCTGATTGTGTCATGGCTCTTCTTGCTATAGGTAATCTATTGAATATATGTGTAATAATATAAAGGTATATGTAGAATTTTTTTAAATAGTAATTTTAAACAGAAAAAGGATAACAAAAGAGCAATTCTCTAGGAAGCAACTCACACACACCCACACACACACACACACACACACACACACACACACACACACACACAAAGCCAAAATTCACTCTCTTTTACCCCTCACTCTTTCCTAAATAACAGCTACGGATTATTACGGGAAGCTCATCTTAATCAAATCTACCAACAGATGTATGAACACAGGCTTCCTTGTAAGCTGTACGAATGAACATTTCAAACATAACCTAGACACCAGTCCAATATGTAGCTTAGCATGTACATACATACACATGCATGTGACAGAGTAACTCACTACTCACACTCTACTCCCCCTACACCACTACACTCCTACCCACGTGAGGCTGCAGCCCCTCCCTCTGCAGGCTGAGCGGGCTTGCCCACTTCTTCACTTAAGCTCCACAGGGAAGAAGAAGAGCTGCTTTGACCAGAAGGATGTGAGCAGAGATGACACTCTTCCAGTTCGGAGGTTCTGAGCCCAGGCTTTTATGCCCAACGTGCCATACCGGAGTCAGCTTGTACCAGCTCATAAAGGCTTGCTCTTAAAGTTCCAGGAATTTACAAGCCAACAGTTAAACATTTCAATGAATAAGACCTAAATTACGTAAATTTCCAGTTAGGTATTTTTAAAAGTGCTCAAAACAGATAACTGTCTAATTCATTTGCAACATTTTAGTGTTACTCACGCTGCTGAGGCGGCCTATTCATTGTAACAATAAAATACACAAAACAGTGACGTGTAACTGTCAACTCTTCCTATTGATGTCCTGTAAGTTAGCTAGAAGTCAACCCTGAAGGAAGTGCTTATAGCACACAACGAAGCATATTCTATAAATAAAGCTATCTTTTCTCCCGCAGAATCAATTGGACTCGTATGCATATGAAATGCATCTTGATCATCTCTGCCTTGTCATTGGAGCCCCAGAAGGCCCCCATATGATGCAGACCTAACCCATGGCAATGAAAGTCAAGACAGGCAAAGACTTGCAGCATTGTCACCAGGCAACCGCTGTGTGGATCAGCCAACAGAGCCTTGAGTCTCAGAATGGCTTGCTTAACAAGCTAGGTTGGAAGCAATTGTGTTCATCAGGGTGGTGGACATAGCAGTTAGCTCAGAGGTAGAGTACTTGGCTAGCACGCACATGGTCCTACATTTTATCCTCAGCACTTTAGGGGGAAACATGAAAACAAAACTAAAACTAACGGTAGCACCATTGACAACAAAAATGGTCATGGCAAACTGGACTCAGCCAGTTTGGCTCTCTGAAGAGGTTAAAAAAAAAAAGACCTATTTCAAGAAGAAAATAGAAAAAGATCTACAGCAGGTCCTAAAAGTGAAAACCTGCTAGCTCACCATTGGGGGAGCAATAAGAAGCCAAAGAATATAGTTTATGTATGGGTGCTCTTATTGTTTACCATGCTGGGACTTGAACCAAGGGCCATGTACACAATACGCAAGCTCTAGACCAGTGAGCTCCATCCTCGACCCAGCTGTAGTCTCTAAGAAGTATAAACAGATAAGTGGACAGATAAACAGCATGAAGGATAATAATTGGGGTGTTTACCAAAGGTGACCTATGATGGGAATTCAGAAAGGATTGATTCAGCCCCACCACATGCTACCCTCGATAACCAGGCACTGTGGATTCACAGAGTGAGGCTAAGTGAGCCTTGTGGTGTATGCCTATAGTCCCAGTATTTGAACTGCTGAAGTGGGAGAGAGTATGAAGCCTGCCTAAGCTTTGGAGGAAGACTCAGGACGCAAGGAAATAAGGCAGGATTTGACCAGTGACTAGGTAGAAAGGCCCTGCAGGAAGCCTTTAACTACCACCGTTCATCCACATAACCCCAACTCAAGGACAGATGGCCGCTCTTGTTCATCACACTGGAGGCTTTACCCATTTGCCTGCCACATGCGCGCCCCTCCCCCACAACACACTCTTGGACCAAGGCCCGACAGTTCAAATCTGATCAGCATTTCATAGGAACGTCGATGAACCAGCACCGTTCGTAAGTGGCAAGACCTCCACATACTGGATCCAGCATTTGCCCATGTCTTGCAGAAGAGACTACATCACCATAAAAGTAGAAGAGCTCTGTGCTCAGGGGAAGGCAGACATGGAAACTACCAGACAGCTTTTTTCAGTTAAAGCACAAGCCTATTACTTATGCTATGAGTATAATGTCCAAACCACCAAGCTGAAATGAGCAATTTTAAATAGAGAAACTCGAAGCTTTCTCTTAAAGTTAACCCTTCTTACTTAAAAGAGCTTCAATTCATAGTAGATGGCAGTCCTCACAAAACCGCGAGTCTTCCAGTAAAACTATTGCTTCAAAAACTAATTTAGCAAGTATGACTACCCTGAAAATAATGTAAAAATAAAATAAAATAAAACAACTAACTTCATTTTAGCCACATGGGCAAACCAAGTTCAGGAAAGCCATTCTGCCCGACGACAACTCAAAATACTGAAACACGGAAGGGAAATAGGATATTTGACAAGGCTTTAATTTAGAAACATCTCAGGATCCAGTTCAATCAGGCATGAATCTATTCTTCTGAGATTGTTAGCCTGTGATGAAATATTAAAATTAATAAGGCCATTTCCTTAGGAGGCACGGGTAGAAACTCAATACAGATGCCACAGACAAGACAGAAGGGTTTAATTCAACAAAGAGAAAAGTAAGTCACATTAGCAAGCCATTACTGTCACTCTCTGTGACCATTAAATACCCACCTAAGGCATTTTCCATATAGGACCCCCCCAAAAAAAACAAAACAAAAAAAAATGAACCGTAGGAGTGACAGAACTTGGTGGCCCGCCCGCTTTGTTTCCATGCTGTTCCCGGGTCTCCATCCCAAGCATCTTGACTATTTGGTTCTCCTTCCAGCAAACATTTTTTTTTCTGCTCAGTCGCCTCTCTTCCACGCCAAGTTAAACTCTCCTAAGTCTTCCTGTTCTAATCATAGCACATAGAACTCTGGCAAAAATAACTGAGTGAAGCTTCCCCAAAATGACTATAGCAAAAAAGAAGTTCAGAGAGCTAAGATCTTTTTTTTTTTTAACGTGTTATGTCCACAGTTTACCGAATCACCACAGAACCTGAAAGAGGATGGAAATGGTGAGGATGAGAAACTCTCTCTCTCCCTCTCTCTCTCTCTCTCTCTCTCTCTCTCTCTCTCTCTCTCTCTCTCCACCTTAACCCTGCAAATGAAGTCATTTCTCTCAAGCTGTAGAACATCGACAACATAAATTACTAATCAGATGTCGTTAAGGTGCAGGTTTGTAGGGCTAGATCTAATTCCCTCATCACCCCCATTTCTGAAGTTCAGCTAGAAACGCCGCACTCCATCCTATACGCAGGAGACAGTGAAGGTGAAGGCACGAGGCAAAAAATAGGGCGGTGGAATCACACAAAGCAATTGTGATAAAAGGAGGAGGAGCCAGCCAGAGCATCGTCCAGCCATTCCTTTCCAGGCTGTGTGCGCATCACTCCCGCATCAAAGGAACTTTGGTTCTAAAGATCATTCAAAGTTCCTATACCCTTGGGCCACTTGGGCCAAAGTTAGATGCGATTATTTAACAATTTGTGGAAATACATTCACTCTAGGTGATTTTTGCTTGCTTGCTTTGCTGTATTAAGCATCATAAGGTAACCACCACCTTCCACAGCCAGCGACACTTACCTTTGCCCTGATTTTATTCAGCACCGATGCCACTTGCTAAAAACAGCTTCCTAGATATTTTAAAACCACAAAGAAGACATACTTAGGTGCTGCATTTAAGGACACGGGGACAGCCACAGGGGAGCAGGATGGGGGGGTGGTCTCAGAGATTCAAGGAACGTTCTCTGGAAAGAGTTCTTTCTACTAAGCAGCTCTTTAAACATCATCGGAAGAACTGCTGGGTTAGTACAAAACATTTACATGATGGTGATGTCCCGGCTGATGATCCCAGAGCCAAGCTGTTGAAAAGCATGCCAAATTTCTCCAAAGAGGAGGGGGACACCAGTTACGAAAAGGCTGCTCACTTGGCTCAGGATTGAGGAGGTAAAGGACACTGGAGCTTGTTTCTGAGGCAGAGACAGCCCTCACCCCTTAACTGCAGGAGTTAAGTACAATGGGAAAGCCAATCTGCATTACATTATATTTATAAGTAGAGAGCACATCTCCAGTTGCAACCTAGCAGGAATGACTTGAAGATGTAGCAATAGCACAGCTTGGTTGAAAGCGACGTTGAAAGGCATGCAAGGGGCCTAAGAAATGGTTCATCAGTCCAGGGAACTGGCTGTTCTTCCAATGGTCTTGAGTTTAATTTCCAGCACCCACAAGGCAGCTCACAGCTGCCTGTAACTCCAGTTACAGGACATCAGACACCTTCTTCTGGCCTCCTTGGATACCAGATACACAAGTAATTATGGTAATATGAGACACAAGAAGGAGGAGCTAGCCAGACACACAGGTAATTATGGTAATGTGAGACAAAAAGAGGGAGGAGCCAGCAAGACTGTAATCAATCCATCACTTCCCATCATCAAACTATCAAAGGTGGCGCACACCTTTAATCCCAGCACTAAGGAGGCAGAGGCTGGTGGATCTCAGTGAGTTTGAAGCCAGACTGGCCTACAAAGTAAGTCCAGGACAGCCAAGGCTACACAGAAAAACCCTCTCTTGAAAAACTAAAAAAAAAAAAAAAAAAAAAAAAAGAAAGGAACTTCAGTTCTGAAGATAGTCTTACTTTCCAGTATAGTCACTTGGACCACAGTTAGATACAACTGTTTAACCATTCATGGAAATAAATTCATTCTAGGCAGTACAAAGACATACACGCAGGCAAAACATCCATACACATAAAATATCAAAATAATAATTTTGTAAAAAGTTCCTAGAATGCTCAACAACACTGACAACAATCCTTTATAGATTACAGTCTTTAAGCCTAGGCATTACTAGAAAACATGGTGTGGTCTCGTGCTAGGCCTGTATCACCACAGCAGCCATACGGGCTCTAGTATCTTGACTTACTAGACCTACTGTTACAAACGTGATAAATGGTTTTATAAAGTGCCTGTGACACATCTGACATCATCCATAGAGCTCGAAAATAAACGAAGCACAAACTGGAGCTAGATGGAAAATAAAGGGCACACTGATCTTCTAGTGCTTGGTCTCTCAGGACACTAAGAAATTAATACTGTCCCTAAGAACACAGATAATAAGTTAGCAAGTGTTCTATTCTTGCCCACTATAATAACACGAGCTTTCTGGAAAAATTACATTAGATTTATACCTTACGCCATGTTTTTGTTATCTCCGCATAAGCTAAAATGACAAGTTAAGATGTGACAGAATGTCACTTTTTTAAAGCTAGCAATTGAAGATCATTTTTAGCACTTTAAGAAGCACAAGGCTCCCGCAAGAAGCATTCAAATCAGAGCCTATAACTGGCACTTAGAATCCATGTTGCTGTCACAGTTCAGTTTCTGATGTCTGCCCATAGCCAGCAGCAGCCTTTCCCTAAAGCCAATCAAAATAATTTAGCACAAAGTATTTTAAAAGCATAACTTCTAATAGTGATTGATGATCAGAAAGCTCTCGCTTCCACATAGCTGACTGACTGACAAGAAGAGAAGTGTGTAGATTAAGCCAGTACAGACTGGCAGCGAAGCAGGAGGAGAGGGTGGAACTCAACACAGGATGACATCACCTCAACTGTCATCTGATCTCTCTCTGCCATCCCCTGTGCTGTCACTCACAGTTCTGGAACACTTAATTATGTTATAGTAAAGTTGGGACATCAGCAACATAAAAGATATGACCGCCCAAGTATCGTGTGAATAAAGAAAAGGTTTTTCCTCTGAAATGGTTTGAGATCTAAGGTGGGGGACAGGAATCTCAGAAGGAACAGCCTGTGGATGGAGGAAGAAGGGAGAAAAGAAAGGTGGAAGGGACTAGAATTCGAAGGGGAGGGGAGAATGTAGATGTGGGCATGGGGTGCTTATCAGCGTGGGCGAACACAAACACATACATGCCACACCCCCCGGTGCATGTATGGAGACCAAAGGATAGCCTTCACTCCCACCTTGATTGAGACATTGAGACTTGTCCTTCATCACTGCAGAAGCCAGGCCACCTGCCTCTGGGCTTCTGGTTTGCTTGTTTGTTTGTTTTTTCTTGTCTTCCCTTCCATCTGCCTTTAGGGGACACAAGGGCTGAAGGCATTGCTGCACCAGGATTTTCCATACGTTCCAAGGATCCAAACTCAGTGAGCCACCTCCCCAGCCAACATTTTAACATCTGAAAAGTCAAAATTCACAATGCAGCTCTAACTGGCGCAAGAGAACCTGAGCAGTCCAGAGTGGCTTATTATAAAAGCATATAGCTTTACCTTAAAAAAATGCTTTTATTATTATGCACATTAGGTCTGGTCTTCGTTATGACTTGTTCACATATGCACATGATGCACTTTGTTCATATTCACCTTCCCCACTGCCTGCTCCTGTCTCCTCTCCACACCCAGAGATCCTTTTCATCTTCCACTAATCTCACTTCATGTCTTGTTTTAAATGTGCCAATGACCTTAACTACCACTTCCTATAGAATCGGATGTGAGTGGTGGTTTACAGTAGCATGGACCTCCTTATCAGTGGCTACAACCCTGAAGAAAGTGTCTGTCCTTCCTCCCATCAGACAATAATTTCAAAGACATTCTCAGGGAAGGGTGGGGCCTTGGGAGCACCCTCCCCCTCTGTGACAGGACTGTCCCATTTGTTATGCAGGTAATCACAGGTGTGCAATGATATGTCATGCCCAGAAGTCAGCATTCCACACACCACCCTCCCACTTGCTCTAGCTCCTGCACTCTTCCCGACCCTTCTTCTAAAATACTCCTTGAGCCTTGGACAAAGTGATGCAGAGGTTTCATCCATAGTTCAGCATTAAGCCATTGTATTGCCATTGATGACCTAAGACTCTATGATCCTCTGTAGTTAGCACTGCCCACTGGGGGGGGGGGACGGCTTCTATGGCCAAATCAGACAGCAGGGCTAATCTGTGAACACGAATAGCTACTGAGAAGGCAATTTGACGTACATATCATGTCCACTTAGCAAGACATTATCAGTAGCTTCCTCAGTCATGAGTGTATGACTGGGTTTGCACAGAATCAGACGTCAGGTCCCTCTGTGAAGAACATCTTAAATCCAACCAGAAGGCTGCTGGGTATCCTAACACCAGGCTTGCCTCTGTGCATCAACACACAGCATCTGTGATTATCAGAACACCGGACACATGCGATCCTGTCATGGGAAGAGGAGGTGTTCACAGGGTGCTATCCTTCCCTGAGAAATATATTTGAAATGAATACTTGTTGGGGAAGGCACAGACATTTTCTTCAGTGTTGTTGCCACTGATGAGACGCCCATGCTCCTGTCTCGCCTGGCTAGTTGGTAGTGGCCAGGGTTCCCAGTTGTGTAAGACTATCAGTGAGGTTTCTCCTCAAGAAGGCTTCATGACACTTTCTGGCTTTATGAAGGTTAAGCTAGCAAGGACACTGGAACAACCTTGAGTGATTTCAAACATTATCCTGGTTGTGTTAAAAAAAAATGTATTAAAATGCTTTCCTCGGGGTTAGGGGAATGGCTCGATTGGCAAAGTACTTGCCACACAAACGTAAGTACTTGATTTTGAACAACCAACAGCCATGTGGAAGTCAGATTTAGCAGTGTTTGCAAGCCCGGCACTGAGGGGATGGAGACAGGCCGATACGTGGAGCTCTCTGGCCAGCCAGTCTAGTCAACCAGAGAGCTCTGGATCAGTGAGAGACCTTGCCTCAAAAAAAAAAATACAGAGACTAGAAGACACATGACACTCAACTCTGGACTCCACATGCACGCACGCATGTACTCATGCACAAAGACACCATACATATGCACACATATGCATTCAAAAGCTTCTCTAGTGTAGACATCTGCTCCTTAAACAACAGTGAAAAATGTCTTCTCCAACCTTGCTCCGCCCACTGGAACTGGCCAAAGCTGAAAACAGATCTTCTGTGATTGGATCATCAAATATGGAGCCACCTGCTGTCAGCTGAACCATTACTTACACTGTTAAACCTGCGCACCATCTTCCTTGTCATTTTGAAAATTAGGTAGCAGAAAATTCTCCATCCCCTTCAGTCTTAAAAAAAAAACAAACAAAAATAAATAAAAACAAAAAACCAAAAACCAAAAACAAACAAACAAAAAAACCCTAAACTTAGGATGCTGTGTTTTAGATAGCTGTCTATAAAATCAGTGAGTATACAAAATTAATAGACAAAAAAAAAACCCTTCCAGAAACAGAGAAAATACAGTTTAATTCTTCAAAGCCTAATACAGTTTCCCATGATGCCTCTGGGAAGTGACTCGAAGTGCCGTGCGCCATTGCTCTGAGCCTTAGCGTCTTAGATTCATCTGATGTACGGTGACAGAGCTGGGTTGAGAGTGGTTCAGATGTCCCCTGCTCGTGTGCCCTGCGATACCTGGTGAAGTCTGGGGATTCCCTTCCCATCCTGGACCCTCAAAACAGGCATATGACCAACACTTTGTCTGTGGCTCTGTGGACGCAGATACCACCAGCTCCCTGAAGCTCTTATTAAGTTCACCTCTGCTAAGTCTAATACCCCACCCCAGTCTAATACCATACACAGCCAACCCCATTACTACCTCCCAAACTTAGAGGAATACCTCTGCACCACTGTTGCAGCATGGCTACAGTGATAGTCAAATACCCTTCAGACAACTAAGAACCAACCTAAACATCGTGTCCCACTTCATTTCCGCTTTGATTTGGGATTTTTGGTTTCTTGGCTTTGTTTTCGTTTTGTTTGAAACGGTGTCTCACTGTGTGGCCCAAGCTAGCTTTGAGTTGGTTCCTTGTGTTCCTGCCCCTGCCCTACAGGTGTGAACCACCACACCTGGCAAAATCTACTCCTTGTAACACAGCTGTCTTGGGCAAAATAGCTGTCTTGAGTAAAATAACACAGAACACTATTTACCAGTAAGGTGCCCTGTACTTATGTCTTCCATAGCACTGCCTGGAGAATAGCAGTGTCAGTGTAGGCCCCAGCTCCTCTGGGCCTGACCACTCCTATCGTAGCTTTTGGAAGCCAACATAAAGGAATGATGTCCTAGTTAGAATTACTGTTGCTGTGATGAAACACCATGGCCAAAGCAGCTTGGTGAGGAAAGGGTTTGTTTGGCTTACACTTCAACATTGTTCTTCGTCATTGAAAGAAGCCAGGACAGGAACTCAAACAGGGTAGGGAGCCTGGAGGCAGGAGCTGAGGCAGAGGCCATGGAGGAGGATGCTTACTGGCTTGTTTCACATGGCTTGCTCAGCCTGCTTTCTTATAGGACCTATCAGCACCAGCCCAAGCATGGCCCCAACCACAATGGACTGGGATCTCCCACATCGATGAGGAGCTTAAAACAATGCCCAGCAAGGTTTCCTTTAGCCCCATCCTACTGAGACATTTTCTCAACTGGGGATCTCGCCTTTCCAATGACTCTCGCTTGTGTCATGGTGACATAAACCAACCAGCACAAATGATTATCTCTTCCCTCATAGAGTAGAATTCCTGCAGCTGTGGTTGCTTCTCTTCTAGACTTCCGTATAAGCTGGGCTGAACCATTGAGATTTCTCTCCCAATAATCTGAATTAACAAAGTAACTCCATAGGGATGGTGGGAATGTGAGAGAATTAGATTGCTGCCCCAAGTGTAGACTCTGGTTCACACACTGAGACTTTGTAATAAATACTTTTATCCTTTGCTCTGTCTGTTGCAAACTGGCCCAAAAGCCAGGAATGTGCAAGATATTCCTCAAATCCAACCTCTGGGGAAATGAAGGTCTGAGCAGTAATCTCTTTTACATAAAGCAGTTTGCAAGATTCCAAGAATTGAAGATTTGGCAAGCTATTGGTATTATTCATATGTCTGCCTAAGAGAATCTAAAGTTTCCATTCAATCTGAAGAAAAGAAGAAAATCCCAGTCCAAGCGAACTTCCCCTCCACTGCTAAAATGTTGTAGTCCACATCCAAAGACATGGTTTGGAAAAATCAACTTGAAAATTAGCAGTTACTTAAGCTGGGGACTAGGTAATGCAAGGAGTCACCACTACAACTTGTGATCAAAACCCCTTTTTTCATCTTCTCCTCTGAAAGCTTTCTGGGTCACTTGAAGGTGCTAAAAATCCTGTCAGGATCCTCTTCCCAAATAAATCCCTTAGAATCAGGACCATCAGCAACAATGAGAGAGTACATGAGTTTTCCATTTGCATGTAAACTTATATCATGGCTTAAGAAAAAGAACAGTTTAATATTAGGAGGTAGATTGAACTCTCAGGAATTATGTTGCTCAAAAAAATGTTATTATGATGAACAAAAGAAAAAATGTCAACAGGAAAAACTTGGCATAGAAAAGGCAGCTGAAGGAGAAAGTAAATTTACAAGTGCAGCCTGGTGTGAAGGCAACGGAATACAGATAAGTTATATTCACTATCACAATATCTAAGTTATGAAGACCATCTCTTTCCAAATTCCTCAACTATCCACTGTTTTTTGTTCATTTTACATTTATGTATGGGTGTGTGCCTGTTTGTGTGTGTGTGTGTGTGTGTGTGTGTGTGTGTGTGTGTGTGTGTGCACACGCACGTGTATGCCTGTGCATGCATATCATGGTGCACATGTCGGGGTCAGAAGGAAGCATGCAGCCATGGTTCTCTCCTTCCACCATGTTGGTTCCAGGGATCACACTGAAACTATCAGTGCCTATGATACAGGAAGTATAGGTCTGTGTGGGCATCATAATACCAGAGATTGCAGCACCAACAGCCTCAAGAGATGATGCCCCAATAATAAGGGAAGCTCCACACAGGCTTCTCACAACCAGCGCTCCTATAAACCCAAGGAGTCCTTTCCTCTAAGGAATATGCTCCCCTGACAGCAGAAACAGATTAATGGAGCATCTTCTAAGTCTACTGTGCATGACCTTTTAATCCTGTAAGGCTAGATAACTGGCTCAACCAAGAAGAAAGGGAGGAGGAGGAGGAAGGGGGAGGAGGAGGAGAGGGAGGAGGAGAAGGAGAGGGAGGGGGGAGAAGGAGAGGAAAAAGAGGGGGAGGAGGAAGAAGAGGAAGGAGGAGGAGAGGGAGGAGGAGGAGGAGGAGAGGGAAAAGCAGAAGCAGAATAAGCAGCAGCAGCAGCGTTATTCTTATTTCTGTCCTGGGATTCAGATCTGAGCTTGGTTGGACCAACCGTCTACTTATATGAACAATCAACCATTCAGTCCACGGAGAGAAAATGGTCCACATTCTGACACTCACATTGAATGGCTTTTTGCAGCAGAGGTATCAGTTCAACATCAAATAAGAGCATGATTCCTCTTCTTCCCAGCATTTCAGCTACCCGACCAATCACAAGGCAGCAACCGCAGCCACCACACTGTAAGGCACGACTAATGCCATGCCCAACCTCAGCTCCCAGAAGAGCAACACACCAGGTGGAATAGGCAACAGAGCCTGACTCAGAACCAATAACTGATAAAGTGCCAAGTGTCTGATTTAGTTTGAATGTTCCCAGAATCAAGAAATTCTTCACATATATAATTATGAAGAGTAACACACTTGTATCTACATAATCCCCAGTGGAAAGAATAGGGATATTTCTACAAGATGTGAAAAATGTCTTATCTAGACAAAGGAGAGAGGCAGTGATCCGTATCCTGCTACTAATCTCTGGTCATTTTTGGTTCCTCTCTGTCCCACCCACTTGCTCACCTTCCCAGACATCCTTTCATTACACTAATAATTTTCGAGCTATGTCTCTCTAAGATGACAACTCTTTTAAAACTAACCACAATATGGATATCACATCTAAAACTCAAACAGTAGTTCCTCCACAGCAAGCGGATAAGCATTTATTTCCCCATTGCTTCAAAACAGTTTTGGTCTGCTTAGACCAAGGCAAAAATATTGTCGACACACTACAAATGGTTGGGGCATTTCTTTTAATTCTGAGGTTAGGCTTCCGTGTTCTTATTCCCTGTAATTTATTTACTTATCCTAGGTTCAGATTTCGGTGACAGCACCTCCATGCCCACAAGGCAGTTAGATCTAGAGGTTTTGAACAGCATGTCATTTTTTTTTTTCCATTCGCAAAATAGAACACATTGGGCCAGTAGGGTGGCTCAGTGGGTAAGGACATTTGTCACCAAACTTGACAGCTTGAGTTTGCTCTCCAGAACATACATGGTGGAAGAAAACTGATTCCAGCAAGTTATCCTCTGACCTCTACACAATGTGTGTGTGTGTAATACACACACTCAGTGTAAAAGAAAACAAAAAATAATAGATCCTAGTTGGTGTTGTATATTTCCATCAATAGGCATATTATGCCTACATGTTGTCTGTGGTGTTGGCGGCGATTAATGGTCCATTATTTCATTAGAATTTACAAAGCTGAAATATTCTGTCCATCAGTTCTTCGTTTGTTATCTAAATAGTCCTGAATACAGAAACTTCCGATCAATTATATCATCATACTGAGGTGCAAATACAATTAGAAAGGCGGGATAAATGGTTCAATTCCCCCCCTATTTATCACTTTCAAAATAACAAGTTAATTTCCCCCCACATCTTTCAAAGGTTGACTAAGAGTTGTTTTATATCATTATGAAGTCACAGATTTAAATACATCTGATGTACTACAGTTCAGTGGGGGTTGTTTTTAATCGACCTTCAAGCTTGCACATTAACGGAAGTGAGGACTCCTGGACCCCTCTGACAGCCCCTGGTAGCCAGGGATAGCCTGGCTGCCTTCTGGAGTAGCAAGTCCTTTCTCACTTATGATTCCCATAGTCTTCCCAGAAGACTCAGCTTCCTCAGTAGGAAGCAGCCATCAGAGACAACCTGGCTTCAGAAATGCTCACTGAAACTGGATTGCTGCTCTCAGGCACCTATAGTGGGCAAGCAAGCAAACATATTTTTAAAATGCATTACAAATATACTATACTATTTATTTGATAAAGGGCTAATATTAAAATGCATGGGCAGCTCATCAAACTCAATACCAAAAGAAAAAAAAAAAAGGAGCAACACTTAAAATACTGGGCACAAGAATACATTTCAATAGAAGAAATTCAAGTAGCAAGAAGCCATATGAAAGGTGCTCACCTATCTCTAGCCATTACAGACATGCAAATCAAACCCCCTAAATCTAACATCTGTCACGCTGTCTCTTATCAAAACAACAAGGGCCTAGTGTTGGTGACAGCGGAGACAAAAATGGACCTCAGTATAAAATGGTGATTTTATGTAATTTACAGCAATGTAAATTAGCACAGTATGATGGGAAAAAGGGTGGACATGCCTGAAAACACTGACAATGGAACCTACAACCTAGAAACCTAGATACTGAGAGCGTAAAGAAATAAAAGCAACAACCCATAGAGACATCTGCACACAGTGCTCACTCAGCTCCGCCACGCTAGCCAAGGTAAGGAGACACCCTAAGTGACAGCACCTGAATTCCCAAATGAACAAGTTGGGAGGGGGAGATGTCTGTATGTCTACATATTTTATTTATTATATAAATTTATATAATTTGGGCTCGAGAGATGGTTCAGCTGTTAAGACTATTGGCTGTTCTTCCAGAGGACCCAGGTTCAATTCCCAGCACCCACCTGGTGGCTTACAAGTGTCTGTAACTCCAGTACCACGGGACCTGACAACTGCACACAGACATGCCATAGCACACAGACATGCAGATAAACACTAATGCACATAAAATGAAAATAAATTATTTTTAAAATTATATAATTTATTATGTATAATATGTGCGTGTACGTGCGTGTATACATATATACACACACACACACACACACAAATATGGAAACAATGTAATACTATTAAGCCTTTAAACAGGAGATCCTAGGCTGCAGATGTGGCTCAGTTAGTTAGTTAGTTAGCTTGACAAGGATGGATGGAGCCCTGTGTTTGGCCTCCATTACCACATGAGCCAGACGTGATGGCTTCACACCTATGATCCCAGTAGTTAAGATTATGCTTGGCTATGTGGTGAGTCTGGGGCCAGCACACATTACACGTAGTGAGAATTTTGGTTTCCTTAAAAACCCAGTTATGTTGGGAATATGTTTTTGTTTTAATCCCACGTGTGGGATATGGGGGCTGCTGCTTCAGATTGTCCACAGCTGCTGACTATGATTTGTCTCGTGCTCTCAGAGGGGTGTGGTTTTACCAGCTGAAAATTGTTTCCATTTGAAATTCTGGGGTGGGCACGGTGGCACACTCGGGGAGTCAGAGGCAGGTTGGAGCTCTGTGAGTTCCAGGCCAGCCTGGTCTACAAAGAGAATACAAGTCAGTCAAGGCTAAACAGAGAAGCCCTGTCTCAACACGTGCCCCTCCCCATTTGGGGGGAACTCTTGAGAGGGTCTAAAAATGCCAGAGCCCTAAGAGAAGGCGTAGCTGCTGCTCCCCCTGCTGCTGTTTTGCTGGCTGCGGATTGCTTTTGCTGTTTGCTTGATTGCTGGTTGGAGATATCCTGATGACAAAGACTGGACTTGCCCCAAGGAACTCAACGCTCCTAATCGGCAGGAAGTAGTACGAAGAGACCTATGTCCCCTTTCCTCTCTCTAACCTTCTTTCCCTCCTACCTAGCTTTAGGCGATTGGAAAGGACAGGGGTGGTGTAGGGAGGTAGGGAAAAGAACCCAATAAAGTAGCCAAAAGCCCAGCTACAACTACATGACACCCTATCTGAAAAAAATAAAATAAAAAAGCAGATACTTCTGCGACAATTTTTGACCATATGACTAAAACAGAAAGATATTATACTCATTGAAATAAGGCAGGCACAGAATTAAAAAACACTGCATAATTTCTTTTACCTGTAGAATCTAAAAAAAAAAAAAAACCCAACCAACCAACCAAACAAACAAACAAAAAAGCACATAGAAAAAAGAAAAGTAGAGCTGATGGGGGTCAAAGGTTACAAAACCACACCTATGGACAATGAATAAGTCTAGAGCGAAGGCACAGTACGAGGACTGCAGTTAAACACTGTGAAAGGAATGTGGCTGAGAGTAGATTTCAAGTGTCTAATGACAGAAAGCACTTGAGATGGTGCCTGCGTTGATCAGCCTCACCACACTGACCCGTCAGTATGCATATGTATATCAAATCCTGTTATATACCTTAAATGTGTAATTTTTTAATCATGAATTCCTACTAATATGGATTTAAGTGTAAGACTAATGAGTTCCCCATCCGTGTGAGACATCACCCTAGATCCCTTATCATAGGCACCCCAAAAGTTCAGAGTTACACCATAACAGTTATTAATTTGCTCTGTCTCACGTTCACAGTTTCAGAACTGAGGTACTTGCATAATTAATATTATTATTACGATCAATTGGGGTAACCCTGGGGGTTACCTTGCGGGTTTGGATCCTTAGAAATTTATAACACTGTGCTTAAAGTCTCTGAATACAGCTCCACTCAGCACCATTACTCCATCTCCCCGATAGCGTTTTGTGTATTTGTTTCCATCTGCTTTTGATTTCGTCAAATTTTGAATTGCTTTGCTTTTCATCCTATGTAACACTTACTGAGCCCACAAAAACAAACCTACAAAACAAGATCCGTGCCTCCGTCTGCTGATCTTTTTGCGTTTTAACTTAATCTCCTTCTAGTAGTAAAATCTACTCGGTCCTCCCCCTCCTGAGAAACACTCCCGCCTCATTTCTCTGGACTTCAAGCCCTCGGGCTTTTGTCGCTTTTCTGGCTTTTCATTCTCCTAATTCCTCTTTCTTCCCTAAAACCCATCTGTTGGAGGTCCTAGGGTTCAAACCAGGACCCCATCTCTTCCCTCTGTGTGTGCTCCTGAGCAACTCAGCAACGACTATACCACTAAGTATCTTTATGTGGGTGGCCATAACTTGACTACATCCAGTATAAAAGTCTCCCAGCTCCTCTTGACTTGGGTACCCAGTGATATATTCAATCTTGGTATTAAGGAGTCTCATAAGCATCCCAGCGTGGTCATCTTTAACGTGGTCAAAGAATCCTTACCTATGAAATGATAACATAAGCTTTCCCTCTTTGCCTCCCCTCATATTGATAAGTGCTACTACTCAACACAAAACCCAAGCGTTGCCCTTGGCCTCTGCCTCTGCTCAATCCTCCAGTCCCACTGTCAGAAAGCCCTGGTTCTCTCCTGCTTTCAGATCTCTCATCTCCACCTCTTATGCTACCAATCTGGCACCAGGCAACTTCAGTGGCCTCCACACATACCTAGCTCTACATGGTGCCTACTCAGCATCCTTTTATGTGGTCCTCATAAGTAATAATCAGATCCTACCATGAAAGCCTTTTTTTTTTCTTTTCTTCCTACACTGAGTGAATTTCAAACCCTGGATAACATGCAGAGAGAATTTGTCCTGCTTCCTCTCTGGCTCCCTTATTTAGGCCGTCTCATTCCCTGCTCACTACTTTGATCAGCGGCGCCACTCGGCCATCAACTGTGCCCAACACTTTGTCGCCCAGCCTCAGTGCTCGCTCCCAACCTGACACCTACCAGCGCCTCATCCGTGGGGTCTTTGCTTCAGCATCGTCTCCTCCAAGAATCTTTCCCCAAAGACTCTGCTAACTAAATTCACCTCTATGCCTGTGACTTCCATGTAGTTATGACCCATCTACCATACTAACTTACTTTATAGAAAGGTCCCTGTGTTCAAGGTTGCCAAATACGAACAGCCAAAACACTAGGAGTGTAACATGGATGTAATTCCTGAATGTTCTGTGGTTCTTCTCTTGCTGTGTGTAGTTTATTTTATATAGGTGTCATAATATAAACGTATATGTAAAAAAGCCAAAAAATTAATTTAAAAAATTTTTTAAATGAATAGACTATTTTTTAAAAAGGGCCCTGTGCCCTATCAGTTAGAAAAAACACACAGTATATTGCTCACTAGTAACAAATCTCACAAAAATTGCTCACACACACACACACACACAAATCAACCCCAACCTCTGTATAGATTCACTGGCATTCTTTTTCTGGCTTGTATGGAAACTGAATCTTTATTTCCTCTATGAGAAAAGAAGCATCCATCCCAAGTCCTGATTTTACTTTGCAGTCCTAAAATGAAGGCCACGTGCCTGGATTTAATTATTTATTATTTATTTGTTCATAGAAGGGGATGAGTTAGCAGAGAGGAGGCCAAACAACAGCAAGACAGAATTCAGGGTCCCTGAGCAGGAACCGCAAGGTCACCTTTGTTTTCCTCAGCCCCACACGTAGCGTCCTCACTCATGACTGTAGGCTACACGTGCGCAGATCCACCTTCTGATGTTCCCACTTCGCATCATAGTTCGGATATCTCAGACTATCGCTTATCCTTAGGACAACTCAGAAATGACAGTAATTATCAGAGCTGCTGCAGAGCTTGTCAGCCAATGCTTTAATAAAAAAAAGCAAATCCTTTTCTAGACAGATTTTTTAAAAATATATTTTGATAACTGTATTTCACAAACTGAGTTTCAAATCATTCCTTTTTTTTTTTTTTTTTTTTTTTTAGTTTTTGGAAAGAATTTGAAAAGGATAGGCACTAGATCTTTAAATTTCTAGTAGATTTTCAGATTTTGATGAAAACAGCATTTCAGCGGTGGTGGCACATGCCTTTAATCCTAGCACTCGGGAGGCAGAGGCAGGCGGATCGCTGTGAGTTCGAGACCAGCCTGGTCTACAAAGTGAGTCCAGGACAGCCAAGGCTACACAGAGAAACCTTGTCTCGAAAAACAAAAAACAAAACAAACAAACAACAACAAAAAAAAAACAGAAAAAAAAAGTCTTCAAAATAATTTGGCTTTCTTGTGGCAGGGGGAGTTATTTTTATGCTGGAGGCATTTTAGCTTTTATACTACTGTATCCAACTAAGGTCCTCACATATGACACACACACACACACACACACACACACACACACACACCCATTGAGTTGCATTGTCAGTCCTATTTAGCTTCCTTCAGAGCCTTTATTTTTCTGTAGTCCATATTTTTCCTGGAACCACATACTAATGATAAAGTGGGACATGAGAGGGAAAAGTGACCCACGGGAGAGAGATCAAGCCTAGCACTGACTCACCAGCACAGAAACGAAGCCACCTTGTGGCTTTCTGTTTTCTCCCAGACAAACACCTTGTTCTGCCTACACTGAAATGACACCCCATAGCCCCATAGCCCTTTCCTGGGAAGAGCACTGTCCCCACACTGCCAGCCTCACACTGGGCAGCAGGTGAGGGTGGGTGGGGCGGAGAGGGGGCGGAGCTAAAGCTTGCACCAAAGAGGCTCCTAACACTGTTTGTGATATAGAAACAAACCACCAAAACTAAGATAAAACAAAGAAATAAAACCCAAGAAGCATATCAAAAAGATGATGTTTTAAAATAAGGGGGAGAGTTGACTAAACTTTTATATTATAATGAATTGGAAATTTTCTTCCATGGTATATTGCTACCTTTGCTAGGAAGGGATCAATATTCTAAAAATATATGGAGCTCTTACCAATCAGTGAGAGAAGGACTGATTGCCCAGCAGAAAAAAAATGTGCAAATACACAGCAAATTAGAGGATAAACTGCCCATGAGCACAGGATGACATTTCAACTTAGTCACCAAAATAGAAATAGAAGATATTTCATTTCTAATAACAATTAAATCATTAAATACTTTGATTTGTCAAAAATATTTCAGGTTAACAGTGTGTGTAAAAAAAAGACAATGCTTACTATAAGTGAGCAGTATGAGAAGAACAGTAATATATACAAGATTACTTTTCTAGAGGACAATATGGAAATACAGATCCAACGTTTTACAAAGGTATCCATTCTTTGCCCCACCAATTGGACTTCTAGGAATTTACCCCAGGGGGAAGCTCAAACAAGTATGCAAAGACAGATTTGAAAGTATAATAAAACTGTGCTTTATAACAGCAGCCTCAAACAGTGAACAGAAATAATCTTATGTCCAATAGGAAATGAAATTTTGATATATCTATACAACATGAAATCACTTTTTAAAAGTGTACTTTTCTCTCGTATGGAAAAACACTTACATATGAAGTGAGAAAAAAACACTAGATTATGAAATCATATGCTTTTCATGAATATCTTGGCTTTATAAAAAGTACATGTATGCACATAAAGTAGGCGGCCAACATATTCACAGCAGTGCTGCCTCTTGGCCATGGGTACAGTTTATGTTTATTATTTTAATTGCCTGGCATATTAATAACATGTTTTTGAAATATTTGAAAAGATACAACCTCCATGTTCAGAATATTCTAGGCTAAGGGGAAAGGCAGAAGAGACTCCAACAGTAAACAGCACTTCCCATGGGGCCCTCATGAGGGCAGGAGCAGTGTGCAAGTCTCTTCAGGACAGCCTGACTGCATGTGCCGTGCCCAGTTTACAACAAAAAAAAGCCACAGCCTGTGTGCTATGGGCAGAGGATCCGAGGGTCCCCTCACCAAGGGCTTACAGGTCTGGGTTGAGGACTGTGGCTGCTACAGCATGAACCCCTCCCTTCCTTCTGTGTTGTGAATCAAGGTTAGACCAGAGGAGAAGCAACTCAGGCTTCACGGTTTTCTTAATTCATTTTTGTTAACATATATTAATTGTACAAAATAACAGATTCCACTTTGGCATGTGAATGCATGCACATACACACTTGGATAGCATGCTCCACTCTTGCCCTGACGCCACCCTGGCTTGTCATGAGAAGGCCACCGCCGCCGCTGCCACTTTCTTCTGCAAGCATCAAGTGTCTATGGAGATTACTTTTCCCTTAGATGTCACAAAGAACAGCACACAAAGATGTGAGCACTTCCCCCCATGGGTAAAGATATAAGGAAGAAAAATGACCTGGATTAAAAACAACACCAACAACAATGGAACCATGACTAAATTTAATTCTAAAACAAAACCAAAAGAAAAACAAAAAATTAGCCAAACAACAACAACAGCATAAAACCAATCCCATGGTTTGAGGTTCCACAGAACAGTAAAGCCTCAAGTGAGGCTGTCAAGTACGATTGTAGATAGCATGAGGACGAAACGGGATCCATTACATGGAAAACAAGGTTCAAGAGAAACAACAAAAGGTGAGTAATTGTAGAACAACAGACTTCGTTCGCTCGGCCACGAGCCAGCCCGGTCTCCCAGGAACAGGCTCATCGGAGGAGCCCTCCTGTAGCATGATCCTCGTGTGAACTGGGGTCTCACAGGTGGTTTCCTCAGGTGTTCAACTCCCTACCAAACTGCTGGTTTCTTGGCATCAAAGGATCATCCAACAGAACCGAGAGTAAAGGGCTAACAGCAGGTGTCAGAGCTCAGCGGCAAGGGGCTGAAGCAATCCTGTGGGATTTGGCTGCCTAAACAACTAGATAGGCATCTAGTAGAAACAATTTAGCAGGAGGGGGGCAACCTGTTTGGAAAATAAGCCAACCAACCTTAGGAAAGCAATTCAGTAGAGTGCCTGAATTCTAAGAATAAAGGAGTTGAGCTCTAGTTGCCCGGCTGTCACACACAGCCAGAGGTGAAGGAAAGGAACTCTAAGCCGGAGGGAAAGGACCAGTAAGATGGCGGACAAGCCAGACCTGAACAACATCTCTAGCTCCGACAGTGCCAAACTGAAAAAAAAAAACAAAAACAAAAAACAAAAACAAAAAAACAAGAATGCCCTGCTGACCAAAGAGACCACTGAGCAAGAAAAAAAGAAATAAAATTTCCTAAAAGCCTAGACTGGAGGATCTCCCCACTCCACTCTACCCTACTCCACCCCACCCCATCATCTCTGAGACCCCCTCGTGATGAAGAGCCATCTGCAGGATGGACGTGAGCAGCAAACTGAACTATGAACCCGGTATTCCATGCCGATGCCACTAATCAGTCTCTGAAGCTTCCTGCCCCACCCCCACCCCAGCCCCCACTAATCAGACTGCCAAATTTCACTGGTTTGCCCTGGGATGCTATAGAAAATTAATTATATGATTCATGAAAATAAAACATACCTCATAGGGGGAAAAAAAGATTCTCCACCAAGTGCAGGGGTGGCGGGGGGAGGCAATATACCCACTGTCACTGTCATTGTTTATGAAGGTCAAAGCAAGGAGTGCAAGATGAAAATTAAAACTCCAACTCCAGACAGGCAAAGCACAGCGGCTTCCCCAGGTAGAACTGAACTGTTACGGTGTTACTGAGAAGATCCCAAACACCTCCCTCAACATGACACGCAGGAGCCATAAGCAGCCGGCGCACACAGTCTGATTCTGAAGACTGCACAGAAGAAACAGCTGCAGGGGACCGTTTCGTTTTGAGTATGTCCTCCACATTAGCGCCACTTCCTCAAAAATGACTTGTCCACTGGGATGGTCAAAGCCACCACAGGTCCCCAAGGCCAAGCTTTTACAAAACACCCCAGGTTAGACACACTCCTCCCCACCCTCCTTCCCCGTGGGCAGCTTTTAGCCTACAGCTCTGGTGACCGAGACCACATGTTCTTTAAACCCTCGGGCATGTGGGAGAGCCAAAAGTTCCAGGTCCCTTCTGGATAGACAAGACTGTAGCATCAAGGGACATGATTCTGCAGTTGTCGGAAGTCAACCCCACCAGCGTGGAAGATGGACATAATATAAAAGGCTAATGGGCTACCAAAAAAAATTAATATAAATTACTGACTGCCAAAGAAAGGGAAAAGGAAATGTCTACACTAAGATAAGTATATATTGAGAAAATGCACTTCGCGACACACGTAAAAATGACCAACCGTTTTTAAAAGTTGCTTAACACATTGCTGGTGCGTTGGCATAAAAGTCACTGTCCAACTTCCTAGGATGGACTGGTAGCGTCTTCTTAGATGACAGTCCTGTGTGTGAATGGGTTCCTTGCGTACTGCCTCAAAGACAAGCCCATGGGTAAAGTTCTAAATGGTGCGATATGGTCCGGCTCAGGTGAACAGCTTGTGAAGGCTGAGCTTCTGAAACAGGCTTTCACGATTTTGGAGAGACCTCTGTACTTGTCATTGGGGCAGGGTTCCACGCACGGTTCCCATCCTTTTGGGTATAAGAATTGTAACCACATAAGCCTCCATGGGGGAGAGACTCATAAACAGAGGCATCTCCAAGTCCAAACACAGGAAGGGCAGCTGGGCTCTGGGAGGAATCCAAGCCGCAAACCGTGTCCTCTGAAGAGCCATGACATCATCTGGATGTCTCTCCCGCAAGCTCAACAGCCCGTTTACCTTTTCCCCAGGTCAGCTTTCTCCTCTGATCCCAAGTCCAGCAATTGAACTGCTTGCAAGTGACCCTCTGAGGCTAGCCCCAAATGTGAGGGGAGGGGGGGGCTTAATGCCAAGTTACCACGACCTCTCAACCAAGCTCTCTCCCTGTATCTCAACTCCAAGTAAGAGTGTCTGATCACAGTCTGATTTTTAACCTTACGAAGCTCAAAAGCATCCCATTTGGCAGAAGCCACGAGGCAGAATTCTGATTTGGGCTCTGTCCTGGGCTAATGATACATGGCCCGGTCCTCTTTTCTGCCACTGGATAGCCGCGGGGGCGACAGCCCGTGATGAGGAAGGGACAGAATGTATCCTGCCGAGCTCTGGGTGGCTGGGCCATGCTGCTCTACAGGAACATCTGACCTGAGTGCTCCTTCCTAGGCCGAGCTGCAGGGCAGTGAAACATCGGAAAGCCGAGCCCTTGTGGAAACCACAGGAAGAATCAGCCAGGAGCCTCGCAGCTCCTGACTAACACGGAGTTAACAGTGTTTCTAGGACTCTGCTTCTGAGATCTTTCTCGAGGCATCTGTTTGAGAGCTGGCACAACAAGGTGCCTGCACTCGGCTGGCAGTCAGGAAGCCAGGTGGACTGTTCAAATTTTTTTGCTTCCTGCAGATACTGTGCCATCAGATCAGAGCTGCAGCCGACACCAGCAGGAGCTCATCGTAATTACATCAGCAATGACTCTCCAAATAAGGTCACACGCTGAGATACCAGAGGGTTAGGACTTGAAACTGTCAACTCTAGGCCATTAGAAACCACGAAACTGTCGACTCTAGGCCATTAGAAACCACGATGCCCACATTCTCTTATGGTTATTTTGGCCAGGGAAATAATCCAAAGAAGAAAAGGTTACAAATGAAAAGGTTGAGTAAGCCATTGTTGATAATGACCACCCAGAATCCAGTAGCCAATAGAGACTCTCGAGTGTCCCTCTAGACAACAGTGCACAGCGTGTGACAATCAAGGGTCTCCGGGCCTCCTTCCTGCTTGTAGCTCAAAGCTGGATCTGCCCTTGTTAGCTAAATAGCCCTTAACAAACTACTTAAATGCTCTTGGTGAGTCTCGTCATTGGTAAAATAGGAAGGTGAAAATCTTACAGGGTAGGTATGAAAAACACCAAGAAAAATTTTCCTTATAGGGTGCTATCAAGGATTAAATAGGATCTCACTATGATGACTATATGAAGGGCCCAAGCACTAGGTTACACAAAATATGGATCTTGCTACTGTCAAGTTACATATGGGGCAAGCTTCTGTTATTAGATCCACGTTGTCCAACAGTCACAAATGGCTTTGCGTCCAAATTTACATTATGTGTAGGTGTGTTACTGGAGAGTGTCCACCAACCAAAGCCCCTACAGCATTATCTAGCATGTAAAAGCATTAAGTAAACTTTCCTCTTCTAACCCACAGTGAACCTAGTAGGCTTCCTCTCTTTGATTTTTGGTTTTATTTATCTTTTTTTTTTTTTAGTTTTTGAGACAGGGTTTCTCTGTGTAGCCTTGGCTGTCCTGGACTCACTTTGTAGACCAGGCTGGCCTCGAACTCACAGCAATCCACCTGCCTCTACCTCCCGAGTGCTGGGATTAAAGGCATGCGCCACCACCGCCCGGCTGGCTTCCTCTCTTTTACATAGGTGCCTTATATTCTCAGGCAAACTACAAATAATATTCAAGATGAAGAGACCAAAGTGTATATACACTGTAGGAAAACTCAAGGCCTCCAGCGAGGCTTCACATACAAGCCCTGACCTTTGTTTAGAAACCGCAATCCAGCCGACCCTTCTAGATCACAGACGAAACCACCAAGTCCATTTATTTCACTACACTGACATCATTTCTAAGTCCCTAAGTTCTTAAGGGACAACACATTTATTCTTATTAGACTATAATCCAACTAATTTGACTGCCTACTTTTTTTCGTTTGTTTGCTTTTTGGGTTTTTGGTTTCTCTGTGTAGCCTTGGCTGCCCTAGACTCACTTTGTAGACCAGGCTGGCTTCGAACTCACAGAGATCCATCTGCCTCTGCCTCCCGAGTGCTGGGATTATAGGCGTGCACCACTGTGCCTGGCTGATTACCTATTTTTTAATTCCATGACAAATTGAGACTAAAGACATTAAAAAAAATATTTAAAGCATAAACCACTGTGGGAAAAAGACAGGATTGAAAGCATCCCAGTGAAGGCCCTGCAAAGGACAAAGAGCATCCTCACATAGTGCACAGTGCCTGGATCTGTACAGCCAAGCTCTCACTTCTATAGTGGAAGCAGGGCTCTAGTATGAACCAGCTCAAATACCCAGAAATCTTTATGGCAGCAGAGAGTCAGAAACACCATGGAAACACCTTACTTTAAAGCTCTGTTATTCTCTCCTGGGATAAACTCTGGTTTAATGAGAAAACTGGTACTAGGAGGATCTTTTCTCAGCTCCAGACTGTCCATGTTTAACTATACACGCTGTGATTACAAACACCAGTAAGACCTTCCAGGTAGAATCTTAAAGAACCTTCGGAGAAAAAAATGACATAATTAATACACGAAGTTTATATTTCAGTGTGCGCTCTAAAGAGTTTGTAAATTTGTTTTATCGCTTTACGGAATTCCTCTGACAGCTTTCTTATTCTGGCTATTACAACAACGCTTGAAAGCCAGAACAGGAACAAACTTCAGTCAAGATGCTGCTCCGCATAATAAGATCCCCATCAAGGGTCTCCCCACCTGTTTTCGTAAGTTGCTTCCCTGTTCGTAAGCACTTTGAAGCCAAGACGCACACCTAACATGATGCTACTGGACAGTACAAGTGATCAAGTTTGAAGGGCTCTGTGTGACCTTCTACATGCAGGACTATGGACTAGACTGGGTTTGGACTCCCTGTACCCTGACAGTTGGTTTGCAACATTCTTTTTGTTTGTTTGTTTGTTTGTTTGTTTTTGTTTTTTGTTTTTCGAGACAGGGTTTCTCTGTGTAGCTGTAGCTGTGGCTGTCCTAGACTACCTTTGTAGACCAGGCTGGCCTCGAACTCACAGAGATCCACCTGCCTCTGCTTCCCGAGTGTTGGGATTAAAGGCATGCGCCACCATGCCCGGAGGTTTGCAACATTCTTAAGCAGCCATTCCCAACCCTATTGAAATCGACATGTCCCCAAGGAGCACAAGGCAACACAGAAGTCACAATTATATAGTCTGTTGTTAGGCCATATTTTGGGTAGTGAAGTTTTGTTTTCACTAAAATTTTCAAATGACTGAAAGGGCTGAAAACTACTGCTCTGATGTGGTTCTCTTTTACCACTGAAGATCAAGCCTAATGAGTTCTGAGTGAGTGTTGAAGTCTCTACCCCATCCTAAAGTCCATTACTCTATCTTTGCTTCTTGCAAGTTAGTATTTCAAAGTTTCAAGACAAAGATGCATTTCTATTCAAACATGGACACTAACTCCTAGGAGTCTTCATGATGATCAAAATGTTAAACACTGTTTTTTCCTAAGTTGTTTTAATATTAGCCAAGACAACCCAGTCATTTTTACAACAGTTCCCAACAGCCAGGGGCAGTAAGCAAATTCACGGTCTGACACCATCACAAAGTGTCCCACAAAACACTGAGTTATACCAACGACGCAAGTGGGAGGTGGCAGATGGATGCTGCTTCGTAGGCTAAAGAACACGAGAAAGCTTTAGTGGAGATTCCTTCACAGAGACAGAGATGGGCTCAGGTGGAAACAGTTCATAACTAACTTTAAGATGCCCTCAGTAATTTGATGAAGTAAACACAGTTGGGCAGCAGGGAACAGAGAAAAGGGTAGGTCAGGGCTCCTGAAGCTTGCCCAGGACAGGGCCAGGCACATCAGCATGAGAAGAGAATCCTAGGGGAAATAAGCTCACTCCACTCTTTGCCCAGTTTTCAGTGACGTCATCAATGTTGAAGCTGTAATTGACAACATGTCTTCCCTGTGCACAGTCACGTCTGCCATGTATGGTTTAGATCAGTGGTTCTCAACTTATTATTGCTGCAACCAACCCTCTGATACGGTTCTTCATGCTGTGACGACCCACAACCATAAAATTATTTTCATTGCATAACTGAAATTTCGCTACTGGTATGAGTCAGAATTTAAATGTGTTTTCCAGTGGTCTTGGGTGACCCCTGTGAAAGAGTTGTTTGATCTTCCGAGGGGTCATGCCCCACAAGTTGAGAACCTCTGTTTTATATAAAAGGAACACAGTAAAACCCTCTCTTATTGCCCCTCCCTGGTACTGAGGATCATCCATGTGGGTACAAAACTCCACCAGGCCTCTTAAATTCCTAAAGGGATCAAGATGTACCTGGCCAAACTGCCAAAACTGTCATGTTCTCTCCAAAATGGCAGCACTGATCAAGAGTCTAACATAACCACACTCTTTGATCATGACTCTTGAATGCTAGGCTTTCCAGGTAACTCTGCACCTTGTTACAGGCATTGTCACTGAGAATGCTCATTATTTTCTAAGGGGTTTAGTTAGCATAGTAATGAATCCATTATGGCATCTCCATACATGTGCCATTGGATTTTTTTTTTCAATTGTTCTTGTACCATGACCACCCATCCTGCCCTGCGTCTGGTCCACACCTGGAGCTGCTTTTCCTTAGTTGCTAGCCCTTCCCCTCTGCCTTCTCACCACATGCATTCCACCATTTCACTTCCCAACCTTTTCCAATTTCATGACCTATAAATGTACGTATATCAATACCCATGCACATATAATTTTAGCTCCAGATTCTATGTGTATGAGAAAACGCAGCATGGTTGACTTTCTGAGCCTGGCTTACTGCACTTAGCATACAGAGGATTTTAGGTTCCATCTAGTTTCCCGCAGAAGTCATGATTTCATTCTTTTTTTAAAAATGTATCTATACAATTTAATATTATACGGATTGAAATTTGAATGTTCATATACATTTCCATTGTGCATACATACCGTATTTTCTTCATCAACATTCATTCATCTGCTGATGGACATCTTTGCTGGTTTCATTTCCTGACTATTGTGAATAAAGCAACAATAAATATGGCTGTGCAAGTATCTCTGTGGTATGCAGACTTTGGGTACATACCCGGAAGTGGGATATCTGGGTCCTATGGAAGTTCTATTTTGACCTATTTGAGGCACCTTCCACACTGAGTCCCATAGCAACTGTCGAAGTTCGCATCCCCACCAGCCGTAAGGGCCCTTCCTTCTCTTCTATGCCTTGCCTGCATTTGCTGTCATTTCCATTCCTGGTGATAGTCACTCTGACTGGGGTGGGATGGAATTTCAAAGCAACTAGGACCCGTCTGTGTTCATAGTCAATGTCCCCAGTAATTGGTGTGAGAAATGTCTCCAAGTCTTCAATAACAAGAAGAGCTTCTCCCAAGCAATAGCTCCTCTCTAGCTTGAAAACATGGACTCATATTTAGAAAGCCTATTGTTCTTATTTAGCTACTGTGATGATTCGTCCTGTCAACTTGATTGGCTCAAGAGGCACCTGGGGGATTGGTACAGAACACCCCCTGCTGGATCTGTGAGGATGCTTCCAGAGGGGACCAACTAAGGAGGAAAACCCTAGCCTGGGGCGGGGGGTGGGGGGGGGCAGCACTATTCTGTAGACTACAGGCCTAGGTGCAGTTATGGTTGAAGGAGGGAGCAGCTGGCTCTGCCTCCTCCTGCCTGCGAACAGGTGAACTGCTCTCCTCTACCACGTGCTCCCTGTCATGGCATCATGCCAAACCACGAGGCCAAAAGTAACAGAGCCAATGGATTGTGGACTGAAATCAACAACTGTGAAGCAAAAAAAAAAAAAAAAAAAAAAAAGCCCTTTCTCTTTACATTAGATACTGTGTTATAGCAACAAAAACTGCCTAGGTCATTCGAATGCTCTGAAATTCAGACCCAAGTGTGGGCCTTCTTCAAACAAGTACATAGTATTGGTCTTGGATATTTTACAACCTAATATCAACAAAGTCTTTTCTGCTCTACTTAAAAATGTCCCCGTCGCCCCAGCTCCTTGATCTATTACCTCTAACACCTGCATCTATGTAGAGATCTCTTCTAGGATCTTCAGGGTGGGATTCAATCTAAATGTGTCAGGCAAACATTACTGTACACAATCAACTTGTAATTTTGGGGGGAAAAAAGATTGGCAATAATTTCCCCTTTCACCTAGAACACCCTAAAGGAGACTCACTTCATTTCATAGCCCTGGAAGATGAGATACACTAATGGCATTTTATCTAAAGGAACTGAAATACATGCATAAGATCTGTGCAAACTCTCAGGAAGTCTGAAATAGGACCCTGTGAACACACCAAGGCTACGTTGGCAAATAAGGAAGACCCTGAGTCACAGAGCTCAACTGGGAAAGGCCGGAGTAAATGTAAGAGTATCACCGTCTATTGGTTTTGCTCTTTTAAAAGCTCTGGCTTTTACTACAGAAAGTCATTGATTCTTTAATACAATAATAAAAATGATGGTAATAAATGGTGAGGACTAAATAAAAGATATTAATTGTTAATATACCTCACAGATGCCCAACTATATATATTAATAAGTTCAATTATTCATAGGTACTGCTCTAAAAATCCTCTTCACAAATATTTCTTATATCAGTAAGAGGTGACCTCCCTCCAAATGAAGACTCTTGTTCTTACTTTCACCTCCTTTGAGCTTTCTTTCAGGAGCACTGAACAAACTGAACACCATCATCTCCCACCTCAAAAGCCTATCTTTGCTTGGCTTCTACCAGTCCTCAATTCTTGGGCATTGAATGTGGGTCCCCTCTGATACTTGCAAAGTACATTCTTGACTCTTTAACTGAAAAAGCTTTGTTCCCCTATGTTATGGCACAGTGCTGTTGGGGTGATCTTTTTGTGCACTGTGCAAAGGTTGTCTTTGTATATTCAAATGCTGATTTCTGTACCCGCAGAGATAAGACTACAAGGCGGGACTTTGGTATTCTTTATTGCTAGTTTTATGAAGCACCTTCTGCCTCAGTATTTTGTAAGCACTGTTCTCTATCACCTTCTGATGACTGGTTAAATAAAGAGCTGACCTGACCTTTCAATAGCGGAGCAGAATGGGGAGGCAGAACTTCCGGTAGAGATGGGAGGCTCTGAGAAGGAAGTTCAGGCACGGGAATTGCCAGACAGACAGGAAGGAAGAGGCAGGAGTCAGGGCTAGAGGGTAAGATGGACAGGTAACAGGCCACATGGTAGGACACAGGCCAGGCCAGTGTAGTCAGGTTAAAATAGCTGAGAATCTACTCAGCTTATAATAAATATAATAAATATTAAAAAAATCTCTGTGTCATTATTTGGAAGCAGGTCTCAAAGAAAATCCCATTTTACAGTTCCTTCCCTAAGTGTATCTCTGTCGCTTCACTGCCAGGTGATGGTGATCATAATGAAATACCGGGGATTATTAAAGGAAAAGGGCCATTGTGTCTCAGATTTCTGAAGTTGTCCAGTCCAAGGTCTCATGGCCCTATTGCTTCAGGCCTCTCCTGTGAACATCATGGTGCAAACACATGGTAAAACAAACTGTTTACCTTATGAACTAGGAAACAAAGATTAAAGGCTAGAATTTCACAGTCTTCCTTGAGGGCACACCCCCCAAAGAGGGAAGGGCACCTGCCTCTAGACCCCACCTCCTATAGGTACCATGACTGCACAACACCTTCCTGGATACCACATCTCTGACATTTGGACACCTGAGGAATGTTTATGCTAATTAAGTTCTAGGAGTCCTCGATGACATCCATAGTCATTTATCCAACTTCTTCACAACTCTGTTAGCTACCCCAGCACCTTGTAAGGGTTTTATACAATTCAGCATAGCCTCCTCAGCACTTTCCAACTCTCCAAAGTCCTACTGGAAATAAATCATACATATGCATGCATTATATATATATTATTGCCCACACACCATGATACATCTGACAATACTTTCAGGAAACATTTTACAGATGTGTTTGTAGACACTACACTATAAACAGACACGGCTATCATAAATTGCTTGCTGGAAGGAATTTTACATGTTATTTATACATACAATGACAGTGAAACCCATGATTTTTAAACAAGTTTATTGAGATGTCACTGACAGCCTAAATATTGTATATATTTAACAGCTGTACCACTTGGAGCTCTCTCTCTCTCTCTCTCTCTCTCTCTCTCTCTCTCTCTCACACACACACACACACACACACACACACACACACACACACAGTGATTACCAAGTTCAGCTAATCAATATATCTATCACTGTCACCTCCATAGTGTCACCATTTGTATGCGATGAGAGATTGGAGACCTAATTTAACAGATTTCGAGCACACAGTATGGTACTGTAAATTCTCAGCAGGCTGTCATTACATCCTCAGAACTTACCCATCATGCATAACTCAAATTTTAGACCCTTTAACCAACATTCCTCTCCCCTAAACCCTGATGATCATGTTTTGAATTCCATGCCTCCACGAGATGACAGTTTTTTCTGCATCTCACTTTACTGAGCAAACTGTCCCCTGGCACTACCCATGTTGCCGCAAATAGGCTTTTCTTTTGTTAATCCTGAAAGCTGTATCCCATTATCTGCACACACGCTTCTCTGTCCCCAGCATCTGCTGAGCAACATTACGGTTGTTTCCACATCTTACTTAGTTCCTGTACATGATGATGCCACACAACGAACATGGGAGGCAGTTATCTCTCCATGACTTTAATTTTCCTTCCTTTGTATGAGTATGTATACACGTGTGTGCCCATATTTGTGGACATGCACACACACATTTATACACATACGCAACTCTCTCTCTCTCTCTCTCTCTCTCTCTCTCTCTCTCTCTCTCTCTCTCTCTCTCTTCTCTCTCTCTCTCTCCTCTCTCCCCCCCCCCCCCCCGCCTCTCCAGGAACAGGATTATTGATCATATGGCAGGACTCCTAACTTTTTATTTATATATTTATTTTAGCAGTGATGCTCTTTTCCACAATGGTCCCATTAATGACGTGGGAGGCCTCCCTTTCTCCACATCTTTGCCAACACCTGTTATCTTGTATTGTTTCATGAATTTGATTTGATTTTGCCTGATGACTGGAGACACTGGGCACCGGGCATTTGTTAATTGTTTGGATTCCTTCTAGGGGTTCTGTTCAGATCCTTTGCCCTTTGTAAGGCCGGGCCATTTGTATCCCTGCTACTGAGTTGTATCAATCTTTGCTGTTAGTCTCATCTACATTGTCTTCTACAAGGGTGATAATGCTGCTTTGGTGTAACAGGCCAGTACTTAAGAGTGTTCCTATGACAATCTATTCTATTTACAAGTGGAACTTTTGTTGGAAAATACTTTTGCTGAC
The DNA here is from genome assembly GCF_964271855.1 of Acomys minous. Taxonomy (NCBI): domain Eukaryota; kingdom Metazoa; phylum Chordata; class Mammalia; order Rodentia; family Muridae; genus Acomys; species Acomys minous. The sequence continues at coordinate 93,657,764 of NC_140492.1, read as the reverse complement.
TTAACCACAGAAACGCAGATACTGTGAAGGGTAAAGTGGAAAACGTAAAGAGCCACAGGCTTCCAGGTCATCCTACAGTCTGGGTCCTTCCAACTTGACTCAATAAATTACAGATTTCAGGATGTGATTTTTGATAAGGAGGTAAGACTCATCCATCTACCCATGAACTGAAGTCACAGTAGGACCGAAGGTCACCGCGTGCTCTGAGAGACCAGAATTAGCCGACAGGATACACAGCTTTGGGCTATGGTTTCCACGTGATGGGCATGCTCCAGCTGCCGTGCATGTACAAATACGACCCTATAACACTTTTGTTTTCATGTTTCCTCAACTGCACAGGAAATATTTAGTCTGATATAATCTCCTTTGAGTATTTCTGCTTTTCCTGCCTGTGCTTCTGGTATCATTTTTTTTAAAAAGTGAATATAGCTGAGAATCTCTTCTTTAGATTTCCCTTTGGAGTTGTACACCTTTAAATCTCACACATAAGACTCTGGACACCTGTCACCTACCATATACAAAGTCAACCAATACTGGATCAACTATATTCTTGGCTTTCTGAAGACCATTTGTTGGAGACCTCTCTTTCCCTTTGCATTCTCAGGATCCAGGTGCAGGTTGAATTCATGAAAAATTGCAGAGATTTATTCTGGGTTGTCTTTGCTGACAGACCAGTTTGATGTTTTGTGACATTACCAAACAGTTGTAACAATAAAGTAACGTGAGGTCAAAAAACACAAGGTCTCCAGTTGGCGGTGTTCTTCAGGCTTTGGTGACCTGGGGCTGTTATGGTTCAATTTAAATTTCAGGATTTTCTATTTATGTGAAGGAAACACTACGTTAATAAGAATTAAATACGTTGGTGACAGAATCTGACATTTGTTTTGAATAGTGCGAACATTTTCACAATTATTATTAACCCATGTAATCCAGGAATGCGAGACAGCTTTTCCTGGCATTAATTTCCTACCATATCTTAAAATATTTAACGTGTTCCTCTTTACCTCTTAAATTCCTAAGTATTCACTCATTTTGTTGCTATTACAATTCAATTTTCTTAACTTCCTTTTCATATAGTTCATTGTTGATGTATAAATACAAATATTAACATACAGGAAATCCCAGTGGATTCTCTTAAAAAATAACCCCAGTAGGGTTACAGCAGTCTTTGTATAGTCTTTAGGACTTTCCATATGATCGTGGTATTACACCAGCTAATAAAGAAATTGTTGATTTTTTTTCTTGCCTGATTGCTCTATTTGAGACTTAACATTATGTCAAGGTCAAGTAGAACTGTGAGACAGCATCATTGCCTTATACTATACCTTAAGAGGACAATATCTCCACTCTTTTTTTTTTTTAATGTTAATCCCAGTATGATGCTAATTCTGGGTTTCTTAATATGCAGTCTTTGCTGATTTGAAATACGTACTTTTTTTTTTTTTTTTTTTTTTGAGACAAAGTTTCTCTGTGTAGCCTTAGCTATCCTGGAACTCACTTTGTAGACCAGGCTGGCCTTGAACTCACAGAGATCTGCCTGCCTCTGCTTCCTGAGTGCGGGGATCAAAGGTGTGCACCACTGCTACCCAGCCAAGTACTTACTTTGTTGAGTTTTATTCAGGAAGAAAACTGTTTTTTAATGTTTTCTGTCCATCTGTTGAGCATCCAGTTTTGTCTACCTTTCTGTTCGTGGAGTATATAAATTGATTAATTTATGAGTGTGGACTCATCTTTTCAATCCAAGGACAAATCCAACTTGGCCATGTTGCATAATCCTTGCTGTGTGCTATGAATCCAGTTTGCCACATTTTGATGAGAATTTCTGCATCTCTGCTCACAGGATATTATACTCTGAGCATCCTGTGTGTGCTTTCTTTTTTCACTACTGTTACTCTCAGTGGCTGGCACATAATAGGGACTTAACAAATTCGTTTCAGCGGAGAAATAGCCGAATAATGAAGTGGAATGTATAAGCTGGTGACCTTATATTAAACAATTTTTGTCATGAAACATATGGGAAAATGCTGAAACTCTAAAAAGAGAGGGAGAGCAGTAAACAGAAGCAGTCAGGAAGTGCTGTGTAACTACGTAGAGCACGGCCGATGTCTTTCTGGTCGGGTGACTACGCTGCTCTCACAGGGGAAATTAACCAAAATGCAAAGTGGAATTAAATCTGCAGGAAGATATTACTTGCCTAACAAGGCTTTGCTTTTTCTGGGCACAGCACTTGCCCATTTCTTCCCTTCCATCCATAACTTAGAGCCATAACTTCAAAGCCAAAGGACAACACCAGAGCCGCACCGTGAAGCCGAGGTGGGGCGAGGGGAGACGCGTGTCCTGTAAGTGAAGTTCCCTCACAATTAACTGCAGAACTGAAGTGACCGCTATGTCATGGTTCTGTGTAAATCTGATCTCCTTTCCCTGAAGCGTTCCTGAACGCTCAGAGCACAACATCAAGATGGTCACTCTCAGCCCCCTCCTGTACATCCAGTTTATTAACAGGACGTTGCTGCCAGTGCCCGGAGAATTCAAGGCGGGAGGAAAAAACAATCTATTTAGAAACAATCCTAACCTAGCTGCGGCGCCATCTCCTATCCATCTCTCCCCTGTCCTGAATTAGGGGAGACATGTGCATTAAAACTGTATCTCTCTTACTTAGAATGCACCTGCTCAAGCTGATTACGCCCCAACTGAAGTCATAATCCCCCACTTTTGAAATCACCACCATTCTAACAAAATGAGTTATCACTTCAGTGAGACCTGGTGGGGGTGGGGGAATCAGGAAGTGTGAAAAACCGGAACTGCCTGGATAGGATAAGAAAGAGGCAGAGGAGGGGTGTGGATCGGAGGCGAGGGAAGGACTTCTAGGGATTATTCTCTTCAGAAATTCACAGCAATGTTAAGACACAAGTCACAGACAATTAGCCCTCCATCCAGGAGGGTTAGTGCTCCTGGAGCTCAACTCTCCTCTCTCAGAAATGCTGCACGGGGTGGGGGTGGGGGTGGGGGTGGGGGTGGGGGGCTGTTTCTCTTAAAGGGCCATCAGTTAAGGTTGGCTGCCATAACAGCCAGGGTTACAAGCGATCTGCTCACACCAATTTCACACAGTCATAACTTGCCCATTCATAACAAGAGGCAAACACTACAGAACTCTGTTCAGAAACTCATCACTGTACGTGAGCGTCTATGAAGTATTAATTGGCAGGCATGATTCCCAATGGTTTTTTAATGCGGAGGCTCCGTGGCTAACATTGCAGAGCTCCAGATACTTCCCAGGTTCAAAGAGACATACCACAACATGGTAATTGCTTTGCCATAAAAATGCTACAAAGGGACAAGGGTCCCCGCCCCGCCCCCGCCCCCCTACCTCCTACTGCCTGAGGTTTCATCTTACATGGCTAAACATTATGAGTGAGATGTGATTCGTCCTATCGAATGCTTTGGTAACATTGTACTATAATTATTGGATCACAGTTATTTTTAAATGTCACTCTTCCATTCAATTCATTAGAAAGAAAGAAAGAAGGAAAATCCTTAAGCCTTTCACTCAAGTCAACACCTTTCTTTAACGTTCTGAAATTCTGCTGCAACACAATACTCTGACCTCAACTTCTCTCTCTCTCTCTCTCTCTCTCTCTCTCTCTCTCTCTCTCTCTCTCTGGGAAGAAGAATATATGTTACAGGTGTGAGAACTTACAAGACGGTTCTATCAGTCAAGCCCAGCCTCCTGAGTTCAGACGGGGACATACCAAGTATACATATAAAAAGCCAGGCATGGACACGGTTGTCTGTAACCCAAGAATCTGGTCAGGGAGAAAGGCACGTGGATCCCCAGAGCTTGCTGATCAATCTAGCCAGTCGATGAGTGCCAGGTTCAAGGGCAAACCTTATCTCAAAATATAAGGTGAAGAGGGACCTAGGAAGACAGCTGGCATTGGCCTCTTGACTCTATACACATACACATACACAGACATGTGCAACCACACACACACACACACACACGTGCACATAAACAATATACATACACTTCACACACTACACACAGAATTGAGAAGTCGGTTGTTTCTAACAACACAAAGAGTGGCATTACTACATCTCTCTCTTATTTTTTAAACTGAGGAACCGAAGAAATAGCTCAGCCAGTAAAGTGCTCACATTGCATGCATAAAGGTCCGAGTTCAGTCCCCAGCACCTAGGTAAAAAACCAGATGTAGCCACACTGTGTGTGTAAGCCACATAAAAAGATAGACTTGTACCACAGTCTTAGGGAAGCAGAGACAGGAAAGGATTGGGGGCTCACTGCAAAGCAGTCTCTCTTAATCTGTAACTGTTAGGCCAACAAGAAACCATGTCTCCACATAAATGGATGAGATGACATCCAATGTCGCCCCTTGGCCTCTACACGCACACCCACACACACATACACACTCATACATTCATACAACATAGAGAATAGATCCACTGGATAACAATTTTTTTCCAACTATACATATAAACAGCCTGTCACTGTGATAATAAACAGGAATGCAAAGCAGCCACCTAGAAACACATACATAAGTTTACAGAAATATAAAATATTCCCCAGAATGAAGCCTTCTGAGGGATATGCATAGAAAAATCTTGGCTACCCTGAACTGTTCGGAGGAAAATTAGTTTATTTCATTCCTCGTGGCAAATTCACTTAGGCAGATACATGAGCCTCCAGTATAGATCCGCAAGCACACATCTGTGCCCACGGATCTGAGGACGACATAGCTGTGATGAGGGACGGGCCGCCACAGCCAGCGAAATTCCACAGGACCCTGCGGGCATTAATACCACAACATGAATTTTTATGAGTTTTCAAGGAGAGAGAGAGAGAAAGAAAAAAAAAAAAAGATGCCCTAACAAAAGGCTGATAAGACCTGACAGCTCCCAGCAAGTTGCACACACACCCTGGGGCTCATCCTCACCAGGTCCCTGCTACATGGGTGGCACAGGTGTAATCTGGTGCCCGGCTGGTCTTTGTTGCGTTTAGGGCTGAAAGTCTCAGGAGTGGGAACCCTACCGAGCCCAGACACTAAACTATTGATGATACGGCTCGGGCTTCCTGTGGATTCACACGCTAACAAACAGCAGCCAGTGAGACTGTGTGAGTGCCTGTCTCTTCAACTGCAAACTTCTTGCCTGGTTTTCACCCCCCTTCTCTGCCCCTGCCCCGCCCCCCATCATTCTCCACAAGGGGTACAGCCCGTCCATGGGGCGGCAGGGAGGCATGAGAGCTAGCTAGGGAAAGAACACTGCATTTGCGCATGACACGGGCTAAAAAGCCCCCTTCTTCCGGTTTAGACCTGGACACCTTGACCACCTCTCCTCAAATCACCAACCATCCACGGGTTCAGCCAAATTAAACCCAGGCAAGGAAGTCCTCCTTTTACAGAATGTGGACTTAGAATCCTCGAGATGCTCAGGGAAATAAAAAGTGCAGGCTCCTGATGAGAGTCACTCCTTTGAAGCCGTCTTGGTATCTATAGATTCAACTCGCAAACTATCAGGAAACGGCATCCTGCTAACCGGTGACCTTTTAAAGCAGTGTGCGCTGTCACCCTTCATCACAGGAAAAGGTGCGTCATTCTATGATGAGATGGGCACATCCCTCTAAAAGTTTGGCTGGAGTGAGAGTATAAACTAGGTAAGGGAGCCAGCTTTCATGCACAGAACTTAGCACGCCCTACAACTTGCAGAAACATGAAAGATGACGTAAACAGAGCCAAGGGCTCTGTTGCCTGTACTTGGGGGAGGCGTCACTTGCTGAAGACCAGGGAAACTGCGGGCAACAGAGTCAAATATTGGAGAGTCAAAAACTCAAGTTGAAAGCCTACCAATCCTCCACCCAAAAGACGCAGTAACCGTGGCTTGAGTTCTCTGAAACCTCCACGTCCCCATCCATGAGGCAGACAATTCCATCCTCTCACAGACCTGCCATGAGAGAGGAAGACGATGATTGGTGCACACTTAGCGCCTAGCACAGCATCTGCTCCTTACAGGCCCTAGCCCATGGCACTGGCCGGTGCTTGCCTACTCTCTCCACGCAACAAAGCGAGCAAGTCCAATGTGTCCACAGCCTGGCCCTCCAAAGCCAGCATGCCTTGAATGCGTGCAGACATGCAGCGTCCGGGTCACTCAGCCAAATCCTGACACAACCAAAGGCCACAGGCAACACCAACATAGCCAAATGGGAACACCGGAGCCACTCCCCTGCACCAGGCTCCTGTCTAGCTCCAACCTCCAAGACCACAGCTAAATAGTTGGCATACTGTGGTCTAAACCTTGTCTTCCTGTCTTCGTTAATTTGCCTTGGAGTTTTAGTCCATGCACGGGTCATTGACCTTTTCACGTATGTCACAGGTAAGCTCTGTCCAGGCGCACTGTGGGAAGGGGCAGGCTGCTGGCTGAACAGTGTGAACAAGCAAGGCTAAGAGCCACCATTCACTGTGAGGCAGGATGTCCCCTATCGGTGGGGCTTTATTTTATTTTATGTTTTGGTTTTTTTAGACAAAGGTTTCTCTGCGTAGCCCTGGCTGTCCTGGAACTTACTTTGTAGACGAAACCAGCCTCAAACTCATGAAGATCTGCCTGCCTCTGCCTCCCAAGTGCTGGACTTAAATGTGTGTGCCACCAAGGCCGCTTGTGGGGGCTTTAAGCAATCTTCTCTTCACTGACCTCACAATTGTGTGAGCCATGGGTTCAGCCAGGTCTCAGGGATTGTTTTACTTTGCTGTCTACTGATTATTTGTGTGTGTGCGTCTGTGTGTGTGTGTGTGTGTGTCTGTGTGTGTGTGTGTCTGTGTGTGTTCCCTCCTGCGTATAAATATGTGCCAAGGTGACATGCAAAGGTCAGAGGACAACTTTTAGAAGTTGGTTATCTCCTGTCACAGTGGATTCCAGGGACTAAACTCCAGCTGTCAGGCTTGTGTGGTAATCACTTAGCTTCCAAGCCACCTCGCTGGCCCCATACTGATAGACTTAAGGTTTTCCTTTCAATCCATATGTGAATGATTATTTCCAAAGGCTCAACCACATTGGTTAAAAAAACAAAAAAACAAAAACAGCACCTTTTTTCTTGGCTTTATATGCCGTTATAGTATGTTATTACACAGATTATTGAGCATGGCAATTCAGCAACCAATTGTGGAAAGGAGCTGCCAGCAAGCACTGCTGTCAAGGAAATTAATTAGTCTGGGAAAAGAAGAGGGCAGCTCTTAAGTGTTTATACAAGACAGAGTTTTGTCGTCCTGCCCAGAATTTTGCAAACATGTCTAAATGCCTGTCTGTTCCAAGGACAGAGTGCCCAGTGTCCACGCCCCTCTGCAGAACTTCCCCTCCACACAGAGGCCACTGCCAGCCACCCACTGGGAACCTGGGGAAGTAAAACCCTGATTCAGTGGGCTTTATAGACTACAGGGTAGAAATGCCTCACCTTCACGGGGAGCCATCATGTGGCCTTCATTCTCTCTCTCACTGCTCTCATGAGGCTCCCGGGGTTGGGGGTGGGGTGGGGCGGGAGATCACCCAAACACAACCAAACTCCTCCAGCCATCTGTCCGTACCAAGTATCCACCCAGTCCAGCTGGTACAATTCAGGAAGGTGTGCCTAATGGGTGACCACTGGCCAACCAGAACTCGAGACCACAGGGGTGAGGGGTGTTTGAGGAGGGGGGAACATCTCTTTTGTTTCTGACTCTGAGTTGCTCATGTTGGCCTGGGGACACTGACTAAATTTCAGATCTCATGCTCCACACCTATTTACAGTCCAGTCCGTAGGGCGCAATGATGGGACACGATCCTGCCATCCCGCTATTGGTCTTTTGGTGGCCAGCACTCCTTTCAGGACGGCCACTTCCTTTGGCCTGCAAAGTGTGATTTCAATGAGATATGCGGCACAGTGGGAGGCCACAGCTGTGTCTATCGCACGCAGCCCCATGTAGTCAGGGGAGGAGACAGCACAACCCACTGACGCCAGTGTGCTAGTGGACCCATGGATGTAGCCCATGTAAGGGGATGCTCCTGGGTTGCTACAAGCAAAGAGGAAGCAAGGACAAGAGCAGCTGACCTTTCAGATAAGGGTACCATTGAGCTCTGGGCAACCCTCTCCCATGTCCAGATTTCAATACTTTTAATCAGTAATAAAACCACACAGAGGAGCAGGACCAGATTTCAAGTCATCTCGGAACCCAAGTTTCAGCCACGGGGTACAGCATCTGACGTGTCTTGTGCCGCCCCCACACAATAAACCACAGTTGCAGACAGACAAGATGGGCAGCGTTTCTTGGAGATTAGGCTTTTCCTCAGAACTCCAGAAGGCTCAGCGCCCTCCCCATCTGCAAACGCAAGGAGCTCGCACCATGACAGGTCTGAGGCTGGAGGACCGGGTTTAAAGTCATAGGATCTGTGGTCTTAGACGTCTCAGAAGCCGTAGGCTACCACAGCCACAGCTACATCAAGAGAGAGGCCATGCAGGGCCTGCACCTAAGGGGGCTTATATTCCTACAAAGAATGAGAGGGCAAGTGACAGTTTCCTTAAGGAGTGAGGAGTTGGGGACCTAAGGCTGTCTTTGAAAACCAACTTGGAAAAGACAAAGGCATTGCTGTAAGGACTACAGAGGTAGGTGGCTCAACGGTTGAGGGCTTGTTGCTCTTTCTGGCAACCTGAGTTTGACTCCCATCAACCCACAAAGTGGCTCCCAAAACCACCTGCAACTCCAGCCCCAGGGATCTGACGCCCTCTTCTGGCCTTTGTGGGCATTGCACAAACATGACACCCAAAAAAAAAAAAAAAAGCATTGCTCTAAACACATCATTTAGGCAAAGCCATGCTTCTCTTTCCTCATAATTACCACCAAAGAGCTCTTAAGGACATGAGGGGGGTGGTTATGGACCTGCTCACTACAACTTAGTTAACACAATGTCAACAAAGTCTCGCCATCACTCTAAGAGAACAAACGCACCAATTCCACAACCCATTTGTAACTTTGTCATGAGTTTAGGACAGAGACTAGGCAGCCAAAGCTGCAAAACTGGATTTGGTTCTAAGCACAAAAACGCTCCTAAACAAACATTTAAAAAGCTTGGTCCCTCTGGAATGAGGCTGTTGGGCAGTTATTTTAAGCCTCCTCTGTGGGAACTACATCCCACTACCTCAGTCCAACTAGAAGGAAGAGCATGGGAGAATTTAATGAGTGCTGGTTGGTACTTGGGAGTCAGGCACACAGTTTAGAACATTGGTTGTATAAAACCATTTCACTTCTAAAAGAAAAAAACCTGATACTAATGGCCCTTTGTTTTATTTCTAATAATGGTAGATGGCTTATTAAAAAGGAATTCTGAAGGAGTTTCTAAAGAGGCAACCCCTTCCCTTCAACAGGAGCCTTGGTTGGCCTCCCTTCTTAGAAGTGACTCTAGATCATGGCAGGGGGTATTTTAGCTTTGTGTCCCATATATGGGACAAAGTCTTGAGTCACAAAGATGACCCCAAAGGCAAAGGAAGGTCATTGCCACATCTCCAGAAGGCTCCTTGGGAACCTGTCTTAGTTAGGGTTACTATTGCTATGATGAAGCATCCTGACCAAAAACAACTTGGGGAGAGGAAAGGGTTTATTTGACTTACACTTCCCCAGTGCTGTTCGTCATCAAAGGAAGTCAGGACAGGAACTCAAACAGAGCAGGAACCTGGAGGCAGGAGCTGATGCGGAGGCCATGGAGGATGCTGCTTACTGGCTTGCTCCTCGTGGCTTGCTCAGCCTGCTTTCTTATTGAACCCAAGACCAGCAGCCCAGGGATGACCCCACTACCCACAATGGACTAGGCCCTCCCCTGTCAATCACTAATTAAGAAAATACCCTACAGGCTTTGGTATAGCTCAATCTTACAGAGGCATCTTCTCACGTAAAGTTCCCTCCTATTTGATGACTTCAGCTTGTGTCAAGTCAACATAAAGCCATGCAGCATAGGGTCACCGTGTGGCTGAGAATGGATGCTGACTGTGTGGCTTCCTTGTCCTAGCTCGCCTGCTCTTGATCTCAGAGCCCAGATCTGGAAGACAGGGCTATTTTCCCCAAAGCTACAGAGGTTGAGATTTACCAGCAACACAGCCACTAGCCCCTCCAAGCGCTGACACAGTCCTGAGCTGCGGCATCACCAAAGGAACTCACCACTCATGTTAAGAACGAAAGTCAGACACTGTCTCTGTGGAAATGCACTGCCCACATCCCCTACAATCGCGTTATCAAAGAACCTGGCAAGAACTGCCAGGCGCCATCTCCTACATCAGGAAAAGGCAAAGACCAGTGTGCTCTGATATACCTTTGCAAACAAATGTATCCATTTCGAGAGCAGGGCTGCTCTGAGGTCCTGCAGAGTCCAGAGGGGCCTTGGGTACCTGGGAGGTAGAGGCCACACAAATCTTTTAAGCACGAGTGAGCAGAAGCTCTTAGTAAAGGATTTAGGCCTAAGAGGCCTGTGACGTGAGGTCTATGGAGAACAAGTGCAGGCAGCACATAGAGGCCACACTCTCGGTATTTTGGTTCTGGACCTGAAGATCCTGCTACTGATCCAAGACTCTGCAGAGAAAATCCAAGAGAAAGATCCAGTCCTTCTATTACAGGCTCTGGGAGCTAGCACCAAAAACTACCCTTTCAAATCCCACTGAGAATAGTAACTTTTAGCAGTGAGATGAACTTCTCTATTTTAAAGGTGTCTCAACGGATCATGACAACACTGTCCCAAGGACTGTCCTATCTCAGACAGCTAAAACTGACAGGCATTGGGAGGTAAGAGGCAGACCCCTCCCATCTGTTAGATATGATGAGTAAGTGTGAAGCTTAGAAGTAAATCATATTTTTCTGGGTTTAAGTCAACATAACCTGAAGGAGAGAATCATGAATAAACACAACGGCAAGACTTTCTGTGAGAATATGGGCACAGGTCTTCTCTCTCTCTCCCTCCCCCCCCCCCTCTCTCTCTCTCACACACACACACACACACACTCAGTCTCATGCACACAGGTACAAACACATTCACTCACTCTCACACACACACTCACTCTCATGCACACACACATACAACAGCTAATTGGTTCAAACCATGTCATGCTGTACTCAGGGATCAGGACACTCTCACTGATCGATTATATCCTGATAAAGTTTGTGGTGAAAGAACGTAAGTGCACATGCGGAAATCAGAAAATGAAACAACCAATTAGAATTAGCAAGTTTGTCAAACGAAAACTGTTACAAATAGTTCTATAACTAAACCACCCACTGATGACGTGGTGAAATTTAGAATTTTTATACAAAGACCACCTCTCCCACTTAAAAAAAAATGGAGCAGGAGCTAAATCCTGGTTTCCTCATAGGTGGGGATGAAGAGGCTAACCACCTGCCTAACAAAGGCACCCCTACACTGTAGACAGAACACCCAACATTTCCACCAACATGCCTGTTTATCCCAAGACTAGTGAGCATACCTGAGGGTCACAGCTTAGCTACGCATGTCATCTGGAGTTAAATGTTTAAGATTGTGACTGAAACTGGCTTTTTACTACATGAATTTTTAGTGAATAACCAAGAATTGTTCTCTCAAAGCCACTCAGAGGATAACTGGCTTCTAGTCAACTTCCCTCACTTGTAGATACCCACTCAAGCCAATCACAGATGACCTAAGAGCCAGGGATGCAGATTCTATCTTTGGTACCCAACAAAATGTCTGGAGACTATCTACTCTTCCATCAAGGGCACAGGGACCTACAGCTGCTTAACTAATATTTCATTAACATAAGCCCTCGTATTTTTTTCTCAAGAAGCCTTCCCTCACAACAACCAAGTGCAGCCACCATTGAACCACCCAGCCATCCATCATTCATTGTGTATCACCTCACACATCCAGGCCACAGAGACAGCCAGGAGGGTAGGACCTCGGGGAATGTAGCTGTCCTGTATGGTCTCCTCATGTCTGCTTCTCTCCCAACTCTGTCCTCCACTGTCCTCGTCCTCCTCGCTTGTATGACATTCGGGAGGCCCCTTTGCTACAGGGTAGAAAGTGTACCAGTTTCATTATATACTGAATTTCAAAGTCTTGTGTGAAACCCAAATGGGCAAATGAATGAAAAACCTTCAGAGCAGGTCAAGTTTGGAGGGGAATGCAAGTAATCTCAGAAGTCTAGAGGCTGAGGCAGGCAGATAACAAGTTCAAATCCTGGCCAAGAAACCCTGCCTTAAACCCATCAGCTAATTAATCAGTTCAGAATGGTACCACCGACTGCAACTCGTACAGTGCGTTATGATCAATGTCCGTCACAAGCCATGGGCTCTCCTTGCTACAGGAATGTGAGCTGGCATGACATGGCTCCTATCACCAAGAAGATCTCAGACCCTTACATTATGGAGGAAAGATCAACTCTTAACCTACGCAGCAACAGTGCTTACAGAGCAGGAGCGAGAAAACAATTGAAGCAACATAGAGAAGAGCTAAGCAAACTGTTAAGTCCCCCAACAAATCATCCAGTGCCAGCATAACACTGGAACAAACCTCAGAAAACAGAACTGCAACACAGAAAGTTAGGAAGAAGAAGAAGAAGAAGAAGAAGAAGAAGGAGAAGGAGAAGGAGAAGGAGAAGGAGAAGGAGAAGAAGAAGAGGAGGAGGAGGAGGAGGAAGAGGAGAAGGAGAAGAAGAAGAAGAAGAAGAAGAAGAAGAAGAGGAGGAGGAGGAGGAGGAGGAAGAGGAGAAGGAGAAGGAGAAGAAGAAGAAGAAGAAGAAGAAGAAGAAGAAGAAGAAGAAGAAAAAAAACAACAACAACAAAACAACTGAAAAGCTCTAGTTTGAATGGCACATGTAATTTTATTCTGTCTACTTCTTATACGTGTTCACATCTTCAATAGTTCTCTGAGATGATTGACACTCAGAGCAAAAGCCCCAAAGCACTACGAGATGTCCATTCATTTACTGGGGAAAAAAAAAAAAGCTTGTTCAGCACCAGAATAATAAGGGGAGAAAATGCACCGAGACATCACAGAGGAAGAAAAGGAGAAGCACAAAGAACTTTCAAACTCACTCCTCCCTAATGACTCACAGGAGTCAGCGACCAAAAAAGGGCTTGCCTTCCAGAATATTCTGTCTGACAAGGGTTGTAGGACTGCCTTGTAGTAATGTTATTTGCCACAGAGAAGGAGGTGACGGTCTGTAGAAGATTCTTATGACCACAGCGGAGATATGGAAGAAAGGGAAGACTCAGCATGAGTGACAGGTAACCTAATTCACAGAAAATGATGACTCAGAATTTTTATCTCCATTCTTTGAGAACTTCAGACATGTATATATCATGTATTTTGATGATATTCATGCCCCACTTCCCACTTCCAACTTTCTCTAGGCCCTCACATTTTCTGACTCCAAGTCCTTGAGACTCTACCCAAACATGTCCCCTCCTAACTCCATGCTTTTTTTTTTTAATCCCACAGGATCCAATTAGTGGTGTCCATAATGCATACAGGATTGGAGCCATCCATGGAGCATGGTAACATGCCAGTGACCCTAATCCCTGCCCCTAAAATGACTTCCATGCCTCCAGAGGCTGCCAACTGCCAATAGCTCCCGAGTTGGGGGATGGCACTTCCTAGGGGGCCTATCTTATTCCTGCTGGAATTTGGGGAATTTTTACTGGCTTCACCCCATGCAGGTCTTGTGCGTGTAACTACAGCTGCTGCAAATCCACGAGAGTAACAGCCTTGTTAAGTCCAGAAGACAGTAGAAATAATTTAAATGGGATACAAGACATTGAGAACTTTGCAGGTTCCAGAAGGTTCCAGAACAGCAGAGCAGCTACTAGTGGGCCAACACTCCAACGCCAGCTCTACCCAACCCCCATGGGGCAACTCTTAGAGGGCTCCACTTCCCTACTGGAGTGACTCCCCATAGCCAACGTACTCAGACTGTCCAACTCTTACCTTCAGGCTCCTCACATACCTAAGCCAAGTTCCCCTCAGCAGGACCACTTTTCAGTTTCAAAAGTGGAAATGTGTAACAACCAAAGTGTCCAGAGCATTTTGATGAAGAAACTCGAGAGCTTTCAAAGTTGTCACTTCTGATGGCTCTCTTGTCCTCACACACAGAGTTTGCATCCTGGCTAGGGCCTAAGCATTACAATGCAATAATGTTCATCCTAAAGGGTCTTACAGGTGCCTTGGGGACTCTCTCCTCACTAGTGAATCAAGGAAAGGGACAGCTTCTGGCAAGTAAGTTAGCCAGTTCCTACACAAAGAGAACAAAACAAACACGAATTTCCAAGAAACACAGTGTTAACCTTAAATTCCATCAGCAAGGCTATTTTTCAAACAGTAGATAAATAATTCAAAGTATCGTAACTCAGTGCAAAGAGGAGACAGGCTTCCAATACATGACAAGTGGCTCTCATTCACGTGTGTACGGTATTTTTTTTTCTCCTCTGGCTTAATAAGGTGCGTTAACTTACTAGTCTGTTAAGAGCCATAAAGACGTGATGGCAGATGGACGTCTCCTTGGGTTCTCCCGAGTACTCAAACCATTTGAGGCATGCAAATGTTCTCCTCCTAAACACGGGGCCTTCCTGCACGCCTTTCTCAAGACCAGCAGCGTCCAGAGCTGCTGAGGTCTCTGTAGAAACTCCTCCTCCTGAAAAGCCCCAAAAGCTACTTCTTAAAACGTGAAACCTGGGTGAGGGCTCAGATTATTTCAATGAAGCCAGTAGAGGAGTTAACACTGTGTGAGTGACAAGGCAGGTTCTCTGAGTTAATGTTGCCTGAGTCTCTATGGGACCAACAGATCCACAGGAACTTTAGGTATTTGGTGGTCAACCTTTATACGCAGAAGGACTTTTATTATATCTGCACACCACCTGCTATGTGACTGCAGTGCCAGATACATGGCTTCTCAGGATGTAAATCTCGCTAACAGAGCGACACAAGACAGACTGCTAACTACATCTAACTCATTTCTTTCCTCATCATTGTTGAGGCACCAAGGCTCTTCCTGTATTGTCTGCCTATCTCTGGGTACAGGAATGCCTGACATCACAAGTGATCAAAAGGCCAAGATGTAATCGGTATTTTCAGACAAACACTAAAACACACGAAAATCACCACCCAGGAAAGAATGCCACACTTGACTTCCGGGCAGGTTAAAAAGGAAACTGAGTTATAAGGCCAAGGCCCAAAGATCCACAGCTGACAGGAGTTACTCAATCCAGACTCACTCACCCACAGCAAACTGAGATCACTTGAGAGGTTGTTCTCTGTGCTGAAAAGTGTTAAATGGCAAAGTTCCGAACGTTAGAATTAAAATTTCATTTTCCACATGACAGCCTATGAAATTAGTAAGGAAAAGGAGCCAAGCGTGCCGGTATCTCTATCTTCCTTCCCACACGCCCACCTCCTCCCTGCAACCCCCCCCCCCATAGCATCACAAAGCATTTGGGCTGAAAGGTTCAGTGGAAGTAAGTACCATAATCAAAATTATATCGACTGTGTCTGAGCGGAGAGCTGATAGGCGAGCAAAAGACTACAGGCCTGCCTGGGATACGAATTTCTAAGCTGCCTCTGACACGTGTCTAGTTAGGAACACAAACTCATTAAATACCCGGGAATGCCCAACAAATGAGGGTGGCTACATCAATCCCCCAGGGGCTTCACACAGGTTCAAAACCCGTCCCCCCCCTACCCACCCCCACCCCCCCACCCCCGCCCGCCAAGTGCCAACCGCAGTCCTGAAGCTACATTTGCTACATTTGAAGAATGATTCTTTTCTCCTGACCCTGGAGGTGGAGGTAACTACTATCAGTCCTTCCAGGGAAATTCTGAGACGGATTTAAAAAAAAAAAAAAGTGGCACAAAGTTGCGCTGAGCTACAGGATACAGGAACAGTAGCCCTCTGCTTAATCTTGTGGCTCATGCTTTAGCCTAAAGTAACACTAAGAGATAGGAAGCTTTGTATAAACAGTGGGGCACACAAAAGGCAGCAGAAGCCATTGAACCAATGATGCAAAGCTGAACAAGTGCAAGGCAGAAGCCCAGTCACTCGGTGAGAGAAGCGCACCACAGCCGAGCCTGAAACATTCCAACAGAGCCAACGGGCTCTTGTATTATTTGCTGTAAGCACAACTGTGTATACTGTCTCAAAATGACACAAGGGAATTTGGGGGGGGGGCTGGGTGATTTTCATGCTCCTCCAGGAAGTTGGGGTGGCCTCTGGATTACAGTTCTCACATCTTCACCCCCATACTTAACATGAGCCGAATTTGACTTCCAAAGCATCACCTGACTTCCCGTCATGCTCCCTTCTCGGCCCACAATCATTTACCTGGATGGAGTTCGAATCATCTTTCCTGCCTCGCCACACAGCTGACGTCGCCCCTCTGTCGAACGACCTGGTAATTTTCACATACTCGAAGTCCTTTGGGATACTGATTAATAACTGACCACTAAGAGCAGGTTCCAAGAGGGAAAGAGAGGTGGTGCCCTCGTAGAAAGGCTAACGAATCATGCACCATAAAGCCTGCTGTTACTAGCTCATAAAAATGTCCCACCCATGAAATGAACGGTGATACATGTCACAGGTCTACCTACTCAGAAAGGAAAGAGCCTGCTGGGCTACCATCAATGTCCTAGCAGCACAATCCACTCGGGGAGCAACTTTGGCTCTCTGCTTACCCCTTTCTGTGGTAGCGGTAGCACATACGGGCACGCTTCAGAACCAGCCCTCCCCATCCTCAGTAATAAAGCATCCCACGGAATGCTTAATAGAACGTGGGGCATCACAGTCTTTCAGGGACCCTCTGCAAGAGGTAAACGGGCTCAGTGTCAATAAGCTGGATGGAGCTGTCTGTTCCAAGTGACTGGACTAGGATCGAACCCTGACCCCAGAGCAGGGAGACGCTAGCTGCTTGCTCTGAAGGGATGAAGGAAATTAAACAAGCGCCCTTTCCAGGCAAAACCACAGGACCACGTGAGCATGATGCGCTGTGACAGGGGCATCTTTCATCTGAAAACACAATCTTCTGTCCTAAGAATCTGTCCGTCACCTCTGCTCAGCTCTCTCCTGGTCCGGACCACATAGCTATGAATCCTCCTATGATTTCTCCAGTTTTTCACATAGGTCCCCCAACTTCCATACCCTTCCTCAGAAGGCCAAACTGAAAAACAAGAACGAACGAAATGAAAACGCTATGCCCACGAAGTCTGAGGAATCGGATACAGTCCTCACCTGCTCTAGAAATATTAGCCAGGTGGACATATTTGCCGTGTCCTGGAATACCGGAAGTGGCAAAGGTAAAAAGCTGAGTCTTCTCTCAGTAGGAAAACCCGCTCCAGTAAGCCAGACCCAGGTGGTATATGTCGGCACCGTGCTTCCTGCTGCTGACAGGGCCGCAGTCTCACGGCATACCCTGCCAGCTTCCCCTCAGGTTCCCCTCAGGTAAATCTGTCCCTACACTTACTATGGAAATGAGCCCTTGAAAGTTAGGCCCTCCTCTCAACGAGTTTTCTCTCATGAAAACACCGTAAGATGGAAACACGGCAAACAACAGCACATTGTTCTCCTGAATGGCTCTGCATTCCTTGCCTGCCATGTTTCATACATGTTTACCTGGAGTCCCTGAACTACCCTCTCCATCTCATCCACACGATATCCAACTTACCAGGCCACTCTCTCAAATGACTGGTTCCAGCTCAGAAACATGTAAACAGGCTGTAGCAGCCACAGCTCTCACCACTGGGGCTTTGAGATGCTTGGCTTCCTTCAAATACAAATCTCATCGGGTCACACTTCCAATGGCTCAACCCCTCCAATGGCTCCCAGTGCCCTTAGCATGAAGTTCACAGGACTCTGTACAACTCAGTTTTGTGACGTCTCAGTCACATACTCCCTGTTCTCTGCTCCTCTGTGCCAAGCAAAAGGCCCAGGAGCTCTCTAGCTTTGCTGCGTTCGGGGACCTCCCTCCCTCCCTCCCTCCCTCCCTCCCTCCCTCCCTCTCTCCTGTTGTTCCCTTTCTTCTCCCCCATCCAACCTCTTCTCATCTCCCAGGTTACGGCTCAAGCATCCTTTCCCAGCCTCAGCTCCCACGATCATGGAATTGCA
This sequence comes from Acomys minous, assembly GCF_964271855.1. NCBI lineage: Eukaryota > Metazoa > Chordata > Mammalia > Rodentia > Muridae > Acomys > Acomys minous. The sequence goes on along the minus strand of NC_140492.1, from coordinate 93,639,622 downwards.
GACTTTGCTCACATATTCCCTCACAGCCTGCTGCCTCCGCTGTCACCTTTGTCACCGGTTAATTAATAATTGTGTGTTTATGCCTCGCTCCCACAGTGCATGAGAAGCTCCGTGATGCCAAACCCATCTCTGTCCGGATGATGATGCCTCAGGGCTGGACTACATAGATATCGGTTAGGCTGGCTGCTGTTTTAATCTCATGGTGCGCACTGAAGGAGCGAGTCAAAAAGTAGACTAAATAATAAATATGTCAAGATTCATGTACTTCTCTTTTCAAATTATGTAGCTTCTGTGATTAATAAAATATAAAGTCTATGAAAAGGCTTGGCTGAATTCATGATTTCTTTTTGCTATTTATTCTCAACCAATAAAACCAGAAACCCATCTACTATATTACTGTCATGTGGGGAGCCCCAAAACATAACACCCCCAAAAGATGTTAAAAGCAGTCCTCCCATTCAGACACTATTTAATAGAACACTTTAGAGACACTCACTAATTGTGCCTATAGTTAATGATGGACATTGTCAATAAAACAAGTCCCTTGGTGTAGCAAAATATAGGCAGCTAACACACAGTAAGTTGGCAAGCCCTTTAACTACAAAGCTCCTTCGGGCCATTCTGAGTGTCTCTGGAAGTTTCCAATTCTAATACACAGAGTGAAAAACTGGTGTGCCTGATTTGACATTGTTCACATTTATTGGAGGAAAAAAAAAAGAGCACCAATAAGTCTCCTGTTAGCCACAAGATGTTTGCTTGTTTTAATAAGAGAGGAGCCAAGAGATTTTTTTCATCCTAAATCACAACAGACAAAAATAAATGGACACATGGTCACCCTTCAACCAAACATACCACTAGTTTCAGAGACACCATTACTTTGTAAATTCATTCAACATATGTTTACTAAATCCCCACTCATTTACTAGAGGCAGGGGCTAGGCATCCAGGGGTAAAATTCCTGCTCTCTGTGAGTTCACCCACCAACAGCTACACCAAATGGCAACCTCATTGGGATCTTAAGGTACTTTGGGGGAAAAGACAAGCTAGAAAGTGGTGCTTCTCAGCCTTCCAAATGCTCTGACTCTTTAACACAGTTCCTCCTGTTGTGGTGGCCTTCCACCATAAAATTACTTTGTTGCTACTTCACAAACTGTAATTTTGCTACTGTTATGGATTGTAATGTAAATATGTTTCCCAGTGAAAGGGCAGATTGCATAAATATGTGTGGGGAGGGAGGTCAGTCCTCCCAACCCAGACTGTTAATCAGAAATCCAGTGTGCCACTCCTCAACATGCACAGGCTTGCAGCCAGGACATAAGGCAGATGCAAAGGTTTTTGTTTCTTTGTTTGTTTGTTTTTAACTAAGCTAAATAATACACCAGCTATGACTCTAGTGAGTTTAATATTAAGAATAAAAATTGTTGGTTTTGTAGCTCTGTGGTAAGTGCTTAACCAGAGCATGTAATACTGTAGACTTTATCCCCACACCATAGGATAATAAAGCAAATTAAACTTTTAGACATATATCAGTGCTAACATTCAACTAGTCTTTCAGACGCCAAAGCCCACACATAGGTCTGACTGAAGCACATCAGACTGCATGTTTACACATGTATTAGTGGTGAGGTAGACTCTAAGATAGATAAAACACTGTGACCTTCAAACCAGCTCTAACAAGGTTGTCAAAAAGTCAGCACTGGATAACTACCCTAGGAACCAGAATTTCCTTGCATTTAAAAACAAACACAGAGAGTTGGTATTCTTAAAAATTCTTTGGGGTAAAAATTAATGCCCCAAGCTACACATCAATTGTAAAGTCAAAAGGAATGCCTTCCCATACTGAGTTGCTCTTAAGCTTGTTAATGTTTTATAGCCTGAGCCTTGTTATGCTGTATAACTAAAACCATCCCCAGGTGCTTTGTTACAGCACAGCCTGAGATGAGGAGAAAGAATTGCCCAGCTTCTATTAGTGAAAGGGTAATAAGCTGAGAGTTGGAGAAATGCCTCATCAATTAAGGACAAGTACGCGCTTGCAGAGGGTCAGGTCCTAGCACCCACATCAGGTGGCTCACACCTGTCTGTAACTCCAACTCCAGGGGATCCAGTGCCCTCTTCTGGACTCCAACAGCACTTGCACTCCTGTGCGCACACCGTTATAAATGCACAACCATACACATTATTTTAAAATAATAAATCTTTTAAGAACGGGAACAAAACATCATATTCTCTCAAAGTGGATGGTGGGTAAATTATGCATTAATGAAATAGCAAGCTGGCCCAACTTTGAGCTTCAATTTCACTAAGTTTTATAAGCAATAAACTTAGAGGTTAAGGTTCACTGATATCTACTTGGGACTCAATATCAGCTACTATGCTGATGTATAAAATGTCTCAAAAGTGCTGTTGCTATTACTCCCATTTAAAAGGTGAGAAAACCAAGGCTGACAGAAATCAAATGGTTCATAAGCACACATTTCCTCAACATGACAGAACCAGAAGACAAACCCAGGTATCTCCTTCCATGAGAGAGGAGTTTAGTCTGGTATTCGCATCTTCTGGAATAGTCATCTACAGTGTGTGCTTTTTCCAAAGGAAAGGGGCAAGACTTTTTGTTAATTTCTCAATGCCACACTTCCACAAAAGGTACCATTCCACCATCCCACGCAGTGTACCACATCAGCACCAATGTGCGCACATGCACTTTCACAGCCCTCATCAAGTTTTATCACTTCTCTACTGCTGGGGCTGGGGCAGTGGAGTCACAGGACTTTGGTTTTGCTTCAAAATTCTCAGGCCAAGTCAAGACTGCACTCCATCATCCCTTTAGGCTAAGTCATGTCACCGAATCCCAGCCCTGTCTGTTCACATCCAATCCTGAACTTTCACCGTGACCAAAACATTTGGCCATCCTACTCTGAAGCGGCATATGTTTCACTCAGCCGAGCTTTACTGCCTTCATTATACCCACTTCAAAGAAACTAAAACATTATCTCCCTGAGGGGAGGCCAGAAATCCACTATGCAATCAGGATGAAGAATGAGGGGTCACCCACCCCCACCCCCATCTTCAAGACGTTGTCATACCACATTAGCAATACAGGATCATTATATTAGGGCAGCCAAGTTACCCAGAGCCAACATGCTACATAAGGGCAGGTGTGCCCAGGAGGGAGCGAGTCCTGCTCTCTGAAGGCACCTAAGGGTGCTGTCACTCAAACTCCTGGAATACGACTAAGCTCACTCTGGAAATTTAGAGCCACCCAGAATTCCAGGTCTGAAACAGCACTGTGTCGGAGTGAACTCGATCTTGAAATTCTCCACTTTGGACTACGGAAGTGAACTTGTAACGAATGAACTGGCCCCAGGTCTCACAACTCAGGTGCTGAAGCTGTCTAGAAAGCAGAACTCTCGACACCTGGCTGAGATACCTGCAATCCCATGGGCATCCAGGAATAGAGACCTGGCCAACCACCAGCCAAGCCTCCTTCCATGTTTGTCCGGCTGGGACTTGGTTCTGCTAGCCCTGTGCCAGATCCAGCCCTTGCTTCCAGCCTGGACACCCAGGGGGCTAGTGGCTGGCCCTTGAACTCTGTTTTCTTCTTTTAAGGACAAAGGCAATTGTTTCCTCGTGCTAACCCCAGCAGAGATGGGAAAATACCAGGCTAGGACTGCGGAATTAATTTCACAGGGAGACTATGCTAGGGTCATGTTTTATTTATGGCCCTGTCTGATCAAGATGATTTCTCCCACAAGAAATGTCCAACGCAAACAATCTTAAAAGACTTGGACAATCTTCCTTCCCTATCTTCCAAACCAAAAACGAAAAGGGGAAAAAACAGAAAGTCCGAGATAGCAACCTAGGAGGTCACAAAACTCGGTGTGTCAGGAAGCTACCCACAAGTTGGGGATGCACAGCCTTCCAGGAAATGAGGTTGGACAAAGTTCTCTGAACAAGGTAAGGCACGTCTGACCCTGTATGGTGACAGCTCTCCTCTGGACAGAGTCCGAATGGAAGCTGTAGGCGCACACGCCTGCGCGAAGCGCTTAGCGTGGGGAATCTTTCTCTGCTCTAGTCTGGGAGGTGAAAGGACGCACCAAAACCACCACAGGACTCTCGCCTCTGACACCCCAAAGTGCAATTCCGCAGCCGCCACTCCCCTCCCCCCCCCCCCCCCCCGTATCCTATGCTCCAGATCTCCCGATCTACCCAAGACTTCAGTGGATTCGCACGTCTAAGATCTGAGTTGTGGGGACAACGCAAGCTTTCAGATCACATCAAGACGCTGACCGGCCCAAGCAGATACAGAGATGAAGGGATTAGGTCTGTGACATTGCCAAATCAGAAGTCGGGTAGTTCATGTAGACGAGCGCTTGAGGGCAACCACAAGAAGTCAAGGGACCATAGAGTCTCCTGACTGTCACTACCCCAGGCTAGTGACAGAACATCTTTAGTTCCCTCCCAGCTCCAAGACACTGGCGCGCGCAAAGATCTGAGTTGTCCCTGCAGCGGGAATCTGGAGGGCGCGGGACGGGACAAACTGGGCCCACCTCCTCGTCCTGTTCCTCTTGGGATGCACTGGTGACCCGGGGCACGGCCAATACCGCTCCTCCGGGGGGCGGCAGCGGTAGGGTAGGAACTCCACGCTCCAGCGTCACGCGCGCGGGAGCCCACGCGGCGGGCAGCCGGGTTCCCAGAGCGCCGCCCGGCGGCCGCGGCGGCTGCGACCTGCAGGAGAAGCGGCCGGGCTCCCCTTCCTCCGACAGAGTTTCCGACCCCGAGGACGACTCCGCTGAGGAAGCGCCCTCCGAGGACACGGCCGCCGCCGGAGAGACTAGGGTCCGGGCGCCGTGGCCGCTGCATCCTCGGGGCACTGGCTCGGGCGCCTCGGAAACTTCCTCCCCCATGTCCCTCTCCGTTCCAAAGTGCCGCCCCGAGGGGTGGCGAGGCGCTCGGCGTCTCCCGGGGAAGCCGGGACTGCTAGGCTGTGTCTGGATCACGCTGCGGCTCCCGGGCTGCGGGGAGCGCCGCCGGCGACTACATGACAGAGGCCGGGACGCAGGAGCGCGTCGCCAAGTTCACAGCCACCGTGGCTCGGCTGCTGACAGGGACTCCCGCGCTCAGGGCCATACCGGCGGCGATCAGCGCTCCTCCGCGCGGCGCCCGAGCCGCCCGGACTGCGGCTTCTCTGGCTAAACCTGCCTCCGGGACCGAGCGGAGGAGACGGGCAGCCCGAGGAGCCAATGGCAGCGCAGGCGCGCCGGTGGGCGGAGGCTGCGGAGCGGCTAAGCCGCCTGGGCGTCAGGTAGGGGAGGTGGGGCCAGGGGCGGACCACCGGATCCCACGGGGCAGCCCCACTGGGCGGACTCGCCAAGGCGGGTGCGGAGCTCGCACACTCAGCCCCGGGACTGGGACTCGGAACTGGGCGTGGGAGTGGCAGTCTGTCCTTGAGAAGCGGGAGGGAGATGGCTGAGTGAGAGACGTTGGAGAACTGGACTTAAGTCTCCAAAAAGTGAAATCAGGAAAACTGAGCCGAAGGAAGCTTTAGGAGAAACGCAAAGCGCAGCCAGTCACGAGCGAACTCAACGCTCCCAACAGTGTGCAGAGAGAGCAATGCCAGTGATGGAAAGAAGGGAATCCTAACGGGGCTGATCTCTTACCCCTTTTTCTAGTTAAATCTCTTGGGCTTCAGTTTCCTCTTCTGTGAAAGGTGTAAAAGGGAAACATCGACGCCTGCCTATGTTGTCCGGGCAATAAGACTAGAGCAAAATAAAGTGTCAGCAGAGTTCTCGCCTTGGCTAAAAGCCAAGGTCTCCAAAGATGATTTTCGGTATTTCTGCTTAGAACCTAAAGTTAAGTCAAAGACTCGCTCCTGTGGAAAAGGAAGAAAACAGCTGATGTAGGACCAAGCCTGATTAGAAGGATCCTAGCAGCTCTCTGCTGTTCTGCCGCTGGGTAAAGGCACATTCCAGTGCCTTTCAAGCCCTGGATAGCGAAGACCTGGGGCTTCAATTCTCCTTCTCTATAAAAACAAGGAGAAAGCTCTTGCACCAAAAAGTACCAAGACAATCACCTTAACCTTTGGAAGTGTCTTGAATCTGCTGGGTAGCCAATGAGAGTTAGACAGCGAGAAATGAATGATTCTTACTAGCCTTCAGCTCCAAACCCATCTTGAGCTCCACACTGTGACCCGGGGTCTGAATTCAGCCAGCTTCCACTCCACAGACGTTGATTGAGATGTGTGCCAGGAGGTTGCAGGGGCTACAAAGATGAATACGGCGGGTCCCCTGCCCTTGAGGAGCTTGTGGTTGGTGTAGGGGGCGGAGATTGATGCTGCATAATGTCGCCTCGTTATTCATGTTTAAAAGCTCTGATAAGTGCTACAGTGTGCCGTGGGAGAAAAGAGAGAGAATTACAGAGAAGCCATTGCAGATCTTTAAGCCCAGGAGTGCTCCAGATTTTTACATTTCTCTCTGTCAGAACAGGTTCGCCAAGGGTCCTTAAGAAAAGAACTGGAGTTGAAAGCCCGGTTGGCTAATGAGCCCTTTTATGCTACCGAAGTATTTACAAGTGATAAGGGGATTGAGGGGCTGGGGGGCGGGACTCATCTAGTCTGGACAGGCGGCTTTGTCCTGAACACTCTGAAGAGGAAAGCAGTAAGATGTGACCCTCTGGCTGCAGACAGCTGTCAGGGTTGCACTGTGACACTTCGGAATGATCCAAGGGGTTGGGAAGACCTGCTGAGGTAAAAAGGACATTGAAGAGAATTAGCTAAGGGAGGAGGGAGCGCACAGTGGGGCGGTCTGAATCCAGCCCCTAAGCCTCACACTGACTTCCCTCCTTAGAGTACTGGCCTTTATCTGAGCCCCTATGTGGTTGATTCAGCACAGGGGACTGAAATAAAGATTTGAGCAAGCAATTCACATCAAAGAAGAGGAGGGATTGCCTCTTGGTTCTCTGGAAGGGTGCAGCAAGGACATGGTTTGAATCCTAACGGGGGGGGGGGGGGAAGGCAGCTCCTAAGAGCCAGAGTGTCTCCTGTGAAAGGCCCCACGGAGTCCCGGCAGACACAGAATGGGACACGTTCTGTTGGTAACACTTTAGGGATGAAGACATGGAGACTGAAACGCCCAGAAGCAGGTTAAAGGTCACACTGCCAGTGAGCAGTGGCACTGTGGTTGGCACTCTGGAGTTGGCCTTTGAGAATGCCACTCAGTTTTTTTAATCGAGGATACACATATGTGCCTAGTAGACTATAAACAGCCATGGAAAATGAATACTGTCGCTGTGGTTAATTATGAAAAAAAAAGTTCCTTTGGTGACATATTTTTTCACCCACAAACATTTATATGACACTATGTGCCAGGCAAGGTTTTAAGTACTGTACAAAAGCTATTATACTTAATCCTCGGGCTGATCCAATACGGCAGCTACAATTTTATTTTTATCTTGTATCACATTTGTGAAATGCTAATACTCTGGAACAGAGAAGTTAGGCAGTTTGTCTCGTATCACACAGCTAGCAAGTGTTAGAACCAAGATTCAAAATTGAACAGTATTCATGCTCTTAACCCGTCCTATTCAAAGCCAAGTACTAAACAGTATTTAATAAATGCTTCAAACACTGATCCCAAATGAATGCGCTTTCCATTGCAAATAGTGGTACGCATAGATGCACACAGATAGATGCAGCAAATAACAGTTCCTGATTTAATGCCCCTCCCCCCCCTTTTTTTTTGCAAACAATACAGTCTGAAATTTTTACTGCATTCTTCTAAAAATAACCATGATCATTGAGATTTACTAAGTAGGATCCACACTCTGTGGTACAACTTCCTGCTTCATAGCACGCTCAGTCATCACACCTGACCGTGTCTGCCTGGAAAGAATAATGACTGTCATTTAGGCTAAGAGTTTCCAGGTAAGAACCGGACAAACTCAAAGCCTGACTATAAAGAGGAAGATGCTCAGATGGTCAAAATGGTCCCCTGAAATTACCCCAGCTGGACACAAGGGCAAATCCTAGAATAGGGATGGATAAGCTAAGGACCCAAAGTCCTATGGTTCTAACTTTCCTGTCCTATTGATGACACTATAAACCACTCCCCCCCGCCCCCCATGAGTGTCTCCTTCAAGAGAATGTTTCAAAACTAGCCCCAACGTTGGAGACTCTGTGGCCTAAGATGAGGCGGGGAAAACACCACCCCACCACCCCACTGCAGGTGGGATTAAAGACAGTCACAGCGTGGCACCTGTGAGAGAATGACTCATCTCCCCAGGAACGGGAGCAGCCTCAGGAGAGAAGGGCTTGGCACCCTAAACACCAGACGTTTGTCCTTTGTTTGTGGTTGAGCGCTTGCCTCAGATTTCTGTGTCAGGCATGGTGGCCTCTGGGCCTGGATGGTCTCTGCTGCCTGGGCTGTGTGGGCGGGGCCAGGTGAAATGACAATGATTGGCAGATGAACGCTGTTCTAGGACAAGGCATCCCCCCCCTCCATCGATTCCCAGTGCTGTGGCCTTTCTTCCAAGCGTTAGGTTTAGGGCTCAATAAAATAGGAATCAGGTCTTCTCTTTCTTCTGTAAAATGAGATCATCATAAACTCAGAATGAACTTTTTTTTTTCAAAATCACAGTTAATATGTTCCTAACTACTTAATGCACTGAAACTGTTAAGTATTGGCTTGTCTTATGAAAGGTGATGGATTACCTAGTTTTGCTGGGTTGGTTTTATAAGCGCTGTTAATGCTGGGCTTTGCCTCCTCCATTAGGGCCAAGAACATGTAGTACCGGACGGAGTGAGCACTGACCAGAAGGCAGCTGTTGAAGCAGTGTGGACTGGTTTCTTTGACATATACCTGACTGCACAGCACAGCTGAGGGGGGCAGCGCTCCTCTCCTCCTCTCTTTTATTTTGTGTCTGTGGTGTAAGGAAGGAAGGGCTCCAGTACAAACTTCCAGAAGGCAAGTAAAATCATTTTTGTTTTGTTTTTCAAGACAGGATTTCTCTATGTAGAGAAGTGTTTTTCTTTTCTTTTTTTTTTAATTTTATTTTTTTATTTAAAAATAAAAGCATTCATATTACATCTCAATTGCTATCCCATCCTGAGCATCCTCCCATTCCTCCCTCCCTCCTGCTTTCACCCCATTCCCCTTCCCTATGACTGGGACTAAGGGGGACCTCCTCCCCTTGAATATGATGCTAGGGTATCAAGTTTCTTCTTGGTAGTCTGCTATCCTCTGAGTGCCATCGGGCCTCCTCATCAAGGGGACCTGGCCAAATATGGAGCACCAGAGTTTTTGTGAAAGTCAGTCCCCAGTCTCCACTTAACTGTGGAGAATATTCTGTCCCTTGGCTAGGTCTGGGTAGGGGTTTGATGATGACTGCACATATTGCCCTTGGTTGGTGCCATAGATTGATCAGAACTCCTAGGCCCAGATCTGCCCATCATAGTGTTCTAGAAGAAGTGTTTTTCAATCTTGGTGTGAAAGGCCTGGCAAGGGAGGGTAACATGTATTGTGGCTATCAGAGTCTCTCACCTACAAGGTGAGAAGGGCAGGAAACCCCAGTTCTGTCAGCTAATATAAATGCACCTTTGATGAACCGCTTGTCTGTAAACGGATCTATTGCCAAAAAATGACCAGGGAAGCAGGGATGCGGGTCCCCACCCAAAGATGTGGGAGTCTGCGTTTTTATGTGACTGCTCCAAGTGAATAAAGAGTGGGCATCTGAAGGCTGAGAGACTGCTCCAGGTGACCCTCCTTTGGAAAATCAAAGAACTATTGTAAGGGGCAAATTGCATCACTCCCTAGAACCCAGATAAAAGTGACTAACTGCAGTTGGGTCTCTCTAGACCTGGTCTTGCTCTCCTGGAGATCAGCCACTGGACAGGAATATGCATGAGCTAAAAACAGCTGGGAAAGCTGAGCTAATGCACGCACAGAAACAGTGTCCCCAGAGGCTTCTGCTCAAACAAAATCCAACATAGTGACCTACTTCCCACAGAAGACTCCCACCTTTTGTATTAGTCTTTCCAAGATGAATAGTCACATCTGGGGATTTTTGCTGTTGTGCTTTCAGCATGAAAATGCTCCCTTATTATCACTTATCATGTTTCAAAAAAGATTTGTCCAGGCCCTTTTTCCTGTTGAGGTAATAGAAGACAAAACAAAACACAAACAAACAAACAAAAAACAAAAACAAAAACGTAGTCACTCCTTTTCGTTCCTTGTAATGTTTTGGTTTCAGAGTCAAACGCTTCCGTTTTCCATTTTTGCTTCTTAGATTAACCTCCTTGACTTTGTCCACATGGTGTAGCAAGAAGAACCTTCTTCCATGAATCCCAACTAATTGGAAAAAAAATAATGGAAACAGTAACATAGCGAACCTTTACTTCCCCAAAGCCACAAGGCACTCTGCAAGTCCACAAGACATTTTTAAAGTGTTTGGCACTGGTGGATCCGTGTTCTAAGCCTCTTTTCTTCCAGAGAGTGTAGTCTGCCAAATGACCATGGTAGAAAAGCAGAATTGAACCTCTCTCCCGCAAATCTGCAGGAACAGACAAGATTCCCAAAGGTTGTAGAGACACAAGAGAGTCAGAAAACACATTGGTTCTCACCCTCAACTGCACATTAGACCCTCCTGGGACCTTAACAAAGTCCTGATCTTGAGTGCCATCCCAGAGATGTTTAATTGACTGGGGATATGACCTCTCGATTTAACAAGTTCTCTAGATAGGAAGTGATTGGTTTTAGGGCGGAGGTAGTAGAAATAAAAGGTGTCTGGAGCAACTCTTGGTGTCCAAGGTCAAGAACCGATCAAAGAAAGATGGCATCAGAAGATGACAGGTAATAGTTTAAAGATCACTGTGACCAAGGCTGGAAGCTCTAATTCTCAAAACATTGCTGCTGTTGTCTTTTAAATCACAGGATGAGTGAATATCCATGAGTCCAAAGTCATAAATAACTAATGAACTATAATATAACTGGATGTGTGGGGCTTTGTTCGGTGGGAACTGTACTTGCCTAGTATGTATGAGACACTATATTTGATCCTCAGCCCTGTAGTATATGCCTGTAATCCCAGTACATGGGAAAGAGAGTTAGGAAAATTTGTACTTCAGAGTTTTCCTTAGCTATGTAACAATTTTGACATGTGTCAGCCTAAGACACATGACATGTGCCTTTTCTACCATGGTCATTTGACAGACTACACTCTCTGAAAGAAGAGAAGGTTAGAAACACATATCCACCAGTACCAAATACCTTTAAAGTGTACTGTGGATTTTTTTAAGTATCTAGAGAAACAGAAACTTCTGAAAACAGAATTCCAATAAATTTTATCAGGGGGAAAAGAGCAACAGGAGAAATGGAAATAACACAGTGTTAATGTGGGAGGAGCCAGTGATGACAAGACTGAAAAAAAGAGAAAGACGTCTACTAAGCAGATCAGGAAGAAGTTTGAGGAAAATAGGATTCACATAGCCCCAATGGTCTGCAGCAAGGTGGTCATCAATATAAAATGAAGGATAGTGACTTCACAGTGGAAAAAGCCAGCAGACACAAGCCATGTAAATGAGCATCACTAATCCTAAGATGTATGAATATCCCAAACCCATTGCTGGAATAGACAGCATCATCTCTTGTGCACACAACAAACATGCATAGCCTCGCTTCATCATGAGAACACATGACCAACAGAATACGGGGGTTATAGAAAACCACTTCATGGTTATCCAGGTCATGGAAAAGAAGGAATGCACATGGACTGTCACACAAACTCAGCAGCTACAAAGAAATGGGAGATCTGGAAACAGAAAAGGACATGAGGAGAAATGAGTGAAATCTGAATCGAATAGGTTAGGGATATTAGGAACTCTGCATATTTTAGAACTTTTTGTTGAGTGAAAAATTAGTTGAAAGCACAGAAATCAAAAGTAAAACTCCCCCCATGGCCCATACACTCCTGTCAATGACATTTCCTCTCTTGTCCTCACCACAAGGCATTGCTTGGGGCAAGAATAACTATATAAGCTATATCAGTGTATCAGTGATACCTGTGAACATCTGTGCAGGAGAATGTGTGTGGTAGGTGCCGTGGGAAACACACCCTTGGAGCATCAACGTAATGGCAGATGTCTTTGGAACTGGATTGTGGCCATTCTGCTGTCTTTTGTAAGAATATCTGTGTCACCTCGACTTTTTTGTTGATGTGACAAATATCTGAGGAAAAAAAAAAAGAAAGAAAAAAGAAAGAAAGAACGAAAAAGAAAAAGAAATATCATAAAGAAAGAAGCATTTGTTTTGGCCCAAGGTTACAGAGGAATTGGTCCATGAGTAGCTAGTTTCCCTGCTGTGCCCTACAGTGAGGCAGAATAGCATGGATGTAAGAAAGGATGGCAGAGCAAAGTTTGCAGCTCAGGGAAGCTGGAAAGTGCAGAGAGTGTACCAGAAAAGCCCACTTTTCTCAATGATGCCCCACCTTCCATAGTGTCACCATCCTCTGACTATTCACATTTTAAACCATCAGTGGATGAAGCTGTTAACAAAGGCAGAGCCCCACCTCTGAACTTTGCACTGGAGACCAAACCTTCAGATATAGTACCCTTTGGTGGGGAGGTGGTACCACATCCAAACCATAAGAGCATCCCAATTTATGCTTAAGCAGTTACTTCTATCTGCTTGAGCGGTCACAGCCTTGTTAGTCTGGGAGTGACTTATTCTTGGACTTTGGCTCTTCACAAGTGTAACCCGGTGGCAGTATTTTGTAAACTAGACTATCGGTTTACTCTTGTAACTCCATCCCGAGCTGCAACCCACTCAGCTCTTTGCAGAGACCTCTCCAGCTTTGCTTCTGACTCCATCAGATACCAATGGAACATCCTCCTCCTCACTCATAAGCAAGGGACCCTTAGAAACATAGGTGTGCTGACCCAAGCCCACTGGCTACCTCTCCAGCTGGGACTAGGCTCTGTGCAAGCCCTTCAAGGTACATTACGATACTAAAGTTACAGAAGCACATCTGGCCGCAATCCAGGTGCTAAATCTACCAAATGTTAGAAAACAATATGTCAGATTAAGAAAACCTATCATCAAAAGGAAAGACTTGTCCCATTTATAGAAGAATCAGACCCTAGTACAACATGATGTTGGGATTGTCTGTCTTCCTACTCAGTGGCGAGCATCTTGAGGGAAAATCAGCTGCTCTCACTTGTGTGCTAACCCCTCAGCACAATGCCTGGCACGTGGTGGCTCACACTCATTGACTGATTTACATTATTCACTTATATGTACCATATATATATATATAATATCATATTTATGTTATGTGACATTTAAAAGCTTTACTGAAAATTTACACTTATCAAAAGTGTTAGGTCCATCAATATAAGATTTTCATACATATCATAGGCTTATGCAGAGAACCCAGAGAGACTGAGAAGGGGAAGGTTTCTGTTTATTAGGTAAGGTGAACGCCAATTCAAACCGTTATTGTTCCGTCATGCTAATGGAAGTTTCTTTTCACTGTTTGCCTTCTTTAAACAGCCTTCTAAGTGTGGCTTGGAGGTGGTTAAGAATAGAGTGGAATCCTTCAGGAGCTCTTAAGACTAAGGCTGTAAACACTCCCTGCTGGGAACCAAGAAACCACTAAAGTTGGGCAGCAATGGGGTTATACCCTTTACTTATAGAAAGGCTGGCTCTTATGTAAAATCCGCCCACGTGTGGAAATGTTATAGTGTTTTTCTTTCTTTCCTTCTCTCAGCCATGTCATAAAACCCATGCAAGGGCCTGTGGCAGGTGAGAAGATCAAATGAAATGGTAGGATGCTTAGCACCATAAAAGTTGGGGTCTGCAAGAACCAAAGACAAGAAGCTCTTGAGTGGGGTTGCAGAAACAGGCCCCAGAACCCCAAAGCAGAGCTGGCAAAACAGGCAAGCAAACGTGGCTGCTTCTGATGACTCCAGAACCACGCTGCCTCCCCACCATCTGTGCCTGCAGAATGGAGGCCCTGCACCCCCACCTCCTAACCACCCCCCCCCCAACCGCCTCTGCACATAATCTCTTCTCTCTGCATGTGCATCTGATTAGCAGAACTAAGTCAGATGACTGTATCCCAGAGGCAAAGGAAACTGAGAACCGTGGATGGAGGTCTCACATTCTATCTTGGGAAGACAGATTCACACCATGGGGGAAACCATCATGCTGCAGGGGTGTCAAAAGAGTTGGCTAAAGGGAAGAACCAGAAGAACTTCAATTTTACAAAGCCGCCATCCTGGATTCATTGCGCCAGTCAGCTCCTCACAGAGTGTTTTTAGCCAACAGGTAGATGTGAGTCCGAGCGTCAGCTCCGGGAGACCTGCTCCCAGCAACTCATTAAATAACTCATAAAGGAAAAGAGTGGCCATGTGCTGACCACAGTCTTGATTCCGGACTCTGAGCTACAGTGTTCTGGGTACGTTATGTATTCAACTGCCTTAGCAACTCCAATGCAAGGGTATAATTCTCATTTTACATATAAAGAAATCTGGGCTAAGAAATTACATAGGTTTTTTGTTTTGTTTTGTTTTGTTTTTTCTTTTTCTCAAAGTTACACAATAAGGTAGGGTTAGGATTTAATCCAAGTTTTGTTTAAAACCCATATTCTTCCTAATATATTCAGTTTTTAAGCAAGAAACCCATGGAACTGTTGAAGTGGCAATGGCTTTAGAGACCAGGTAAGTATGGATGCTTCTTTTGGGGGATATTACAGTTAGCTATTGGGTCTCAAAAGAGACATGTGATCCCCCAATTTTGGCTAGGGCATGGATACACTCCAAATCATTTTTTTTTCTTTCACCGTGCCAAAAAAAACAAAAACAAAAAAAACAAAACAAAAAACCAGCCATATATCATGAGTCTTATTAACCAAAAATTAAATGTTTGGTATATTTCTGTTAACTGAGGGCATGGTGCCATATGACAGCTCTCTAGACTTCTCGCATTTTCCATAACTCAAACTTTATGTTCATTGAACAGCAAACTCTGTCTCCTTATACTCCCAGCCCCTGGCAACCAACATATTACTTTGTGCATCCCTGAGTTTAACTGTCCGTGTAAATTGTTTTATTTTTCACCTGAGCTCTTATTCTTGTGGCAACGTTTTTTTTTTGCAAATTTAAAAATTTAGGGTAGTTCCCATCTCTTGCGCGGGAATGGGCAGGGGGTTAATCCTGATGAGAAAGGTTCTTTTCTGACAGACGAGGAAAGGCTGAGCAAAGAGGGACCATATTTTTCATTTAACTACTGAAGCCCTAGCTGTACATCAGAAGGCCCGGCATCTATTTGTGACTTTGCCACCAACTCCATTTATCAGGGCCTCCATCACCTGCGTGATAGGGGCAATATAAAACCTGCCATCATTCCCTCCACCACAGCGCTGTGAGATTGTTTTGAAAGTACTTTCATTTCCCCAACAGAAAGGCATTAGAGATCTATATATATTCCTGTTATGACTTCTTTGGGGGGAAAGAAAAGCACCTTGGAGAAGTCTTGGCTCACAACCTCCAGGACTGAGTGATTTTGGCACCTCACAGGCATCCATATTTAGGGATTTCATTTATGAAGGAAGGCTTGGTTCTCTTTCCAACACTTCTATTGGATCGTTTCTTCTCGTTTGTCGTGTGTGTGTGTGTGTGTGTGTGTGTGTGTGTGTGTGTGTGTGTGTGTTTGTTTTTTGTCTTTAAGTTATAGCACGGATAAACTCTCACATTCTGTTACCTTGCCAACATGTTGCTTCGTATGGGCTTCATTATTTATGCCTAGGTGCCAACATGCGTAATACTTTACAGAACACAAGAGCTGTACTCCAGAAACAAGATGAAGACTGTTTTAAAATAGAAAGATGCCGGGAAGCCCAGGAGAGCCAGCCCCCCTCGCTGGTTGAAGTAGGCTACACCATAAAAACCCTACCTAGGAGAACTTCTCAGTGTAGCATTTCATGAACAGGGTCGCCCCTCCGAGTGGAAAATGTCCCCTTCTTTGCCGTCTGGTCCCCAAGCAATCAGTTTTCTAAATGGCATTTTAGAAAGGTAATGAATATCTACTAACACTGCATGTCAACTTAATTTCAAAGCAGTGGAATGGACCATAAATAAAAACAGTGAGTGATTTCCAGAGCTCCGCCAGCTCAGTCCCACAGAAATGTGGATCGCCAAGAGGTCAAAACACAGCCTCTTGAGTAAGACAAAAGAGAGGATAGGAGGTGTTCTTCATGTTACTGTTACATTCTGTTCTCTTAGGTGGTTTTTCTTATATAGAAAAATGTAAAGAAATTTAATTATGCCGATATCAAATATATTGGTCCAACATATGATACATATTAAACAGGTGGTAGGAAAAAGAGACAAAAGAGAAAACTGGAAAGCAGGTTTTACTTGATGTCGTCTCCCAACAGTTGGAGTCTGACTTTTAAAGCACAACTTTACATAGCATATTGCTTAACTGAAAATTAAATTTCCCTCTTCAACCTGTTGCCTAAGGGCCAGGAGCTCTTTCCCTAGATGAAGGAATCTTCAGATCCCCATAGGAATACTGAAACCACCACCACCACCACCCCCAAGCCAGCAAGAGCTCCTTCCAGTCTGGTTGGGTTTTCTTCTCAGCATTATGCTATTCCTTCTTTTTCATATGAAATGCCACCCCTTTGACTCACTCGGGGCTCCGTTTTCTCCAAGATCACCAAAACAGCCATATCAATGAGTTCATTACATATGTCTAACTTGTCTAGTTTCTGCTGAACCCCCAGGCTAGGTTAATCTAAAAATACTGCTTTAACCGAGTTCCTCTTCTACATGTCAAGAGTTACCCAATGCTGACAGGAGAGGCCCTCAGCTGGGATGCCAGCATACACCACCTCTCTAGTATAGCCAAGGATGAGTTCCATCCCTCGCACCAACGAGAAGGACGCCCCGACTTATTTGCCCAGCATGAACAACCCAGCTGTCTTCCCAGCGTGGTTTCCCAGTCCCACCCTCTGCAAAAATGTATGTTCTTGCCAACTGGATTATTCGTTGTTTGTGACACCGATTCTGTTCCAGCCCTCATATACCATAAATGTTTATTCGACCAGAATCCTGTTTAGTCAACTTCTCTGCCCACTAGAATCCAACAGCGCTATCCAAAGCTTACAAATCTGAAGGAATGTAACCAAAGTCCGTGTTGTCCAATTTGATGTGCCTTGCATTGAAAGGCCTCTTCTGAAGCCTGGGTGGGCTATGGGGATTCCCTTTCAATGAGCAAAATGCATCAGAAGAGCTGTTACATAACGCTCTAGAGTTTCCCCAGTAATGGCCATGTAGCTTCCATCTGCTTTTCTTCGAGTGCCTATGCTGGGGAAGGTAGGTACCATCCAAGCATAGATGCTCCCCAGCTACCACGCATGAGAGACGACACACATGCAATCTGGTGGGAAGCCCAGGTCCTACGGAGCTGCCAGTTAAGGAGGAAGACACTTGAGAGTGACTTCAGCCCCAGCACTTTCCCAGCATCATGCCATCAAGCCCTTCCTTTATTCCTAACTCCAGAAAACAAGCAGAAGAAAAGACTGTTTTAAGCTACGAGGTTTTGGAGTCATCTGTTATGAGGTACAGTCCATAAATTCTCTCCCTGGTTTCTGAATGGTCTCTCACATCTCTACATTTCAAAGCAATTCTTCTCTAGTCTTTCAGGCCTTCAAAACACATTGACTGAAACATAGACTATAGCAAATACCAAACACTTGTGCCGGATGCCGGGAGAGTGGCAGATTGGTCTTTTTTTGGGGGGGGGCTGTTTTTGTTTTTTTGTGGGGGTAGGGGGTGGATGAGTTTTGAGACAGGGTTTTTCCTGTGTAGCCCTAGCTGTCCAAGACTCGTTTTATAGACCAGGCTGGCCTTGAACTCACAGCAGTCTGCCTGCCTCTGCCTCCCAGGGCTAGGATTACAGGCATGCCATATGCGCCACTGCGCCTGGCTAAGAGCCACAGGTTTTAAGAACACTAACCCTGTGTCTCAGCTGGTTTTCCGCTGGCATAGCAGAATACTGAAAACTGGGTGACTTATGATGGAGTTTGGGTGGGTTCCATCTCAGCAAAGCCACAAAGTTCAAGAGGGGGTAGCCATGTCCAGTGAGGGTCTTGTGCTATGCCAGCTCATGGCAAAACACAGAAGGGTAAGATGGCGCCTGTGGAGAGAGAAGTGGGGCTCTAAACTTGTGAATAGCTAAACTATTCTCACAAGAAAAGCACCCATCATTCCCAAGGGCTTTGCCTCCATGACCCAAACATAATCCCATGAGGTCCCACCTCTCAAGACTCTCACCTTAGGGACCAACACTGCCACAGGAGTTTTGATGCAAATAAATCATATTCAAACCATATCATCTTGTCAAATTTTTTTACAGTCCTGCAATAGATGAACAATCACCAAGCCCAGGCCAACTACGGTACATGATTAATTACACCAATAATACGTAACTGAGTACCCATTTTGTGACAGGCAGTGTGCCATAGGAAAATGAACTGAAAGTACTGATTGATAGACTATAGGGCGTTGATGCAGAACGCTCCTAGAGAGAGAGCTGCCTCTGTGATTCTGCCCTGATGTGGGTTAGTGAGAGTTAGGGTTGAACTTGATAGAACTTTCAATAGTAATCAAACCTGTGCATCGGACTAAAATTCCCAAGGACTGGATCAGAGAAGGCAGGGATCCTAGACAAGAATGCTAAGGCTTACAAAGTAAGAATGCCCTTCCAAGGGGGAAGATAAGCCAAGGACAAAGAGAAAAACAAAATCTCAAGGTTTCCAGGAACCAAGGGGAATAAGCTATACCCAGTGCTTTAGGTAAAAAGTCTGAACAGCGTGCTGACACGGTTCCAATGCTCTTCTTTTGGAGTTTTGGGATTGCACTTTAAAATAAACGTGGTTAATAAGTCCTCATTAAAGTTATGTTAGTCATAGCAAGGGACTGTTTACATTCCAAACAAAGTGCTCATGCTTTGGGATCTCAGATTTGCCAACTGAAAATATTTATTTAGTTAAATAAAAATAAAAATCTCCTTTTGTTTCTGATAACCAGTCAAAACTTGCCATTATGCATGGAATTCAGTTCCTCTATTTCAAAGCACACACATTTCCAGTTGGGGGAGGTATATCCAACTCAACTTCTGCTTATCCCAAACTGTCTCACCGTCTATGTGGCTGTTCTGGGCCCTCTGGGCCCTCTGGGCCTTCCAGATGCTGATGTGTTGCCCTGACATAAGATCAGTGTCTTGTTCAAGATCAAGAGTGGTTCGTTTACTGGATTGGACCTCCTTGAAAGGCCTCCACGGTCTGTGCTTCTCCCAGTGGCCATGCTGGTCTACGGCCCATGCTACAGCGGAGGGTCATGCTGATATTTTCAGGCCATACTGCCAACAGAGACCAGGCAGAGGCCCTTGGTGCATGCTGATGCTGGGGACCAATTGGATGCTCGTGATCCATGCTTTTTACCAGAAACCATGTGGAAGCCTAGGATCTGGGCTTCTGTTGACTGTGGTGAGTGGGCAAGGAAGCTACTCATGCAGTGGTACTGGTGACTACAGATGCACAGTTGAGAAAGAGGAACATGAAAAGGCTTCCGTGACAACCCCTACCTTCACCCCAACCCCCTTCCCTGACAAAAAGTTACTGCCTGGAGAGAAAGCCATCAAGGAGAACTCCTAAAAAAAAATTGTGACGAGGATGCTGAGGCATGGCTCTCCACGCTTGATGGCTTCTGGTGGCGGGGGTGCAGGTGGAGAAGGACTCAGTTTCCCTTGGAGCTCTGGACACTGGGAGACTGGCCATGTGCCAGTGAGCATATGGACAACACAAAATGGACTTCCCCCTACTTTCTTCTTTTTTTGTGTGTGGGGGGGTGTCACCTAGGAGTGGAGGATGGATATGGGAGGATGGGGAGATGAGCACAATTGGGGTGCATGATGTGAGATTCCCAAATATTCAATACAAATATTATGTTAAAAAAAAATAGCCAAATGCCGTAATCCAAGCACTCCGGGAGGCAGAGGCAGGCAGATCGCTGTGAGTTTGAGGCCAGCCTGGTCTACAAAGCATGTCCAGGACAGCCAAGGCTACACAGAGAAACCCTGTCTCGGAAAACTTAAAAAACAACAACAACAAAAAAAAGCCTAACGCAAATGCTCCTTGGTACCACCACCTGCTACTTTAAAGGAGATGTGCGGTTGTGTACAACTGAGAGAGAAGTGAATTGTTAGTTCCATGTCGCCCTTTCTCTTTTTCTTTGTTGTTAAACACTGTTTAATTTAATCCCGTCTTCATGCCGAGTTTAAGCCGAATGGATGTGCCCTTTATCTTCCCAAGATCAAACCTCAAGTTTCTGGGTCACTCTCCCCTTGACACATCTTTGGCTATTTCTCATTAAGGAAAATTCCTGTAGCTGCTTCTTTGCTAATGGTGTTCTCCACAAGCTCCCTCCCCTTTACAGTTCACTCCCTTTTCATCTCTCCTGAAAAGCCTTAGTAAAAACGGAGAGAAATGCAGGCTGTGCCTCTGCAGCTGTAGCCTGAGTGCTCTGAGCATAATATCTCCCCAAAATTAGAGGATAGCCACCCGCCGTCTGCTGTCACTTCATTTCTTCTTCTCTTTCAGGAAAACCTTGCTCTCCCCTGATCTTGATGTAGTCAATCCTCAACTCTGATTTTCTCATGTAAAATAGCATCCAAAATGGGCTGGGTCAACAAAGCAAGGCTCCTGAAAAGTTATCTGCCCTAGTTAGAGCTGATGGTTTCTTGAAAAATGCTGAGAAAGCATTGTCACCTGACTTGGGCTAACAGTCTATTTCCAGAAGAAGACGACAATCATTTGAGGGTGAGATGCTGAGATGCACCCCTCACAGTACGCTCTCGCCTTCCCTCTCTGCGAAGAACAGGAGGAGGAGAGAGGCTGAGAGGAGACGATCAGTTCTTAGCAAGTGGCATGGTGCTACAGCAAGGTCAGGAAAATAGTGTTGAAAATAAAAGCAAAGCTTAAGAAAATAAATAAGAAAAAAAGAAAGAAAGAAGAAAACAAAACCTATTTACACATACACACACACACACACACACAGAGAGAGAGAGAGAGAGAGAGAGAGAGAGAGAGGGAGGGAGAGGGAGGGAGGGAGGGAGATCTGACAGTTCCAAAGAAGCCGAAGGGCTCCAGTTAATGGGGAAAGAAAAAAGGAAGCACATGCATGGCCTCAACAGCAGGACGAAGCCTGGGCAGGTAGCTCAGTGGTATAGCACTTAGCAAACATGTGGTGACACCACAGGCTTGATCCCTAGCATGCAAGGAAAAAGCAAACCACACACACACACACACACACACACACACACACACACACACCACATACTATACAGACACACATACATACACATACACAAAAAACAAAACAAACATACTCACTATACACACGCATACACAAAACATACCTATACAGACACACATACATACACATACACACACAAAACAAAACAAACATACTCACTATACAGACACACACACACACACACACACACACACCCTCAAAAGAAGAGAATTAAGGAAAGATTGGTGAGCGGGTTGGAAATGTGACTTTTGCTGCACTAGGATGAGTGGAAGGAGTAAAAATCAATTGCCTGGTATCTTAGCAGACCCCCTCCCAACTGAGGAATCACTACATAGTTGTTGATTAAAGCTACAGCTGAGGTTCTACGAAGAGGCTAGACTGTGTGGATGAGGAAAAGGTTGGCAATTTTCTTTTATATTATATATTATATTATATTATATTATATTATATTATATTATATTTATGTGTATCTGCGTGCATGCCTGGGGGGTGTTATAACACACCATGAAGCATGTATGGAGATAAGAGTGCAACTTGAAGGAGTTAGTTTTCTCCTATCATCTTGAGCCCTGGGGATTGAACTCTGGTCATCAGTCTTGGTTTCAAGTGCTTTTAACCAGGATGCCATCACACCAGCCCAGTTTCTGATGCCAGAGATGATTGAGCTGGGTTATAAGAATGGGGAGGGCCTGTGCTGATGTCCTCCCTACAACAGACTCAAGTCTCTAAGGGATGTGTTGATAGGTTTGATGTCTCTCCCAGCGTTCCAGCTGGGTAGGTGTGTGGTACATCACACTGAAAAACAACCTGATGCGTTTATGGATGCTCCAATTGAGTATTTTCTCTTCTCCTCTTTCCCTCTTCACCTGCTTCTGGCACTAAATGCTCAACACACAGCCACAGGGAATGGTACATAGTAAGCAAATACACTCAGTAGTGATTTTTGGCACTTTAATACTATTTTTTGGAAATTCAGAGGTGACTATTTTAACGAAAGCAAAGCAGGTCTCCCTTATCAAATGCCTTTCATTGGCTACAGCACCACGACGACATTTCCCCTCTTGATCAGGTATAACCTAAATTTACTAAAATGAAATCAAGCACAATGTGCTTACTTGAAAACAACCTCTCCCAACTGTATATTTTACTTCTTGTGACTCCTCTAGCACTTTCCTAATAAATAACGGAATATCAGATGGGTCCCAATATAGAGAGGTCATAATGTTATTTGCTTCAGGTGGTCATTTTCCTCATGCCCTTGAGAAACAAAAACATCCTGGGCTCTGTGCCTCACCTCACAATAACTCTTAAGGGAGCGGAGACTTAGAGGTTATAGGTGAACAAGATCGGCCACATGCTGGTGTTAATTGCTGGGGCTAAGCATGAATGTGGAGTCCATTGCTCTATTCCATGTTATTAATTAAATGAAATATATGCATGAGGATATTCACAGTGGCGAAGGATAAAAAGCAGAGAAACTGGGATTGTTAACTGTGGGGAACTGCAGCTGTGCTGGTCCTGACCATTGTGTGTTTTTGTCTGCAGTTGAAACTTTACTTGTTTTTGTCTGCAGTTGGAACATTACTTGTTGCCTTCATTTTCCTTGTTTTGGATCTCATTATTTGGCCCTTGGTTTGCTCCGTCTTGGGGACTTTCCACAGTGTTGCTCGATTGCTGGTTCCTCCCCTATATAAGCAGCTCTGTTACTCCCAATAAAAGGCATTCTCTTAGCACAAATGACCCACTGTTCTGTCGTCTTTTCAATCCCCAGACCCTCATCGTAGCCTAAACTAGCAGCCCAGGTGCTGCAGTTAACCAGGGGAGAGAGAGAGAGAGAAAGAGAGAGAGAGAGAGAGAGAGAGAGAGAGAGAGAGAGAGAGAGAAATGAGGAATGATGGCTTATTCAAAAGGTAAGTTATCATGTGGCCACTAAAAAAATTCATCATATTTTTCAATGAATATTTAATGCCCTGAAATAATGCCTACAATTTGCTAAGTGAAAAACCTCAGTGGCAATCCATATGTATAGTATAATATCAATTTTTAAAATAAATTAAAATATAGATCATTAGAATAAAATTCCCCAGGTTGGCTCCAGTGCAATTTTTGACCTAAAAATGACGAAAAACTATTATTAAAAGTATGTATACACATACTCATTATAGAGTTTGTTATAATAAAAATCAGAAACAGTGTAGAAATTGGTTAGATTAAGGTGGCGTATCTAGTTAGTGGACAATAGTCACTTGAAGGTGCACTTTTGACAAATATCTAATTAACTAGGAAATTCCTGTTAAGTGACGTCTAAAACTCTGTGCCATAACTCCAAGCTATATATAGTACAGACTATGCTTACTGAAAAGGAACTCAGATTTATTTATAGGAAATTTTCAATTTTTAAGTGCAGGGTCCAATAATTGAGGTAGCTGGGTAATTACCTTGGTTCTAACTATCCTCAGGGTATATGATTAAATCACAGATGAAAATTCACTTCCTTCCCACTGATTCTAAGTTATTATTTAAATAATGAAAAGACCAACCAAATTATCCTCTCTGATTCAGGCTGTGAAATAAAATCTTTCCTGGTCACTAAGGTAGATAAAAATCTCCCTGTACGACTCCTTAGTCCCTTCCCATGGTCCTTGGTGAAGCTTCTTGGTTTTGCTTTGGTAAGCAATTCTAAATGCCCTAAATGTTCGCTGAGTTCTCTGATTGGTCCTCTCATATCAGGTGATTTCCCCCACGGTATCTCCAGTACTGACAGAAGGGTCACAAGACCAAACCACTGGACTTAACGCGCTCAAAGCCAATTCTATGCAGCATGGAGTGATGCTCTCCGGTGGGGTAGTCCTGTTCTTACTGGCCACGTGGAACGGTGGAAAAGAGACACGCGTGGGTCAGTGGCTGGGGGTCTCTCTTGCCAGAGTGTGGGACTTTTCGCATTCTACTTAGATGGCTTCCAGCTCTCCGTCCCTATGGAGAGCAGACTGTAAAGGAGCCTGAGTGCCGTAGCTGGCTAGTGTTCTCAGCAGCACGTTTGTTGATGATAAACCATTGTCTTTTCACAGCAAGGAATGGCGACATAGAGCAAATGACCTGAGAAGTGACACACCTGAACAACAAGCCACCTCGTGCAAATAAGACAGAACTACTGGAGGGACAGTGACAAAAATTGCACCCCAAGTCTTTCTAATTTCCCAGTTGGTTTAGGATGTGCTTTGTTTTTTGTTTTGTTTTGTTTTTTACTTTTCAGTGTTTTAATCATTTAAAAAATAACCATTCTGCTGTTGATATTTGAAGAAAACAAATAAAATCAGAAAAATTACGTTTTTCTAGTCTCCCGTGGTATGTTTTTATGTATTTATGCGTGTGTGTGTGTGTGTGTGTGTGTGTGTGTGTGTGTGTGTGTGTGTGTGTGAGTTTGCCGTTCAGTATTTTCTAGGTATTAAGTTAAGGTCAGTTCCCACTGATTTTTGACCATTCATCCCTCCTGGGCAGTGCATATCCTACAGGTTATTTGAACCAAGGGTTTTCAATGCTCCCTCCAGTGTGGTGCAGAGCTAGCTGCTCTGAAATTTCCCCTTTCTGGTTTTAACCTATCAATGCAGCCACAGGTGCAGAGAGTGAGACCATTAAGAGTAGAATCGTCCAATATTGTGCTGTAGTTTTAAAATGTAGAGTCAACTTTTTACTCATAAATATATAGGTATAGATCATTTTGTGGTTTAAGTTTCTGCTTTGGATAGCTACTGTTAATTATAATTTATGAGTCATTTATTTTGCTATTTTCACCCTACGCTGAACACTTGCACATGTGTCAGAAATGACAAAGGGGGTTTTTGTTTTCAGGCAAAAGCCAATGAAAAACTAAGATGCTTGGCTGGGATAAAGATAAATATGTCCAAAGAGGAATTGAGGAAAGGTATTTAGAGAAAATAGCATGGCTCTGACCCATCGACAGCTTGCGGTGCTCTACAAAGAGCTCGCTGACTCAAAGCTCCTGATAACTTTCACTCAGCCAAGGAATAGCAGCTCAGTCTTTCTCCAAACCTCTCCAGCCTCTGTGCCCAACCCTCAACCCCTGCAGCCCCACAAGTGAATGCTGAGGTGAGCCAGTTCAAAGCCAATATGAGGCCATGTCCTAGAAAGTACAAAGGGGAGGGGTTGGTCCCTCTAGAGTGCTCGGCAGTCTCATGGGAGCTGGAGTCAGTCCTCTTTTTGTCTTTGGAGTCAAGCAAGTCCCATGATCATTTTTCAGTTCTGCTCCAGAGGCTCCATATAAAATGTCTGCTTCTGAATCAACTCTTGCAGTTTCTAACAATGATCACTTATGATGAAAATCTCTAATATTAGGAAGTAGGGTAGAGCCTGGGTGGGTGGGTGGATGGAGGGCACTTTAGCCTCTTCACTCAGCAGAGTGGTCTGTGTCACTCTCCTCATGAGCTAATAGGCATATTATTAATAGTCTCTTCAAACACAAACGCGAAAAAAAATCATGATTTTTAAAAATCATTTATTTGACCCATTCACTCACATATGTGTGCATGCACACTAGCATGGACATGTGCACACACAGAAACACATAGCCACACATATACAAGACAAATTTTGAAAATTAAAAAGAATGATGGAAATATTTACATGGTTCTAGATAGATGGCCCAGCAGGTAAGAGTGTATATTGCTCTTTTAAAGGTCCAGAGTTCAGTTCCCAGCACCCACATCAGGTGGCTCACAACCGCCTGTAAATCCAGCTCCAGGAATATTGGGCACCTCTGGCCTCCAAGTGCACCTGTACATACCAACACACAGATATGCACACAAATACATAATTAAAAATAATAAAAATAGGGACTGGAGAGATGGCTTAGCAGTTAAAGGTGCATATTGCTCTTCCACAGGACTCAAGTTCGGTTCTCAGCATCCACTTGACAGGTGGCTTACAACTGCATGTAATCCCAGCCCCAGGGGATCTGATGCTGTCTTCTGGTCTTCATAGGCACCGTATTCACATTTAAAAAGCCACACAGAGCCAGGCAATGGTGGTACATGCCTTTAATCCTGGCACTGAGGAGGTAGAGGCAGGGGGATCTCTGTGAGTTCCAGGCTAGCCTGGTCTACAGAGTGAGTTCCAGGACAGCCAAGGCTACACAGAGAAAGCCTATATCCCAAAGAAAGAAAGAAAGAACCCACAAGAGACCCAGACATATAAACATGTAAACATTTAAAATAATATAATCCCAAAACACAAAAACTTATAAGACTTAATTTTATCAAATACACACAATGGAATACTGTTCATCTATGTAATATTATTGTGAAATTATATTTATTAATGTCTAAATATCATCAAATGTAATAAATGTAGCCAAGGGCAATGGAGAACAGTATGCCACTAAGTTTACACACACACACACACACACAGAGAGAGAGAGAGAGAGAGAGAGAGAGAGAGAGAGAGAGAACACATTCTAGAAAGTTCCACAGTAAAGTACTAGCATCATTGTCTAGCATTATTAGGCTTATCATTGCTGTCATGAAGCACCATGACCACAGTGACTTGGGGAGGAAAGGGTTTATTTCACTTGTACTTCCACATCTTTGCTCATTAGTGAAGACAGTCAGGACAGGAACTCAAACAGGGCTAGAACCTGAAAGCAGAAGCTGCTGCAGAGGCCATGGAGGGGTGCTGCCTACTGGCCTGCTCTCCATGGCTTGCTCAGCCTGCTTTCCATACAGAACGCAGGCCACCAGCACAGGGGATGGCCCCACCCACAGTGGAATGGGCCTTTCCCTTTCAATCACTAATTAAGAAGATGCCCCACAGGCTTGCCAGCAGCCTGATCTTTTGGAGGCATTTCCTTAACTACTTATTTTTGGTAGAGGTAACATAAGTAATATCACTTTCATCTTTATATCCCTCTCTGTTGACCGAACAAATCATAAAATAAAGCAAGTGAAAAGAATTCATCTTTACCTTCTAGGACACAATTAGATTTATGTTTAGAATGACAATTTGGACAGCTGACATACCATTTTCTATGTAACATCCTATTACGTCTGCACTGGGATGTATTATAGTTATGTGTTTAAGTTTAAACCAAGCAGTGGGAGTGCAGATATGGCATACTTTATTTTCTGACTTATTGGCTCTGGCAAGTCTGAAAATTATTCTGGCTTACAGCAGAATAAAATTGGCCCAAACAGCATTAGCATCTTATCTCCATGCTCTTGGGCTATGCTGTAATCTTTTGACTACAATCTGGAAACCTCATGGATGAATGGCTCTATTCATCAGAGGACCTTACTCAGGGATTAGAAATGTGTGGCATGGCTACCACCACCAGCTCCTCTCACAACCAGGGCAGATATCATTAATCACATTTTGTCCAATGAACCCAGATGTGGCCTCAAAATCCTTTCCAACACAGCTGTCTTACACAACCTCTATCCATCATTTATTTCAACTCAAGTTGAAATCTATTAGCCATATCTGCTCTGATTACTCTGGCTGGAACATTATTATTTCTTCGACTGGTTCCCAGGACTGCGAAGTCAAAGCATGTCCACCACTTTCACCGTCTCTCCTTCCATTAAAAATGTTTAACGCATTCAAAAGTGTTTCTGACATGAGCTAAGTCTAAGGAGCCTAACAGCATGTTTTAAAGGTTCCTACCTCTCAAGAGAGAAGAGGGAGGCAGCGAGGGAGAGCACCAGGAGAGGAGACACATATAGCATGTTTTCCCTCATGTATGAATCTAGATGTAAAGACTATACACACACACATACACACACACACACACACACACACACACACACACACACACACGTAAGTATACAAAGGCAGGGTTATTTGAAGCATGAGGGGGTCAGTTAAAGGGGAGGAGACACAGGGTAGGTAATGGAGAAAGTGAATTTGATTAAAATATACATACATACACACTTTGTACATACTTTTTATGTAACATTTAAATTGATCTAATTATCAAAAATTAATCCACTTTAATCAATCAATAAATAAGAAAAATGTTCCCTACATGCAGTCCCAAATTAAATCAGGGAACTACCTTTTCCAAAACCCATGAGATGGAAATTTGGACCTCATCGTATTTTTGATAACTGCATTTACTTTCTTACTGCAAAATAATAGGATATTATAGTAGAATAATGGAATTTAAAATACAGTCATAAATATTCAGAAAAAGTAAAGTCCAGGTAGAACAGAGGAAATTGAGATAGAGAACACAGACCTGGCAACAGAGCAGGTACAGGGAAGAGGTTTTTAATTTCCACACCCAAAACAAACCATGGTTCCTCTCAGAGTTTGTCTGAGGAAAATACTATGAAATCCCAAACAGAGACTGTCCTACACATGGGAGGCAGGCAGGATCCAGCCTCAAAGCCAAAGGAAGACCTCACATCTGTGGTCTCGAGTCTCTTTGCCTCCTTCCCGTCCCTAACTCTGAAAAGGGAGAAACACTATGACATTTATGGTGGCTTCCTGTGGCTTAGGAAGAATTTCACAGTGAGAGAACATGAGAAAGACAAGGCTGAACTTTAAAACAACAATCACAACAACAATAATATAAGAAAATGCCCAGATGCATGTTTTCAGATTGCAAACACCCACAAAACTGCTAAGCAGCTTGGAATAGATGTATCTTAGCAAAATTTTAGACATCAAGCACAAAGACTTCTATAAGAGAAGGAGAGTCTATTTGGCCCCAGACTTAGAAATACTGGCTAATAAATACTGGGGAGGGAACATCTTCAAACATAAACTTAAAGAAGACTTCAGGGTGGTGCCCGTTTTTGAGTGTCAATATGGGTGCATGCTTGCCACAGTGAATTGTGTAGCGGTCAATCAAAGGATAACTTTGGATGTTGGTCCTCACCTCTGTGTTTGAGGCAGGGTCTCTCAGCTGGTGGTTGCTGTGTACGACAGCCCAGCTGTGCTAGTGGCTTTCTGAGATTCTCCTGTGTACACCTCCCATCCTGCTATGAGAGCACCAGGATAGCAGGTGAGTGCTACCACACCTGGCTTTATGTAAAGTTCTGGAGCTCATACTCCGTTCCCAGGTAAGTGCTTTACCCACTGAGCCATCTTCTTGGCCCCTCCTCAAAGCATTAAGGAAAAAAGTATATTGGAAAATACATTCCATCCCCAGAGGAACAGATATTCAATTTGGAGGTTAATTTTAAGAGCAAGAAGAAAAATCATTGCTAAAAAGAGTTTACTGTAGAGTAAGCCTGGGAAATCATTTTAGTTTGAAAGAAAGACTTTGGATGCTTTTGAAGGAATTCCTAACAATATTTGATGAAGTTTCTAAAGTCATATTTAAAAGAGTGGGTGGGGAAAGAAAAAGACAAAAAGGAAGGAAAAAAAGGAAGAGAAAAGGGGAAAAATCCAGAATCTTGGGCACACACTTGTATCTAGCAACTGGAAGTGCGCTGGTGGAGCAGGCACCTTTGGTGTCCCTTAATAACTACTATGAAATGAACATATTTTGAAATATGGTTTCCTTTTAACTTTCATACTCTCAGCAAACCCAGGAAGTGTTGTGTTCCATCTGCCCTCCCTCTCAGCAGCAAAGACCAAGAGCATGGACACTGACTCCTCACTGTCTGCAGAGAGGGATAACCAAGCTCCCTGTCGAGCTTTATGAGGCTCTTTCCACTGGTGGGGTTAGGGAAAAGGACAGGATGTGGTTTGTCCCACTTGTGGGCAGAACACTGGCATCTTCACATTGCCACCCAAGACCAGTTGCTTATGCACACTTGGCCTCCCTCACCTTGGTACACAGCGTACAACTCCACCATACACTTGGCAATATTCACTCACTGGCAGGATTCTCTTGACCCTGAAGCATGTAAACAGAAGAATGTTCTAAAGGAATCCTGAGATAATCTCATGACATAGTCACAGCCAGCTTTGTGTACAAAGAGCTTTCATGAAAGTACGATCCCAACCTCGCAAACGGTCCTATGGGGTGAGAGATATAATTTAATCTGTTTTTCTAACAGAAGAATTATTTGAGACTCGGAAAATTAAATAAAACATCCAAGAACATTCAACAGAACAGAACACAACAACTCTTGTGACTCTAACACAGCACAGTAAACTCCGAAAAACAATCTGGCAGTTTCTGAATACATTCAATTGCATAGTTAAATTCTGTCTTATGTACTTAATAGATTCCAAAAGTGTACTACGATAGAAACACACAACTTCTGGACGCAATTCCACTTCTTG
Organism: Acomys minous; assembly: GCF_964271855.1. Classification (NCBI taxonomy): domain Eukaryota; kingdom Metazoa; phylum Chordata; class Mammalia; order Rodentia; family Muridae; genus Acomys; species Acomys minous. The sequence goes on along the minus strand of NC_140492.1, from coordinate 93,609,000 downwards.
AGATCCATCTGAGAGTCGTGGTAGAAAGCATGTCCACGTAAAGACCTGGTCCACAGTTCTCATAGCAACATTGCTCATGATAGACCCACTCTCTGTTCATGAGCACGTAGTTGATAAATAAACCGTGGTGTATCCGCACAAGGGGACACTATCTAGTGACGGAATGGAATGCGTGGTGCATGCTATGGGATCTCAGAAATGCCAAGTGAAAGAAGCCAGAGGCCAAAGGCCCCAGCTGTTTGCTCCCATCTATAGGCATGTCAGGGGAGGGAGGACATGAAGAGACCGAGAGCAGATTAGAGGTGAACGGGGGAAAGAAGATACGCAGCTGAGGGGAGAAGACGGTTCTCAGATGAACTTATGGTGATTGCTGCACTCCTCAAATTATAAAAGGCACCGAAGTACACATTTGAAATGGTTGGATTATTGGGTTATAAAATACCCCCAATAAAGACCCAAGAAAACACCCCAACCACCATTACACATAACCAACCCACAATTCCTTAGCAATGCAGTGTTCCTTCCTACCAACCTTCCAACGCACTCAGTCCGTTCCTGAGGCGAGAAGCTGGCTCTGTAGCTGAGGTTTCTCCCCTCCTCCATCCCCCGGTGCCTGTGTTCTTTGCAGCTTCAATTTACAGTTAGCAGACTTTGCTGAAATCCCTCCTAGCCAGGCCCAAGCCGCCCTCTGCAACGCCCCAGCGTTTGTCCTCTTTCTGAACGTTACCAGTGCTTAAAGCTGCTTCTCTGCTCACACGTTTGCCACTGATCACCCTGACCTGCCCCATGTCCCCACTGGGGGGCCTTCCCAGAGTTTAAAATATCATGTTCTGAATAGAAAGTCCTGTAACCAGCAAGTTCTCAGGAACCGGGCTGACTGACTAGCAGCGTCTGAAGCCTCTCATTTCCTAGGAGGCACCAACACTGGCTGTTGGCTGTCTTATTTATAACAGCCACTCTACTGTACAGCTCACTGTGAACTTGGTCTGCCTCTCTTCGTAACTTACGATGACGAACATACTCCCTCGTCCTTATCACTAATGGAGGAGCCATGGTCAGAAGAAAGATATAATATGGTTTATGGTTTGAAATCTAATCTCTTTCTAGGTGGTAAATAAATGACAGGCAAAGGGAGCTGGTTAGGGGAACATTACTGTGATGCACAGGGGGCGGGGTGGGGGGGTGGGGGGCATTACAAGGATGTGTTACAACTGTGGCGGTGAAGAAGACTATGTGTATCCACAGCCACAAACTCAGCTGGTGGATTAGCTATGGACGGGGGAGGAGACATTTAGCTGAGTATCTGGGTAAGTGTTATCGCCATTTCTTGCCACGACTGAGGCTTACTGAAAGAAAATAGAATGGTGCTGTTAGGGTTCAGCAATCAGTGCTTGTTTCAACCGTAGTACACTTCTGGCATCTATTAGATAGACAAGACAGAACTTTAATATGTAATTGAATATAAAGCTCTGGCACTCGGGAGAGCAGTCTCAGTAGAAATGGAAATTTAAGAGACATCAGCATAGGTTGGTGTTTAAGGCCTTGGGACCCAGGGAGAGGAGGAGGAGGAGGAGGAGGAGGAGGAGGAGGAGGAGGAGAAGGAGGAGGAGGAGAAGGAGGAGGAGAAATAGGAGTCTAGCGGGGCACAAAACTGCATGGTATTCTGATAGACTTCTTCGTGGAGATCAGCGAGGAACCGTGATACCTGGTGTAAGGCACTAGCAGGCCTGAGCATGGCAAACATGGCGTCAGCAGGTTTTGTTCGCTACCCTTCTCCTCCTTGCTAAAAACTGTTAGCAAGAGCTGGCCCTCAAGACCTAGTCCTTATTTGTCCACTCCCCTCCTCCCGAGGCTGACCACCAAGGTCCAGCTTTCAAAGCATTAATGTCCAGCAATCAAAAGCTCCTGTCCAATCAAAACTAAACACTGTATCCTAACACGGGGTTTCCCCTTGCCCCTTTATAAACCGCCATTTGCCTGTGGTCCATGCCTGTCTCTTCTCTATCCAGAGGCAGTCCTGTCTAATCTGGAGCAAACATCCTTTCCCACTTTGCCTTATGTTTCTTCCTTCTCCCTCATCCTCTAGCTCCTGTTTGTCTCTTAATCCCTGCCTTTTGTTCCTCGAGGGCAAATAAATCTCCTTTGTGCTGAGAAGTTGGTCTAGTATGTGCTGTGCTGACTCCGATTCTTTCAACTGGAAAGTGCGAGTGAGGTGGAAATAGGCTAAGGGGGACATCTAAAATCATGTCCAGGAAATAGTGAATCCATCCCTGTGGTGTGTGAAGCTGAAGCCACTAGGCACATGTAGCAAAGCAAATGCTGAAATGTGGATTTTTAATATGAGATGTGTCTACATATAAAATATATGCTTGGCTGTTGAAGACAATGTAAAAGATATAAAATGTCATTAGTAGTTTTTTTTTTAAAAAAATATTGGTTGCACGTTGAAATAACATTTTGAATGTTAACTAGGTTAAATAAACTAATGGTAAAATTAAATTTCACCTCTTTTTAATTTTTTAGTGTGATCACTAGGAAACCCGACGCTGACCGTGAGGCTCACACTGTACTTCTTTTAGCCGGCACTGCCACTATGTTCTCTCAGTCCCATCCTGATTTTCCAATGCAAGCAGACACAGATGACGTCTGTGACTTGGAAGTCCCGGTGCCCTGCACACTTTTGATATTTGTTGACATCTTGCACGCAGACTGCTGTTTGAGCAAAGACTGTGCCACGTGGCTCATTTGCTTCTTGCTGAAAGAGGAACTACCACAGAGGATGAGATATCGCTTCCTTGGTCTCTGCAAGACTTGAGGTGTCCTTACTGACTTTGAGAAAGGATTCAATCAAATAAATGTCTAAACGTCTCCTTCCATCTGGCTTAAATATAACTTGATTAAATAAAGAGATACGTAATCACTTAATAAGGTCATCATGGGCTAAATACTACTCCCCACCCCCCTCCTGCATTTTTTTTTCTTTATCATCCTTGAGATTCTTCACATGCCTTAAAAATGAGTTTCATGAAATTGTTTTTCAACTGCAGTTATGGTAAAAGTGTCCCTTTTGAACTAAGAGTCTCGTTTCAGATCACAGAGGTAGACTGGACAGGTGCAGTTGGGGAAATTTTCCTGACATTTGTCCCCGCCGGCAGGGATGAAGGCCGTTTGAACATAGCAAATCCTCTCGAAGGTATAAAGTTACAGTTTTAGGTTTTTCCTGGCAGCTATCTGGGTGGAGTTTACGCAGGCCTTCCTGCATGTTTTTTACGATCACAATCAAGAACTCTCCCGAATGTTGCAGGTCAAACTCCGGAGTTAGGAGACTTCATCCAGATCCTAGAGGCTGAGCTCTGTGTAAGTGGCTTCTTGAAGCAATATGATTTCCTCTCCAATCCATGTTACGCAGTGACTTGCCCCACTGTTCAGCCACAGCACACTAAGCACACTGTCATCCTTGCCTGCAAGACAGCTTGCTGTTGCGGCAAGACTACTGAACTTGTCCAGCAACCAGGAGCCCTGGTTCCAACTTCTCCATTGCTTTGGGGAGTGGTGATTAACCTCTCTGGGTTGCACGTCACCATTTGTAAAAGGAGGTATGAGGTTCATAAATACATTTGGGGTGCATCCGAGGGCTTATTAAACACACACTGCCCTACCCTGTCCCCTGGGTTCCTAACCCTTAGGTCTCAGATGAAAATTTGAATTTCTGATCAGCAGCAAGAGGATGCTGACACGGCTGATTTAGTGACCCCTCTGGTAATTTTTGCCACCTCCCTTACTTACCACATGGCTGTTTGTTTGCAGGTTGGCTCGCTTAAGGCAGAGGTTCCCTAAAGAACTCAGCCCTGATAACTCTAAAATAGGTTTTTAGAAAGCAAAGTAGTCATCAGAGATGCAGGCTTCTCTAACTTTGAGAAATGGAAACCAGATTGTTTTATTAGCATTCTGAGATTGTATATAAAAATACACCTTGCAGTTTGAAGAAGAGATAAGTCAGTATTAATTTCTGTTCTCAGTGTAGTAATTACTGCTCATCCATTTAACTATTACATTTCAACGGAAATGTAAATTTGGGAATACACGCAGCATAGACTGCTTAATCACTCCCTGCATGGACTCCTGAGCTCGAATCCGCTTTGTAGAACTGTGTTTTATTCGCATATCTGTTGCAGTTAAACTGAGAATCAAAAAAATGATTTTTAAAGCTCCAAGTGATAAAAATGATTCTTATTAATTAAGATATCCGTGATGGCGAGCAGCCACTCACCATTGTTTCAGCAATAAACCAAAGACTGTATACTACTTCCCATGCTTAAAATGCTGAGTCCACTTTCAGGTACAACAGCGACAGTTTAAATGTCTTCACCAAGGTAGAAAGTTCTAGCAGAGTAATTGCTAATTGTGACTCTGCCAGAGACGGGCTAGCTGTACCTGAAACCAGTCATTTGCTTGCTCACTCTTTTTCGTCAACATCTGACCTGAAACAGAAGTCTTCCCTGTGTGCAAGACATTCATTGCAAATGGATTTAATTCTTTTGAATTTTCCTTAATCTTTATTTTATATATATATTTTTAATCTTTATTTTTTTTTAATGTGATCTTCTCTCATACATTACATTCTGACCCCGTTTCCCCTCCCTCCACTCCTCCCGTGCCTCCCTTTTCTCCCAGATCCACTCCTCTGTTTCAAGTGGATATTAGCTATTAAGTAAAGGATAATCATGCTACAGTTCACAGACCCAAAGATGCTAAGTAACAAATAGGGATCAAAGGCAACCTCTCTGGGAAGGGAAAAGAATAGATTTCTGTGGGCAGACTCGGGGTGAGTGGGAATGGAAATATATTTAATTCTTTCTTTCTTTCTTTCTTTCTTTCTTTCTTTCTTTCTTTCTTTCTTGTTTTTGTGTGGTGTGTGTGGTGTCTGTGTGGTGTCTGTGTGTGTATGGTGTGTGTGTGTGTGAGTGTGTGTGTGTGTGTGTGTGTGTGTGTGTGTGTGTGTGTGTGTGTGTTTCGAGACAGGGTTTCTCTGTGTAGCCTTGGCTGTCCTGGACTCACTTTGTAGACCAGGCTGGCCTCAAACTCACAGCGATCCGCCTGCCTCTGCCTCCCGAGTGCTGGGATTAAAGGCATGCGCCAACACCGCTCGGCTACGTATTTAATTCTTAAGCAACATTGTTCTTCATGATGCCAGCTGAATAAAAGCTATATTCCCTGTCAGAACCCCCTCCACCAAAATGTGGCTTCCGAAGGTGCCCAGGGAGACAGACGCGGGGAGGGACGAGAGCGCTTCCAGAGGAGCCAGCCAGACGGAGACCTAGTGTGCAAGCTCACCTTATCCCCAGTTCCACAGCAGCAAGGGAAAGCAGGCACTATCAAGAAGGGCTCCTTTGAAAATACCTAAAACATAATATCTGATGCTGGCTGCAGCTAGTGTTGTTAAGAATGAAAGTGGATACCGCGGATCAGGAAAGGCGCTTGGCAGGAACTAGCAAATCACTTCCTTTAACTGAGTAATCCCCTTTCTAGGAATCCACTCCCAGGAAGTGTCTCAGGCACTGACAGACATTTGTGTACACACGGCCACTTCAGCACTGTTTTTGCGATACGGAGAAGTAGAAAGCGTAATGGACGAAGGTTAAATAAACAAGGGCTTGTCAGGGGTTCTATCAAGTTAGTTTGGAAGGATGTCCAGTGATGTGGGCGAATGTTCTCGTGATGTTAAGTGGGAAGAAGCCAGCGAGAACCTACAAAGGCCCATAGAAACCCAGGATGGAATGTGCTGATTAGCTCAGTTAAGCTGGAAACAACGGATTCCATATCTCAGGATGATATTTAGAGTGGGAAAAGGGAAAACGCCGTGTCTTAATTTCTGCAAGTCTCTAGGACCACAAGGGTAAGTAAGTTCTTCTGAAGAGGTGAGGAGCGAGCTGTAGCTGTCCCCCCGACTGTGTCCAGCACTTCTTGCTTCTGGCTCTGCTGACCAAGCAGCACAGATCCCAGAGACCTCAGCCCCAGCACCCGATGCTTACCTGGGTCCACAAGGACCACTTTTCAGGCACAGTGGCGTTTCCAGATTCCTCCGCGGATGGAGCTTTGCCGCTCCCGCTTTGTGGCTGGGTGAGATTATTTGTTCCTTCTTGTTCCTGTGACAAGTCACCAAGAATGCAGTGGCTTTTTTACAACTCTTTTACAACTCGAGGCCTGATGCCCAAAATCACCTTTGCTGATCTACAAAACGCCATCTGCAAGACTTATCATATCTCCCGGAGGCTCTAGGGTCGAATTCATTTCACTGTCTTTTGTCTCACATCTGGAGGCCACCCTGCATGCCTTGGCTCATGACCCTTTCTTCATGTTGTTCTAATCATCACTACATCTTCTGCTACCATAGTTACATCTCCCTCTGTCTCTCTCTTGAAAGGACACTTGTTATCACATTGGCCTCCATCAGTAATCTAGGCAGTATAGCTGCCTTTTCAGTTGGCTGATATCCTCCCTTTCCGCCCCCTTCCCCCGTGTCACTCACACAACAGGCCTTGACTTCTTTTCTCCCATAATTTTCTAATATACAATTTCTAAAATAAATCAAATAACCTAGGAACCCTGTTCTCTTCCCATTTGAAGATTGTGTGTGTGTGTGTGTGTGTGTGTGTGTGTGTGTGTGTCCCAAAAAGCTGTGAGATTCCCACAACCAATAATGGTGCAGAGCGTAGCAGTGGGAATACCCATCCATAGACTTTGTGAGTGCATCCAAAGAAGGTAAAGCAAGAGCAAGATTTAGAGATAATGACGAGGAAGATGACATTGGCTACCTTGAAGCAATGGTCCTTGGCCACGGTGATGACTAGCGAGAGTGGCGTCAGTTGAGATAAGACAGATGTGGGCAGATATCCTTGTTGATGTCCTTTCTCACAAGGTCATGGTACCCTTGGAGCAGGGTTGAGGTTCGAGCAGAGTCTTTGATGGTTTCTATTAGGCAATTGTGTGCATGGGCCCTGTTTTTATGATCTCTCAGATCTATTGGCTTTTTTTTTTTTCTCCCCCTGCTGGAGTTGATATGAGGCGTTCTATTTTGATTCTAATAACTTTCACATTTCTTTTCAAAGAACATCTATCTTGGTGATATATTAAATTAAGTAGACACATGTGCAGACCAATGAGAGGATTATATCAATCTGTCATTAGAACTAATTGCTGGGCCATAAGAATGCATTGTAGAGAGGAAGAGGTAGAGGAAGAGGAAAGAGAGGGGTCCTTGGAGGAGCAGGACATGAAGGAAAATATTCCAGAGCACCCAAGAAGAGCTAACTCAGCCAGAAGATATGGCAGTGAGACAGAAAAAAACAGGAGAGGCCACAGACGGCAGGCAGCGCTGAGCCTGGAGGCTTGGTGACAGAGAAGCAATTTCTTTCTTCTGAGCTATAGATTCTCTGTGAGCTGGAAGTGAATTCACATGTTAAAGTGTGGGAGAAGTGACCAGGTCTGACATCTGGGGAGAAAGCAGAGCTGTAGGGACACTCTTTATAAAGAACCTATCGGTGAGAGCTGGTGGGAGGGACACACTGGTAAGATGCAGCGAGGACGGATGAGAGGGGGCAGCAGCCATCTGCCTGCTCCTGTCACCCTCCCAGTATCATCAAGAGCCTGGGTGCCAGGAAGAGAGAGAGAGAGAGCAGCTAGTATCGGGGAATTCAGAAGGGGAAAAGGAAAGATATTCGTGCGAGGATGTTTAGGAACTCTGGTGCAACATCGGTCCATGTTTGTTCCCTGCTCCTCCATGCTTGAGATGAAGAAACGGGGGGAGGGTATTGGTAGAGAGCTTGCCTAGTATATACAAGAGGCTGAGTTTCTGAGAAGGTACACATATGCCAATAGATTTTTCTACAGCTGTATACATTAAGTGGACTCCGTTTTTTGTTGTGTTGTGTTGTGTTGTTGTTGTTGTTGTTTTTAAAGAGCACATGGAGTTGGGCAGGGGGGGGAATGATGGTGGGTGGATATGAAGAAATTGGAGGGGAGAATAAGAGAGTGGATTTAATCACAGCGCACTATAAGCATGTATGAAATTCTCAACCAAACCAAACAAACAAAGAGCCAGGCTTGGTAGTGTACACATGGAATCCTAATGTAAGCTGAAACAGGAGGTCATAAATGCTTACAAGGCAGGCCTGGCTACACATCATCAAGGTCAACTTGGTATATATAACAAGACCCCATCTGCAATGAAGAAAGGAGAGAAGGGAAAAAGGAAAATGTAAGCCCAGCCCAGCCCAGGGAATTGGAGTGACTCATTCCCAGGCACAGATCTGGTGGAGCAGTGGTGAATCAGCTAAGGCCTGAGCTCAGGGCTGGGAAAACAGTGCTGTTCTAAGGTAGCTGCTGCCCTAAGCACGGTGTCCTTACCAAGCCAGAGCCACTGGGGTGCTGAAGGAGGGCGGCTGCTGTGAAAATGCTGACTCCTAGGTTGTGGCTCTGTTCTCTCTCTCTCTCTCTCTCTCTCTTTTTTTTTTTTTTTTTTTTGGTATTTAATAAGAAATCATTAGTTTATTCAAATCTGTCTGTATTTTCAAAACTAATTGTTTAGGAACAGAAATGCATTTTAGGAAAATACACAAAGTCTAGGTATGCAATTGCTCCTTTATCTATCATGAGTTGGTATTGTGTAGAAGATAATTCTTGTGTGTGTTTTTTTTTTACTCAGAAATGGGGGATGGGCAAGCCAGGGATGTAACTAGCAGCTCCAGGGATACAGACTCAGTAAGGTTTAGGATAAGAGTTGGGCGTAGCATTGCCTTGAGGATGGACTACAACATCAGGGTTAGGGTAGAAGAGCCTCAAGGGAGAGAGAGCCACTGTTCTATGATGAGAGAAAAACCTAAAAGACTACAGAAGAGGGTGGATACGATTGTGTGTGATGAAGGTGAACAGTTGGTGAGTTAGTCTGCATTGTGGGTAGGGAGAGGCCGATGTCAAAAACAGGCCAGAGTCCACTAGCTAGCTGCTCCAAACAGCCATCTTTACATTTTCCCTGAGTCGGGCTGCCCACTGGTTGCTGCCTCCTTCGCAGCCTCCATGACTCTGGCAGCTGGTTGGCCCAGTCTTCAAGTTCTTATTCTTTCTCACCCACTGTAACAGATCACTGGCGCGTCCTGCCACGTCGTACACAGCTGTGTAAGCGGCTCTGAGATCACTACTCCAGGGAGGAAAAGGAAGTTGTGGAGGAGGCAGAGGATGGAGGAAATGGCCCTTGCCAATGGGAATGCTGATGAGTAAGCTGGGGGAGCAGAAGGCAGGCAGTGAGGTAGAGGAGGAAGAGGAGGAAGAGGATGAGGGTGATGAAGAGGATGGAGATGAAAATGAGGAGACCGAGGCAGCTGAAGATGATGAGGGTAGTGATGGTGGTGCTGAGAAGCAGAAGGCTGAGGAGTGTGACCGCATAGCAGTAAAGGAAAAGCTAAAGTCAAGGATGCTGTGACCTCATCACCCCCCCCCCTTCCTGTTTTAGGATCTAAGGGTGGTCACCTTCAAGCAGAGAGGCAGGCCACAAGGCCCAGAATGGGCAGTGTCACCACAGACGACATGCACTCTCTACCACGCCACAAAAGCCACAATGTGATTTTGCCATGGCGGAGGAAAGAAGAACCCAAACCTCCACAGCCCTGCTCTTATTTTTCTCGAGAAAGTATTTTAAAATGAAAATCTGTATTTTTACTTACATTTTATAGTTTTGTATATATCGTTAGGGCTCAGCCATTCTTAGTGATGATGGGTGACCAAACCATACTTCAGAGCTGTCTCTGTCCTACTTCTGACTTTACTTGTGGTATGACCATGTTTATTATAATATCAAAGGAGGAGAAAAATAAACCTTGGCAAAAACAAAACAAAACAAAACAAAAAGCCCAACAACAAAAACTAAACAATCTTATTTAGGGCAGTGTATATGGTGTGTGTGTGTGTGTGTGTGTGTGTGTGTGTGTGTGTGTGTGTATACCTAGCTGTACTAAAACATACATATTAGGAAATGGTTTTAAAGGCCCAAAATAACAGGGTTCTTTCTTTCTGCCCATGAAGTTGCTGTGTATTTATTTATTAGCCTGTGTGATGTATGTATGAAACAATATCCAACAATAAATCAAAATTTTATTTTGGTGAGTTGGTCTAACAACAAGGACAACGATGACAAAATAAAACAAGCCAGACCTGAGGAGGAGGTGAGCTCCCACCCTGCAGCCACAGCACATTGTCCTCTCTTGTAGAAGGAAGTCATGGTCCACAGAAGTCTTGCTTCTAAGAATTTGCTGTGGGTCAGGATGCACTCAGATTTCTTACTGGAGGAGAAATAGCAAAAGCCAGTAGCACTTGGGTCTCTAGCTCCAGACTGCAGTAACAACCGGCAGGGCTCCTTGACTACATACAGTACTGCTGCTCATAGGTGTGGGCTGCTCCCAGCTAACAAGGGACATGTTCCAAGGAATGGCAGGGCCCAAATGCCACCTCACTTGGGACAAGCCCATGTATCTCCTTGGCAGAGAAAGTCTCCAAGAATTTGCCCTGCAAGGCATCTAAGTTAGAAGTTATTCTACAGGGTGGAGATTTGACAGGAAAGCCTGTCATTTTGTATCTGGAACTTTTTAATGGATTTACTTCCTGATGCTACGATAAGATACCCTGGCAAAAGCAACTTAAGTATGAAAGGGTCTATGTTAGTTCACAAGTCCAGGTTACAGTCTGTCATAAGGAGGTGAGGGAGGTAGGGGCTTGGGGAGGTGGAAGGTGGGAGGGTGAGGGTGGAGGAGAGGGGGGGGAAGTGGGGGAGGTGGAAGGTAGGGGGTGAGGGTAGGGGATGTGGGAGGAGGGGAATAAGAGGTGGGGTAGGGGTAGGGGAGGTGAGGGGTAGGGGCTGGGGGAAGTGGAGGGTAGGGGGTGGGGGAGGTGGGGGTGGGGGAGGTGGGGGTGGGGAGTGGGATGGGGGTTGGGGTATCCCAGCATTGGGGGCTTGAGAGAACTGGTCCATATTACATTCACAGACAAGAGCAGAGAGCAATGAACTAATGCATGGCCTTAGTGCTCAGTGACTTAGTGCATGCTGGTCCTCGGCTCGCTCTCTCCTTTTTATTCACTTCAGGGTCCAGCCATTCCTGAGTAGGGCCCACATGTAAGGTGGGTCTTCCCGCCTCAGTTAGCCCAAGTAAGGAAATGTCCTCCAATCACGCCCACTGGCCTGTGTAACCTAGGTAATTCCTCCCCAAGATTCCTTTGCAGGGTGACTCTAACTTGTGTCAAGTTGGCAACCAAAACTAAACATCACAGACATGTTTATAAAAAGCAATTATTGGATTAAGGTTATGTCACGGCACAGACCGTTGACCTACTTATTACACGTGAGGACCTGGGTTCAAAATCTAGTACATATAGACCAATTCTTCTTTTCCTTCTCATGTAAAAAAAAAAAAAACCAACTTGGATTCCTGAAAGCCTGATGGCCCAGGGAAGGGCAGTGTCATCCCTCTGTTGCCCAGTCACAAATCCCATCTATTCAACATCTGGTCTAGTGAGCTGGTCGCTCTTGTCTAAGCCCGTGCCACAGCAGTCCCAGCCCCTGTTGTATCAGCATCAGCCGTCCTGCCTCCAGCCTTGTCCTTTCATTTCATTCTCTGGAAATCGGAATTTTTGTCTTGTTCCTGCTCAAAGACCAATATTATCTCATCTTCCCTCAAGCCTGGCAGACAGTGTCTGGGCTCCTCTCTCAGCAGATAAGGCTCTCCAAGGCCACCCGCAGGCAGCCGCTGCTTCCTCCTGCTACCTCCTTTTTCCTTCCAGCCGCACCTCTTTCCTATAGTGCCCAACATCCCACCATCCTGCTCTGCTCTTCTTCCCATTTCCCTGGCTTGCGGCTGTATTTTCAGCATCAGCTCTGCTAAGATCTTTGGAGGGAATCTCTCCTAAACATCCCTTAGATATTTCGTATTTTAAGGGCTAATGAAATGGAACAACAGGATGCTCCCTTGACAAACGTAGTATTGTATTTCCCAGTTTCTTAATATAGAGACGCAAACATCTTAGGGTATAATCAACTTCCTGAAAATTTATACTATCTAGCAAAATGTCATATGTGCTCAACCTTCCTGGGTTAAATAATTTCTCTCTCTCTCTGGCCTCATAGCACCTTCTTGCTCTACCTGCATACTGCCGTCAATGCTGTGATCACATGCCTCTGTCTCTCCCCTCCCTCCTCTCTGTCCCTCCTTCCTCCCCTCCCCATCCCCTCCCTTGGGGACTGGAACACTGCTCTGTAATGAGTTTTGCTATCTCCTGCCTGCTATGCCGACTGTAGTCTATTGAACAACACTTCTTGAAGAACTCCACCTCTGAGCCACTCTCAACACATCTCTACCCCAGTACGTGTTAAGGAGTGCTGCAGCACCACAGTGGACTCCTCGGTCTGAGCAACGACAAAGCTTTTACATTTTTAGACATTTGAGCAGGAAATGACCCTTTTTGAAAAGGGTTTTGTTCGTTTGCCTTTTAACATCACATGCCAAGAAGAAAATTTTACAGAAAGGCTATTTGGAGAACTCTCATAAACAAGATGGGGCACAGTCCTTCAAGTTCCAGAAATAAAGCTTCACCCTCGAGAGTCACAGAGCAGGGTCCTGCAGCATCATGGGAGATCTCCAGACCATAGGATCAGCTATGCTGAGACACAGTAGCACAGAAGAAAACGAGGCAATGTGACCAGAACTTTCCTTTTAGTCACAACAAACCTTTAATCAGCAGAGGCCTGTGCCAGACTCACTATGGAGTCTTTAATATATATATATAATAGAATGAATCAATGAACCTACATTTCTCTCCTATGTTGCTTCAGTCTGTGTAAAAGAACCCCTGGTGAGGGAGGATCTGGGGAGACAGCAAGGGAGCGAAGTGTTTGCTATACAAGGACGAGGCCCCCACTTTAGATCTCTCCCAGCCATATGAACAGTCAGGTGTGACAGTTGTGTGTGCGGAGAACCTCAGTGCGGGGAGGCAGAGGCAGGAGGATCCCGGGACCTGCCGGCCAGAAAGTCTAGCAGAATTGGCCAGCTCTAGGCCCATTGAGAGACCCTGAAAAGGACAAGGGATTGAGAAAGACATCCAATGTCAACTTCTGACACACACACACACACACACACATACACACACACACCACACATGCACACAAGTACACACACATGCACATACACATACATGTATGCATTCATACACCACACACACACATATACACACACACACCACAGACACACACCACACTTGCACACAAGTACACACACATGCACATACACATACACATGCATGTATGCATTTATACACCACACACATACATACACACACACACACACCACAGACACACACCACACTTGCACACAAGTACACACACATGCACATACACATACATGTATGCATTCATACACCACACACACACATATACACACACACACCACAGACACACACCACACATGCACATACACATACACATGCATGTATGCATTCATACACCACACACACACATATACACACACACACCACAGACACACACCACACTTGCACACAAGTACACACACATGCACATACACATACATGTATGCATTCATACACCACACACACATATACACACACACCACAGACACACACCACATATGCACACATGTACACACACTGCACATATACATGCATGTATGCATTCATACACCACACACACACATACACACAGACACACACCACACATGCACACATGTACATACACACACACACACGCACATACACATGCATGTATGCATTCATACACCACACACACACACACACACACACACACACACACACACACACACAGGCTTAGGGAGGAGGACAGGGACAGAGGGACAAGGACAGAGACAGACAAAAAGAACTTCTGCTTATCATTCTTGTGGACATAGGCTCTGCTAGATGACAAGAATTAAGATTGTAGTCTTCAGGATGGGCAAACCCTGGGAAACAGTTCTCCATCCTCCAAGGCCACCCTGTGTATCCTTCTCACGCCATGTCCCTATCAGACTAGCTCTCATTATTAGCGTTTAGCTCAAATTTAGTGCACAACATGCACACATAATTGATGCCCAAGGCTTGTTGATTGAAGAGTGAATGAATAATTGAGGTGCACATGGTACCTGCCAACATCTCAGGTTGTACATCTTAACATTTTCTACCTAGACCACTTTCTCCAGAACAAGCATAAATCTTGTACATGGATTTCATGTATTTCCGCTCAGCTATAGTAACAGCTAGATGTAGCGCTAATGCCAAACACCGTGTTTTCTTCTGCCATTAATCTTTCCCCGGCTTGTGAGCCTGAAAAGTCATAATGATGAGGGTTGTCATAATGAGCCAAACAGTAATTGTAATAAGAAAACTGAGGAAGAAAATTGAAAAAGAAAATGTCTCTCCCACAGCACCACAGACAAATGGCCCTATTCTCCCTTGACTCCAAACTCATATTGTATTGGCTCTTGTCAAGATCATTAGGTACCAAAAGAGCATTTGACATGGGCAAGAATGATGTTTTTAATAGGCGAAATGGATTGACGTTAAAAGAGGATACCTCTTCCTTCCGTAGGCTCCTGTCTAGCCTGCTCAAACTTAAGGGTTAAAAATGTATTGAAAATACTTAATATAAGGTTTCGATGAGGGAGGCATGAAAGTAAGTAGCCTGTCTCAGCCAATTTTCTTACACTGAGATAAGCAATTACTTCTAATAAAGCAATCAAGGGCTTGAATGAGAGCAGGTTTAGAGCTCCCGTAGTAAAATATTAATTGTGGGGTTCAAGGCTTTCTCCACAGCCCTTTTCTCTTCCTAAAAATAGGAAGGAGGGGGGAAAAAGATGTTTTCAAAGTCATCCCCAGTCACATTGATAAGTTACATCTTTCTGTCACATTGAGGCATTTAACGAACGGCGCGAATTACTAGACAATGTACAGACATTTATAAGGCAGCTAAATCATCCCGACACCCTCTAGGTCCTGATAGATTTAGTAATGAGTTCTACAATGAGATCCCAGACAAATGAAGTAATTAAGTGCTTGATTCACAGGAAAAAGAGTGGCCTCTCTGTAAAACATCACCAACTTAGCTGGGCATGATTGCCCCTAAGCAGCCCTGCTCCTTAGCAATGGTGTCCTAAGGCGGGCAGCGTTGCTTAAGGCAAGCTGATCTTAACTTCGCAGCATCACCTTCTCCACCACCCCATGGCCTTGCCCCCATATTCGGGCCTCTTCCAGGTAAGTTACCATTACAAGGCCTGGATCTTGCCCAACTATTTAGACTTTAATTTCCAAGTGTAAAACGGGTTTCCATTTGTTTGTTAGCTTGCTTACTTATTTAAAGCGGGGGCCCCATTCTGTATTCTAGGCTAGCCTGGAACTCACTATGGAACCCAGATTGGCTTTGTACTCCTGGCAATCCTCCTGAGTGCTGGAATTTCATGTATGAGCCATCGCATCTGGCTTAGCCATGTTTACAATAGAGGAAAATGTTGTAATCCCATCTTTCTTTCTCCTAACTTCCTTTTTAGTGACTGCTTTACATTTGGCAGGCACTAGTTTCAGACTATAGATTTTCAGTCCTATCTGCATACTATTCAATTCTAGAAACCTCCACAGAGCTAAGCTCTCATCCCAAGCCAGAGTACCTGAGAGGACAAGGCATCTGTCTCTGAAGGCTCTAGAAGGGTACCACCATGCACACAGCACTCAGAAGGGTAGATTTAGGTTAGTGGACTGAACTATTAGATTCTAGAAACCTCTTTAGAGAGGCACTGGTTTCAGACTATGATTTCTCAGTCCGATCTGCATACTACTAAAAGTGATTTCATTAAGAGTTCTGTCGGCCCGCCCAAGTCCAGGACTGGGCTGCGGATGAGTATCTCTGGTCATCCATGAACAGTCTCTTCAGCCATGAGTCACCAGCCAACGGGGTCGCCTAACCAAATGCAGAGTTTGTGAGGAATTTGACAACAGTAAAAGGTTTCTGAACATACAACAACTAAAGTGCAATTTGACGTCAAACACATAAAGAATTTCCATTTGGGGGCTTAGGAATTTAGCTTAGTGGTAGAGTAGGTTCACTTCAGTCCTCAGCTCTGAGGAAAAACAACGGATGTGCAACTTGTTCCAGCCTTCACTGTGTGGTAGCCACCTTTCCAGCCCCAGAGTGTTTGACTTCAAAGGTGACTATTTGGCATTCTAATATGGAGGCTGTAGGAAGAGGAGCCCTGTGTCCTAGCTGGGGGAGCTATTAACAGTTGATGGCTGTGGAGTGAGCAGAGAGTCAGCCCTCTTTAGGTACGAGGTCCTCTGCAGGTTGGCTAAGCTTCAGATGGGTGGCCCTTCACTCATGCATGTATTGTGGCACTAATCGGACTTAGTGAGGTATGACAAAAGAAAGACATACAATTGAGGGGGGTTGGAATGGATCTGGGGTAAGTTAAGGAGAGCAGTGGGGGTAAATATGATTAAACACATTGTATGAAATTTTCAGAGTGTGTGCACATGCGTGTGTGTGTGTGTGTGTGTGTGTGTGTGTGTGTAAGTTGCTGTTTGAGTTAATGACTTGAGTCTCAGTTTTTAAGAGACCACTAGGTGAATTTTGGCTTGATTTATGACAAAGCTTCCAACAATTTCTGAAATGGTCTCGCCACACTTCTCCCATTTTATACTACATATTTATGCAAAGGGGCAACCTCAGAATTGATAACTATAACATCAAAGTATCATCCAACTCTAGAAACTGGTAAAGAGGCTCCCTGTCCTGCAGTGTACAATATTCAGCTGAGATTTATAAAGAGATAACCAAGGGTAGCTAGTCCATTACCATGCAACTTTGTCCTCATCTTTTATAAATGGCAAAGTTGTATATAAGAGAATTATTTAAAAATAAATTTCTTTGTGATGTATTACCAGTAAATATTTTATACCTGTTCTATATACTGACATTCCCAGGGTCGTGTAAACATCTCTCAGGAGCTAGGAGTAGAAAAAAAAATGTAAGTGGCCCTGACCTGTGGCATGGAAGAGGAAATTATCTACTAAAAATTTTAATTTCATTTAAAAGATTGTTCGGATTCATGTGCACTGCTAACTTAAAGGCCCTCAGAAACATATTAAAAAAGGACAAGCAGAAATGGCAGCATTGCGCTGTATCCATGACTTCCACTTTAGTTGCTTTCTGTAGAGATATATCACCAATTTACAACTATATTCTATGCAAAGAACAAAGGAGCAACTAGGAGAAATGAAGCCAGTTTCTTTTTTAAAAGAAAAAGGGTGGGCAGGGGAGGCCTTACCCAAACTGAAGGCAATACCCAGCTTACTACTCTGTCATATGATTTGTGCCTAATCTACCCAGGTGATATGACCAGCACTGCAGAAGCTCAGGGTTCAAGGACTAGCGGTAATAGGGCAAACAATCAGGAGCAGGACAGCCAGAGGTGACGTGGAGAAGGGTCTCCTGGATGCTCCCGCAGGGGCTTCCCGTTACACTGACTTGACACAGCAGGCAACAGCGATGGGCCCCCGTACCTAGTTGATACATATGCATATGCCTGTGGGTCAGTGTGGTGGGTAAACCTATATTTTGTTTTCAGATTGTTACCAGAAACTTTGGTAAGTTCCTTCATGGTTTCCAGATGATATTGGGGAAGTTGGTGGGGGGAGGGGTGGTCCCTTCTTTAAGGTCCTTAGTTTCAACGATAAATATAATTTAAGAATAGGCTCAAATATAAGTTTAAGAACAATTCTATCAGTGTTTAAAAGAAAAATCCCAGAGAAGGAACGTTCTAAATCGCAGCAGAGGAGGAGAATGCAGAAAGGAAAAACAAAAAACGCTTGTTAAGCTGGCATGGAGGTCAGCCACAGGACAGCCAGTCGGCAACATGGTGGAGAGGGATCGGATCGTGAAGAGAAAGAGTGAAGTCCAAGTGTCAGGAACAGGGAGACCTTCAAGGCTGGCAGAGCTGGACCCAAGGAGGCTACACAAACGGAAGCACCAACCAACGACGATGTGTGCAGAGAATCTAGACCCCTGCTCAGATGTAGCAATGGGCAGATCACTATTCACGGTGTGGAGGAGGGAGGGAGCAGGGACTGCCTCTGACGTGAACTCTGGTCTAGGATCACTTCCCCTGTGGGCAAACAGAGGAAAGTTATCAGGCTGTCAAGATGAGATCTGATAGGCTGTGGTCAGCTGATGAGGGAGGACCCCGCCCCCCATCAGAGGTCTAGGGGAGGGAGAGACGGAGGGAGGGCGGGAATAAGAAGATAAGAGAGAAGAGATAACAACCAGAATGTTATGTGGATAAATTATAAATAAAAAATAATAATTTTTTTTAAAAGGCATGCTTAAGGAAATGAAAAGTGTAACTTTTCTGAATTATTGAGCAAACACAAAAGCACCATAGTTGCATTCTGAAGAGAATGCACAAGGGAGAGAGGATTCTGGGAAGGGGAAGTGCAGCATGTCATTAAAGGGATAATTATTCGGCCAACCTCTTAAGCAATACTAAAGGTGAGGCCACCTTCCTAGGGGTGCTGCTGCCTTCTTGAGGAGAAGGGGCTTGGTCCCTTTGCTAAGTTACTGGCTTTGCCTAACTAGAAGGTTAGGTCTCCACCCAGGCTGCAGATCTTTTCTTCCTCCTCCTCTTCTTCTTCTTCTTCTTCTTCTTCTTCTTCTTCTTCTTCTTCTTCTCCTCCTCCTCCTCCTCCTCCTCCTCCTCCTTCTTCTCTTCCTCCTTCTCCTCCTCCTCCTCTTCCTTCTCCTTCTTCTTCTTGATTTATTTACTTATTTATTATGCATATAATATTCTGCTTACCTGTACACTTGCACATGCACACCAGAAGAGGACACCAGGTCTCATTATAGATGGCTGTGAGCCACCATGTGGTTGCTGGGAATTGAACTCAGGACCTTTGGAAGAGCAGCCAGTGCTCTTAACCGCTGAGCCATCTCTTCAGCCTCCAGATATCATCTTCTTGACCAGAAAGAACTGGTTTTCCTCAATGGGCCTTTACTGCTGCTGCCCTGTTACAACTGTTATCTTACTTTATTGCTCCAAGAAGTGCCTCGCTCAGTAGGGCCAGGTTAGCCCTTGAATGCCCTGTTTCCACATTGTTTGCTATGTTAGACTGTTGGCCAGAGCCTGGTACATAGAAATTAGCATATCTTTCAATGCTATTACATATCATTTAATATTAATTCATTAATATATGTATTAATTTATTAATTTTATAAATTAGCTAAGAAATTAACTAAATTTAAGTTAAATTTATATTAATTTAATAAAATATTATTTATTACTAAAAATTTTTTTTTAACCACACTGTTTGTTTTCAACAAAAGCTTTTTGAAGGTAGGGCTTTTGTTTTCAAGTTCTGTGAAATCATTAAAGAACCAAATGCTTTGGGGAGGGAAGGAAGTGTCTGGGGAAAGGAAAAATGGAGACAGAGGTAGGGGAGAGGTAGACAGAGGTGCTAGGGGAGGAGGAGGAGAAGGAGGAAGAAGACGAAGAGGAAGAGGAGGAGGAGAAAGGTGTTGTATAGCAGTCTTATCTCTCTTCCTGTATTTAATGATTCCTCGTGTTTATTTTGAATTTTCTAGTTTTGCCACTTACCAAAACTTTTGGCTAAGATTTTATTTGTAATAAAACACTCAGAATTAGGTTTCTTTGTACAGATTTTCTAAAAGAAATTGGGTTTGGAGTTTGGGGGGGATTTTTGTTGTTGTTGTTTTGTTTTGTTTTTTGCAAACTTGATTTTTAAAAGCCTTAAATATGCATATATCTTAATGTTGAGACTCTGCTTCTATAAATTTGCCCTAAAGAAATAAACATGTATTTATACAGAGCCAAGACTAGCCCCAAGGTGTTTGTTGCAGAAATGTTTAAAAAAGAAAAGTTTAGACATGGTTGAAATGACAAGAGACTGGCTTAAACTATTATGTTACAGCGTGCAGTGATGATCTTGTGTCATAGCATTCTCTGTGGAGTGGGAAGAAAGAGAGGAGAGAGGCCTGGCGGGTGGACAGATCTCAGGGTGAGGTCAGGCCTGCATCCCTGCTTCAACCTGAGGAGTTTCAAATTCATAGGTCATATGTGGCGTGGTTCTTTTAGAAAATTGGTTCTTCTGCCAAAGTAGTTGGGAAAAGACAGAATATTATCTTCTTCGAGCAATGGGGGAAAAGTTATTCTTAACTCTAAAGATATATTTTCTACACCATTCTCAATATTTCAAAGTTTTCAACTATTGTAACATAAATAAATTCAATAATTGGCTACCAAGTTCTAACCTCTGCATAAGAATCTCAAAACCCTGTTGCTCTATCAGTTTTAGAGTAAAAAGGACGAGAGGGGAGTGCATTCTGCGAATTTCTGAAAAACAGGCCCCGTTGCCAATTCCTCCCGTAGTTTCCTTTTCCAAGTCTGACAGTTTCAAATGTGACCACACAGCTCTTCAGTTCTTCAAAGTGCATCCACTGGTAGATAAAAGAAAAATGATGCACGTCCACAGTAAAAACATAAAATTCTTGCAGATTTTGTGCTTGCTGAAATTCTAATGCGAAGGTATGTTTCTGAGAAATGGCTACAACTAGCAACAGACCCAGACCACAAGGAAGTGGACACTGGCAGGCAGGACAAGTTGTCGCCGCTGGGAGGTGCTGAGGGGGTGGAGGTTAGGAGCTTTGTTGGTGGTGTATAAAGACATCAGTGATGACGACCATGACACCAACCCTGGAGGTGACAGTGTACAAGAGGGACCGCTCCTAACCCCTCCCAGCGCCCCATGTCCCATTTTCCTAAAGAAAAGGTCAAAGGATCGCGAGCATATGCAAGCCAATGGGAAGACTCAAAGTGCTTCATCTGTTTTACTATCGGCAACATTTTTAGTCTCAAGTGCAAAGCAGACAAATCGCCTCTCTTGTAGATTAAATATATTTTAGACAGTCACACGCACAAGGCAGACACGCATCCGTGCCTGCGCGCATGCGCACAGGGCTCAAAGATGGCAGCGTGCAGATGACAACAGACCTACGCTCAAACCCTGACGCTGCTGCTTTCCTCCTCCCAGAATCTCAGTTTCCACATCTGTGAAGGAGCCTAAAGATAGATACCCTGAGAAGGCTCTGAGAATAAGATTGTACACATAAACCCTCCCCCAGAACATGATGAAAGTGGGTTCAGGATAAGTGAGAACAGGTACTTTTATTATGGGCCAGAGATTTGGCTGAACAAGGGTTAAAATGATTTTATGAGTTAAAAACAACAACAACAACATAGGTGAGTGGACCTGGAAACAAGTGTGTTTTCTTGGTTGTGAGAGTGGGAGACTTCGGAAAAGGAAAAGAGTGTTACAAATGATTGTTCTGTGATGACAGAAAAGGACTGCACTAGACAAATGGGGGAAAGCCCCCACATATTAACAATGGCTGTGTGCCTGCAGTCAGGAGATTTTTGCTAGACCTTCTCCGGTGTATAACTCTCAAAGTATTAAAAGACAAATAAATGTGTGTGGGTATCTTAGTAGGAAAGGGTTTACCTTGCATGAGAAAAGGCCTGCATTTGATCCTTAGCGTTGCATGGAAAACAAAATAAAACGAGCAAATATTTACAAACGTCAGGAGATTATGTATTTGTATTGCCTTTAGTTCAGAGACATTGTAATTTTTAAGAGATATCTGGGGAAGGGATCCTAGAGCGATGGCTCCCACAGTTAAAATTGCTTGCTGCTCTTCCAGAGGGCCCACGTTTGGTTTCCATCACTTATATTGGGGTGGCTCACACTCTGTATAACTCTAGCTTCAGGGGGATCTGACGCCCTCTTCTGGCCACCACAGGAACCTGCACTCACATACACATAACTCCCACACAGACTCAGGCATCTACACATAATTTAAAATAAAATAAATTTATAAAAAACGATTTTGAGAATCATCTAGGAAAAACCAATTATTGTCTCGAATCCACACCATAATAGAAACTTCTGCATATAAATCCCCTATTGCTGTGTCGATTGAAGGAAAGACTGTACGGGCTGGCAGATGGGACTTCAAACCGCGATGCACACCCTTGTCCAAGCACTGACGCCACCCTGGTAACTGCCTCTTCACAGATTTCACTTGCCTTGCATACCACATTTGTTGGAAAGGCTGGGCCCTACAATATATCTCTGGATGGCCTGGAATGTGCCAGATAGGCTAATCTTGGCCTCACAAAGATGTGCCTGCTTCTGCCCACTGAGCGTGGGGATTAAAGACGTGAACCACTAGGCCTGGCCCGGTACAGAAGTTTTTTACTGGATCATAGAACACCAGAGACAATGATGATCCAGCCCCCTCACTTCAGGCCCAGAGAGCTTGAGGGACATCTTGTCAAGGCCACACAACCAGCTAACTGCAGAAGAAGCAGAACGCAGGCCTGCGGTCACAGCAAGCTCCTTTCTATTATTTTACAGCCATGTCCCCAACCATGGAGTAGTTTCAAGAATAACACACCATTCCAGACTTGGGGTATGTGTGTGTGTGTGTGTGTGTGTGTGTGTGTGTGTGTGTGTGTGTGTCTATTATCATGGATTGAATATTCTCCTAATGTAGTCTGCGGCATCATTTATAATTAGACATACTTTTCAGCTCTTATTGAGAGAAAATTAAAATTAGATTTATGTTGACACGTGAAAATGTCTACCCTGGGCAGGTAATAAAGAGACGAAGCGACTCATATGCTGCCAAGGACTGACAACAAATGAGGCCTTCAAACTGGGAGAGTTTATTTTCCGAACCGACACAGATGAAGACACACACCAGAGTGAGGAGAGGGAAGAAGAAAAGATCTCACAGCTATAACCCAGCTGTCATAGTCAAGGTTCTCACTGCTGTGACAAGGCACCGTGACCAAAAGACACCCGAGGAGGAGAGGGCTTGTTCGGCTTACGTTTCCCCAGCACAGTCCGCCAGTGAAGGAAGTCAAGACAAAAACTTAAGGCAAGAACCTGAAGGCAGGAGAAGGAGTGCTACTTACTGCCTTGTGGTCCATGGGTTGCTCAGCCTGCCTTCCGATGCCATCCAGGGCCACCTTCCCAAGGACGGCACCGCCCCTACTGAGGTGAGCCCTCCCTTATCAAGCACCAAATCAAGAAAATGCACTACAGACGTGCCTATAGGAAGATCATATGGGGGGGGAGTATTGTTGCAGTTGAGAGTCCCTCTTTCCAAATGGCTCTACCATGTGTCAAGTTGACGTAAAACTAGTTGGGGCCCCAGCAGATGGAGAATCTAAATGCAAAGCAACCAAAGATCACTTGTTTTGATTATTTTACGACCATGTTTTCCTGCCCTTTATATCCAGTATGTTGTTTAGCCTGATGAGGGTGAGAGGGCACTGTATGGTTTCTAGTGGACAGGACACTAGGCAGTACCTAAGAATAAGTTTTTAAAAAAGTATTCTCCCTTGTGTATACCTATGCCTTCATTTGAGGATGAGGAAATCGACAAATAAATCAATCAACAAAGCGATTTATTTGCAAGACGTTGAGGACCTAGACATTCTTGGCCATCTGTGTATAAAGGCATGTGTCATGGTGCACATTTCATGGTGAATGTGTCATGGTGCATGTTTGGTGTTCAAAGGAAAACTCTCTCTCTCTCTCTCTCTCTCTCTCTCTCTCTCTCTCTCTCTCTCTCTCCATCCACCACAAATGAGGTAGCCCTGACCTTTTCTTTTGTGAGAAAAGGAATTTCAAACTTATTTTACTCCCATAGGCTAAACTGGACATTTTCATCAAGCCAGGAAAACTGGGCAAGAAAAGGATGCAAACCCATTCAGCCTAGCAAAGAAGAGGGCAAAACTATGTTGCTTGTACATGGCATAACCTTGAATTCAGAAAATTCTGAAAATGTTTGCTCCAAATCATGGTTGGAGTGAATAAACAAGCTTTGGGAGGCCTCAGGGCATAAGAACAGTGATCAAAACTCAATCACGTTTTCATGTACCCGGAGGCAATAGCCCAAAATGAAATTATGGAAACAGTGTAAGAGCATCAAAAGAATACTTAGGAATAAATTCCACACACACACAAAAAAAATATAAGACACATACTGAAAATGATAAGGCAATGCTGAGAAGGAGACCTGAATAAATGCCAGGTGTCCCGTCTTCATGGACATGTTGTTGAACTGAGATGGCAGGTGCTACCTAGACTGAGCTATGTATCCATTGACCTACAAAGTTCCAATTCACTTTTTTTTCTTTCAGAAATTGACGTGATTGTAAAATTAATATGAAAATGCTATGACTGCTCCCCTAAACACAAGTCAACCTTGTTGGGGAACACCCAATTTTCCTCTGTTAAAAAGTATTACAAAGCCATTGTAATCAAAACTACATAGCACACCAGGTGGTTGTGGCACATTTCTTTTATTTCAGCACTCGAGAGGCAGAGGCAGAGGCAGTTGGATCTCTGTGAGTTCGACGACAGCAGTATAGTGCATGGTATATACTATGATACTGAAAACCTGAAAGATTCCAGCCACACGTTTTATGGGTTTATTAGTGGAAAAATATTCAGAATAAGCCAACTCATAGTGACCAAAAGTAGAGTCATGGTTGCTGGAGCTGGTGGAAGAGGGGATGGAAAGGTAGGTGCTAGGTAGGGAACTTCACACTGGAGTGTGAAATGTTCTGAAATTAGTGGTGATGGTAGCACTAACTTGTGAATATGTAAATTATATTTTAATAAAGTTATGATGTTATATATTTTTTTAATGAACACCAAGTGATGAGCTGAGTCGGCATGACACTTTCAAAAGTGTAACACCCTGTGATTATAACTCTGGGAATGTAGTTGAAGCAAATCCTTCAGGATTGAAAAACCACACACCTGACATAGCCCTTTCCCTGCCCGAGGTGGCTGTTCGTCATTTCCAAGTGACTCACAGCCCTTACTCTGATCTCTTATGTAAGACAGACCAATTAAAATGAGGGAAACTTGTAAGCATCTGTGAGTCCCCCTGCTTGATGTTGAAAAGACAGTGATGATCTACCTGTGACTCCTTGCTCTGCTCGGCCCTTGCTTTGGGCAGGACAGTGAGCCGCAGACAGAAGTGAAGCC
Organism: Acomys minous; assembly: GCF_964271855.1. Lineage (NCBI taxonomy): Eukaryota > Metazoa > Chordata > Mammalia > Rodentia > Muridae > Acomys > Acomys minous. The sequence continues at coordinate 93,583,830 of NC_140492.1, read as the reverse complement.
AGACACAGACACGACTGTGAGCAAGCACAATAGGGCTGGAGAGAAAATGTGCATAATCTTACCCTTTCTCCTGCACAAAACACACTCCCCTCAGAGACTGAAGTCATAAGGTGACTTGGTGCTTTGGGGAAGGCCTCCACCAGACACCAAGTCCAGACTTGAAAGGCACCGCAATGGCCTATTACACTTACCAAATGAGTAGCACAACATAGGCCTGGCCACCTTGATGAGAACTGTGATTCTTTCCCCCATGGAGTAGTGTTTCAGGCAATTTTTTGCTAAATCATATCTTAAGGCAAATAGACTCTAAAATGCTTTGTAGAGGTGATAGAAGAGTTCTGGCTAGGGTCGGCGGATATTTGTGAGTTCACCAAAGCCAGCTTGGTCTACACAGAAAATTCCAGTCCACCCAGGGATATGCAATGAAACCCTGTTAGAAAAAGACAAAAGAAGAAAAAGTAGGAAGAGGAGAATGGAGAGGAGAATGAGAGGAAGAAGAGGAAGAAGAAGAAGAAGAAGAAGAAGAAGAAGAAGAAGAAGAAGAAGAAGAAGAAGAAGAAGAAGAAGAAAAGGAGGAGGAGGAGGAGGAGGAGGAGGAGGAGGAAGAGGAGGAGGAGGGGGGCCCTAGAATCTCCTTTACCTAGCTATTGATGTCAAACAAATTACTTACCACTTTGAAGTCTCAGCTTTCTTGTTTATAAAATGAGTGTAGAAATACTATTGACACCACAGGGTTACTAAGAAGACCAAAGGAGAGACAGAGCAGAGGGACCACCTATGGTGGTCCTCCTATGTTGGTGCCTCCCACATAGTGAGCCCTTCAGTGGGGTTCTCTAAAGGGTCCTTGTCTCACTGGAATAGGGGTATGATGGCTTGGTGGAGTGGTCCTTTATAGGTTCTTTATTAGAAAGAATGCATTATCCAAGGCTGATAAATATCCTAAGTATCATGAAGTCTAGGACAGCATATTCCCAACCTCCCCTCCCCCAGTGCTGGGATTACAGATACGCGCTGCTGTACCCAGACTTTACGGGGTTCTGGAGATCCAAACTCAGGTGCTCATTCTCACATAGGGAATACCTTAGCAAGTGGACCATCTTCCCAGCCCCTGGCTTCTGACTCTGATCCTATAATGTGATTTTCTACAGAGACTGAGCATTGAAGTCGTTCCTCTAGCCTGGGCGAGAGAAGTCTATGGAGTCTGGAAGTTTCCTCTTAGTTCACAACTTCACCATCAGCAGTCACCCCTTTCTATCTTCCTCTGCAATTTTTGCTCAGATACTATTTCCTGTCCAGAGGACACCTTAGGAGTTGGGGTCTGGAGTGGGACATAGCTGTGAGGTGGCCCAGGAGCCTGAGTTATGGTAGCTGCAAGGTGATTGAACTGTTACTATTTCTTCACCTTTCCTGGAATCAGAGGTTGAGTCATTGAGGTTAGGACAAATGAGGGAATGGAGCTGGAAGCCAGTCAACGTCACCTGAGCACCATAGGGTAGGTCACAGCATTGACCCTGGGCTTCCTCCTTCCCCTGCCACTTCCTCTGGAGTCCTGGAGTGCATATACTCCCACTTTGGAAGGTCCCCTGAAGATCCAGAGCTGCTGTGGAAGGGATAGTAGACTCCAGAGGGCTTCTCTACTCCAGCTAGTTTCCAAATAATCAAGACAGAGATCGTTTAGATTTATAAAAAGCTTTAAAGCACCATAACTGGGCAGAAATCAACCCGCTAAGCTCTTTTGTTATTTCCCAACTACACACTCCAAGTGACTCGCCATAATTGTCCTTGCCTGAGCTGCTTCTGCTCCATCTGGCCAGGCCTCATGCTCATGTGCTCATGGCCCATACTGACCCATGAGGACTCTCTTCTCTCCAGCTTCCTCACTGTTTCTCTCTACCACTTCATGGTTCCCATCTGATCCCAAGCCCAGGGGCCTAAGCTCCGCCTACTTCTCTTCTGCCCAGTTACAGGTGTCTAGCTATTTTTATCAACCAACCAACTTTTGAATTGAGAAGCAAGATTTACTCAGCATCACTTGGTGTACATGAGAATATGCTTATCTGGGCAGCAACCAGTTCTTGGGGGCCAGTATTTATCATTTGAATACATAGACCAACCCTAACATAGGACCCTTGAGTACAAGTCTCCTGGTGTCACTGTAAATCTGGTATGTGCAAAGTAAAAGGGGATTAAAATGGCCTGGCATACTCAGGAAAGGGCAATTTGCCTGTCATTGCTCAGAGAACTCTGAGAGGTTTGAACTTGATGCTACAAGTGATGGGAAGCCAAGGAAGATTTTGGAGCATGTAAGAACAGAGGGCATATTTCTTTTAGAAAGGGCAGATGGGAAGGAGTAGAGTAGAACTTCATGGTAAAACACTTGCTTAGCATTCATGATGCAATGGGTTCAAAACCCAGCACAGTCAAAAAAAAAAAAAAAAAAAAAAAAGAAAGAAAGAAAGAAAAAAGACAATTGACTGAGTTAGGTGAAAAAGTCTGAGGAAGTGATTACAGGAATGACCAAAGCCACAAACCAGTAGGTTGGGCCAGGGAAGAGAATGTAGTCTGTAAAGTGCTGGCCTCCCAAGCTTGAAGAGCTGAGGTCACTCCCTCAGAAGCCACTTACAAATGCTGGGTAGGGTGTTGGCTGTAATCTCCTCGGAGATGAGACGACACAGGAGGATCCTTGGGGCTTACTAACCTGGTCAGCTAGCCTAATTGCTGAGCCCCAAGCCAGTGAGAGACACCCTGAGGATGACACTTGAAGTTGCCTAAAAAAAAAAATGCAGGCCAGTGCTGGGATAGTAATAGCATGACAGTATTATGAACAACAGTAAAAAATAATAATAATAACATTTATGGAGCCTGCCCACGCAAGCCAAGCACCAGGCTAAATGTTTTAGGAGTCTCCAGTTATTTCATCCTCACCGATTCCCCAGAAAGCAGATAAGGAAATGAGTACTTCTAGAAGTCGCATGTGCTTTGTATATGAGTGATGTGTATAAGTGACTAAAGGAAATAAGGACTTTGTATACTTTGTATATAAGTGATGTGTATAAGTGACTAAAGGAAATAAGGAAAGAAGCCGTACACGTCTCATGTGTAAGTGACGTGTATAAGAGTACAAGTACTAGTGTGACTTCTAGAAGTTACTCACACCCTGTCCAGGGTGAATGACAGTGTCTGAAATTCAAAAGGTCTGTTACAGGAAAATGATGCCATACTAGACTTAGGGGCAGAAAAAGAAAAAAAAAACCATGATGCTTGATGAATGATGGAAAATGAAGAATTTTGGGCGGATCAGAGGCCATATAATGGAGCAGCATTTGCTGGGTGTCCACCTGAGGGAGACTCTCAGGTGGGCAACAGGAAAAGAAAAAAAAAAAACAGTAAATCAGTTGCCTGACCCTAGAGATGTAGCAGCCAGTAGGAGCGACAGAGGGCTCTGGTGTGCCCTCAAAGGGCAACCCTGGTGTTAGTGTTATGACCGGGATCATTGTGCGAGCGCTGATTATAGAAGGGCTCAATAGCGACCCTCTAGCTAGGATGAACGCGTACATAGGAGTCTATAACCAGTTCCAGCCCGAAGAAACTACACAGGCAGAGGCCACCGATGGTAGGTGATAAACACAAGAGGAAGAGTAAATAGGATGAGCTAAGACTTAAACGCAGCAGCCACCTAGTGTGATGTGCTAGGAGATGGCTAACAATTCTGAAAGTTGCCATTAGCAACCACCCCATACTTAATTGAAAAAAAACAAAAAACAAATATTTAACCTGAAAACAAGGCATGGCTATGTAAGGTGTTCTGTGACTCCCTGGACCACGCCCTTCCAGTGTGACTTGCCATCTATTTCTTCATCTCTTGAGTCTGTATTTAGCCATGAATGAGCTTTAGCACATGGGTCATTAATGAGCAGGAGACAAGCAGAGGCTTGAAAACTGATTGCATCCATTGAGGTCACCCATCTGAAGGTCACCCAGCATTCTGGAACTCCGTCCGCCACTGTGAAATAAGCCTTTTATCTTCTCGAGGTCAGTGGCAGAAGCTCCATCCAAGTCCTTTCTAGAGCATCCAGTCAAGGGGCAAGTGATTCAAATCACGTGGTTTCAAATGAGCCAGCTCAAAACTCCTAAATGCCCACAAAACGCACAGAGTGGTGAAAATGATGATGCTTATTGTTTTAAAGCACTGAGGTGCATGTTGGTGTGTTACGCGGCAAAAATGAACTGAAACATGGCCCTGTACCCTCTTCACTGTATATCACTAATAGAATCATGAATACTCAGCACTAACTTTGGCTCTTTCCTTAGAGTTTGGTGAGGGGGAGTAAATAGAAGAAATTAACCTCCCAAGCAAAGGTGCCAGGCTCCTAGTTAGCTGAAGGACTCTGGCGCCCTTAGGGTCTGTGGGTGATAGTAGGACTCTGCACAGCTGCTTTTGAGAGCTAGTGTTCTAATGTATCTTTTTCTGGAGCCATATCTGGAGTCAGGAACAGGTGTGCAGTAACAGCAAAGAGGCCTCAGACCCTAACGAATGAGGGTCCCACCTCATTCTTTCTGTATTATTGTTGTTTGCTTCTTATCTATCTTTTATTGAGGTATTATAGAGAGACAGTGGGTGGGGGTGGGGCATGGGGCATGGGGGGTTGAGTTTTTTTCTACTTTAAGGAGAAACACCATGGGTCATTTATTATCTTAAAAATATTTTTAGGGAGGCAGAGGCAGGTAGATCTCTGTGAGTTCAAGGTCAGCCTGGTCTACAAAGTGAGTCCGGGACAGTCAAAGCTACACAGAGAGAAACCTTGTCTCAGAAAACAAAACAAAGCAAAAACCAAAAACATCTATTTTTTTAAACGTTTTTTTTTTACAGGTCTGAGCATTTTGCCTGCATGTATGTATGTGCACCAGATGATGCATGTGCATCCAGAGTGCAATGCCCTTGGAGGCCAAAGAGAGCATTGGATCCCCTGGAACTGGAGTTACAGACAATTTTGGGCTACCATGTGGATCTTTTACAGGAGCAACAATTGCTCATAACCTCTGAGCCATTTCTCCAACCACCATCCCATCTTATTGTCAGTCCATATGCCTACATTGAGGTCATTATCCCACAAGAGATGTGACCCCTTTGTCGACAATGATCCCAACTTAAAAAGTCTCAGCTTTGCTGCCTTGTTTTCTACAGTGCTGAGTCCATCTGTTACTGTCATTAACTGATCTGAAAAAATGTGGGAAGGGTGTTGAATGGGCTTTCTCAGCATGCACTCTCTGGGGGGAAAGTCTGGAGTGCTGCTATGGAAAAAAAATAATAAATGTGAGGCCCGTCCTTGTCCGCTTCTCCACTCCCTCTGCCCTACTTCTGAGAAATGAGTAGAGATAAAAATGAGAGTTGTTCATTTTTGGACAGGTAAAACTTCTGTAATAAAACTAACAACTTGGAAAAGTGAAATACACTTTCTTCTTCTTCTTCTTCTTCTTCTTCTTCTTCTTCTTCTTCTTCTTCTTTTTTGCTTAAGTTCAGACAGTGAAGACAGTGGGCGCGCTGGTACCATCCTATATGTAGACAAACCTCAGAGTTCCGAGACTTCCAGGGTGACCACAGGAGTCCAGTGTGCAGGACAGAAACAATAGCTTGGTCCCCATGGTCTACAGGGGAGGAGTAAGTAAAGCGCCCCCAAGTGCGCAGACCAGAGGAAGCAGCTCTTTACCTCACTCTGGGAAGATCATCCATAGCCTGAACTTAACACTCACCTCTTCTTAAAGGCACCCTAACTCTTAGGCAGTGTAAAGGAGCTCTTAATCTCTTTTCTGTTCTGCATTAGTCAGTCTGCATTATTGTATACTTCCTCACCCATCTGTCCTCCCAAGACACTGAGAATGGCTTAAGGTGACAAGGGATGGGTGTTGGGGGACAGGGGGACAGGGGGGGAGTGGGGAGGAACACATCACATTCCTCCAGAAAAGAGACTTTCAGGAAATAGATTTTCCCCCCCCAAAAGCCGCTGAATCAATAAATTAGTATAGAATCCCAAGTGATGAAGAGTGATGCTTTTTAACAAGATAGAGTGGAAAACCTCATCAGAGAAATAGTAAGTGACAGGTGAGTGCTAGCCTTAAAGAAAACCTCTATGCTCAAGGTGAGACGGAAAGAAATGTAAGAGCCAGAGGAGAGGAATGGGTCCATGAGATGCAGCCTTCTAAGCATGATATGGCCGTGGCATCCAAGAAACCACAACAGCTGAGGTTGCCTGCATAAGATCTGCATGAGATGAACGGGGAGAGGCTCGTGAAGAGCAATTGGGAGTTAATAGGGGACAGGGTAGGCACAGTCATTTTTCTTGAGTGATATAGCCACTGGTAGGTTTCCCACTTTCCAGTAAATAACTCCACATCCATGCTCATGAAGGCAACACTAATCAAACTCAATGTGCCATTAAGAAGAAGAAACAAAGAGAGAAAAGGGGCTGGATAGAAAGTGCAGAGGTCAGGAGCACTTGCTGCTCTTCCAGAAGGCCCAAGTTCAGTTCTAAGCATACACAATAGATGCTCATGTATCTTCCTATAACTCCAGCTCCAGGAGACTCAACACCCTCTTCTAGCCTCTGTGGCTGCCTGGACGTATGTGGGATATATACTCACACAGATACACACATGCACATAAATACAAACATATTTAAAAAGGACATGGAAACAGTACAGGAATTTATTGGGAAGAAGTCCAGAGTGAGTGGGAAGAAGAGAAAAAAAAAAAAAAAGGGAGGAGTACAGGCATGATCAAAATATATTGAATACAAATTTGGAGTTGTCAAAGAAGAAATAATTTTTTTTTTTAGGATAGAGCTACTCAGACATCCTTCATGAAATGTCTAGGTGCTTCTCTTACATTTCCCAAGAGATGAAACAAACAGAAGGTACTGAGCACAGAGTCCTTGCTGATCAGACTGTGGTGTGTGAGCCAGCAGGCTGACCAGGGCTGGGAGATGCTTGAGGACTCAGAGTTCCAAACCATCTGGATCAGAATCTTTGTGTTCTAAGATTCCCCGATTATTTACACGTTCATTAAAGGTAGAGAGGGGAGAGCTGACCTAAGATGACTCCACTCCAGAATGCTATAGGTGCTGCAGGCTGGAATCACCTGGGAGGTTTTATAAAATACTGATATTTGGGTTCTGTCCTTGGAGATTTTAATATGAATGTCCAGTACCTCTTTATGACCAAGATGGAGTGGCAAGGAGTTAATAAGCCAGCCCACATGCCTTAAAGACCAGGAACAAACCCAGGCAGAATACATGAAAGCAATTCAAATTGCTTTAGCAACGACAAAACTTAGCAACACAAAAGGACAGCGCATTTCTCATGCGGTTAGTTTTCTGTGGTTCCAGAACCTGGGTGTGGTTCAAATGCATCCTCTGACTCAGGGTCTCCTGCAGTTGCTGTGAAGATGCTGGCCCATCTGATGTTCAGCTTGGGAGAAGAGCCACTTCTCAGCTTGCTCACATGGTTGTTGGCAAGATAGAGTCCTTGTAGGGAGTTGGGCTGAGGACCTGAGTTATTTGTTGGTAGCTGACCAAAGGCTGCCCTCACTTTCCCCAATGTAGAGAACTACAACATGGCAGCTTGCTTCGTCAAAGCCAGAATGAGAGAGCATTAGCTAGAGAGTTGGGAGTCAAAGTCTTAGGCATTCTAGCCATAGAAGTGCTCACCTGTACTTCCAGAGCACCCTGTTTGCCAGTCACGAGACCCATTCCTCAGGAGAGCATCACACAAAATATGAACGGCAGAAGGCAGGTGTCGAGGTTTAGGTGGTCTTTGTGCCCCCAATGCTCATGTAAGAGGAAGTTAGTCCTCATGTGCTGGGACGTGAGTTTATAAAATGTAGGGCATAGTAGAAGGATTAGACCACTAGGGATGCCCTTGGGAGAAATTATTGGATGACTCTCTCTGGCTTCAGGTCCTCTCTAAATACTCATGATCCTCCCTGAAATGACACAGCAAGAGCGTCTTTACCAGAGCCAACTCAACACCAGCACTCTGTTCTTGAGTCTCCAAAAGTCTGAACAAGAGAAACCAGATTTCAGCCTGCAAAGCTCAATAACCTTCCCTCTAGAGGAGGCTTGCTGGCCCTAGCATCATCTAGGTCTGTGGACCCCAGGAAGGGATAGATTAGAGCCTGTCCAGCCTTTCTCCTGGCCACCTGGGACACAGCCAGCAGAGGGACAGCCATCCTGGCAGGTCCCTAGGGACACTCAGCCAACAGAAGTGACCAGCCTGTTATTCACTGAGCTCCACTATCAGGCCCAAGGCTCTGCCTGCTTCCCCAAATAGTCCTGTCAGGATTAGGAATATCCAGCTAAGACCAGGGTCAACCAGATGGCTAAAGGCCAGTGTAAGAAAGAACACAATCAACAGGAGCCAGGGCAATGTGGCATCACCAGAACCAAGCTATCCTACTACAGCAAGCCATGGACACTGTGACACAGATGAAGCAAAAGGAGGTGACCTTAAATCCAACCTTACAAAGACAATAGAGGTCTTAAAAGAAGACATGAATAAATTCCTTAAAGAAATAGAGGAGGATTCAATCAAACAAGTGAAGGAAATGAATAAATCTCTTAATGAAATACAGAAAACTACAATCAAACATGTGAAGGAAGTGAATAAAACTGTCCAAGACCTGAAAATGGAAATAGAAAGAATAAAGAAAATACAAACTGAGGCAATCCTGGAGATGGAAAACCTCAGAAAGAGAACAAGAACTCCAGACATAAGCATCATGAACAGAATACAAGAGATGGAAGAGAGAATCTCAGGTATTGAAGATACAATTGAAGAAGTAAATACATCAGTCAAAGAAAATGTTAAATCTAAAATGTTCCTGACACAAAACATCCAAGAAATCTGAAACACTATGAAAAGACCAAACCTAAGAATAATGGTAATAGAAGAAGGAGAAGACACCCAGCTCCAAGGCCCAGAAAACATTTTCAACAAAATAATAGAAGAAAAATACTTTAACCTAAAGGAAGAGATGCCTATAAATATACAAGAAAGCTTACAGAACACCAAATAGAATGAGCCAAAAGAGAAAAATCCTCCCACCACATAATAATCAAAACACTAAATATATAGAACAAAGAAAGAATATTAAAAGAATTAAGAGAAAAAGGCCAAGTCACATATAATGGAAGACCTATCATAATTACACCTGACTTCTCAACAGAGACTCTAAAAGCCAGAAGGATGTGGGCGGATGTCTTATAGACCCTAAGAGACCACACATGTTAGCGCCAACTACTATACCCAGTCAAACTTCTAATCACCATAGACAGAGCAAACAAGATATTTAATGGCAAAAACAGTATCTATTCACAAATCCAGCCCTACAGAAAATACTATATGGAAAACTCTAACACAAGGAGGCTAACTATACCCATGAAAACACAACAAATAAATAACCCCACACCAGCAAAACCAAAAGAAGGGAAGCACAAAGTCACTACACACATAAACTCTACCATGACCAATATCAAAATAACAAGAATTAATACTCATTGATCATTAATATCTTTCAACATCAATGGACTCAATCCCCCCAATAAAAAGACACAGGCTAACAGAGTGGATATGAAAACAGGATGCACCATTCTACTGTTTACAAAAAAAAATTCACCCCGGCAACAAAAATAGACACTATCTCAGAGTAAAAGGGCTGGGAAAAAGTTTTCCAAGCAAACTGACCCAAGAGGCAAGCTGGAGTAGCCATTCTAGTATCTAATAAAATAGACTTTCAACAAAAATCAATCAAAAGAGATGGTGAAGGACACTTCATGCTCATCAAAGGAAGAATTCACTAAGACGATATCTCAGTTATGAACATCTATGTCCCAAATGCAAGAGCACCATATTTGTAAAAGAAGCATTACTAAAGCTTAAATTACACATCAGACCTCACACATGTATAGTGGGAGACTTCAACACCCCACTCTCACCAATAAAACATCAAGACAGAAACTAAACAGAGAAATAATGAAACTAATGGACTTCATGAATCAAATGGACCTAACAGATAGTTATCTACAGAACATTTCACCCCAAACCAAAAGAATATACATTCTTCTTAGCACCACACAGAACCTTTTCAAAATTGACCATATACTTGATCACAAAATAAGCCTCAAAAGATACAAGAAAGTTGAAATAACCCCTTGCATCTTATCAGACTACCATGGATTAAAGCTAGATTTCAACTACACATGTGCACCAGATGGGCAGCTTGGTCTTCATAATAAGGGGAACAGGGGCAGTCTCTGATGGACCCTGCTGCATGCTTTTTGATCACTTTCCCTGGCGGGACTGCCTTTACAGGATACTCTGGAAGGATGTGCTCCATCTTGATGGGACTTGACATGCTGGGGTGGGCTGTTGGGGGGGACGTTCTCCTTTTTTGAGGGCGAGAGGGTATAAGGGGGAAAAGTGAGGGAGGGTGGGACCAGGAGGAGAAGAAGGAGGGGCTATGATTGGGATGTAAATGAATAAATATTTTTTAATAATAAAAAAATCTTGTTTCTTTATAAAGTTAATCTCCTTCAGTATTTGATAGTAATAACAAAAATGGGCTAGTACACTGCAGGTCTTTGGAAACCATCTAGAAGCTTCTTACCACAGATTTTGAATAACAGATGTCAGAGGACCATGACTCCTGACAGAAGGGAGACTAGAATTCCAATTGAACAACTGTACTATCTGATTGCTAGAGCATGGTCTGGGCTACAGGGCAGAAAGAGGAAAATCAAAGTCCAGTGGCTCTATACAGGGAGGTTGCAGAGGGGGGCTTCATAAAGAAAGCCCAAGCGATCCAGAGGGTACCCCTGAATTTCCAGTTGTTACTGAACTGGGCATGTTGGAAGAAATACTGCCGCAGATCAAGGGCATACTCAGATCACATTTAGGCAGAACAATTCCCAGAGGTCACACAGAGAGTAAGAAGTGATCCTAATGAGAGGAGGGGGGCAGGAGAGAGAGAGAGAGAGATAGAGATAGAGAGAGAGATAGAGATAGAGAGAGAGAGAGAGAGAGAGAGAGAGAGAGAGAGACAGAGACAGAGACAGAGAGAGAGAGACAGAGAGACAGAGAGAGAGACAGAGAGACAGAGAGACAGAGAGACAGAGAGAGAGACAGAGACACACAGAGAGACACAGAGAGAGAGAGGAACAAAGATAATTTTTAAATATATGGACAAATTTGATGGAATCCATAAATTAAGAAGTTCAATATCTCAATGTATTTGAGTAGAATAAACATAAAGAAACATCAAGGCACATTGAAACTGCATTAGAGCAGGCAGAGGAATAGTCACAGTGATACAGCTCTAACTCAGAAAAGGGCTGAGACCCAGTGAGTGATGGAGCGCTCTGCCTGAGCTATGAAAGGGAAAACAAAGGACGGATACAAAACTCGTCACTCATTAAAACCCTTCCCACTTTGGGGAAGTAAAACCAACAATGCTTTAGAGAAACGTCCTCTACCACCAGCCAACATGGCAATACCAGCGAAAAGGAAGGAAGTCTGGAGACGTCAGAAGCCTATAAAGGATGGTGGTGACCGCAAACAGGAATATGTGGGCAGATAGGAAAAGGTTGCCTTTTTATCTCTTTCAAAACCTTCCTGTAAAGGATACCAATTCCTTAAAGCATCAGCACTGTCCTGTTTTACTATCAGAACAAAACTCAAAAAAAAAAAAAAAAAAAAAAAAGAAACTAGTCTTAACCCTCCTGTGACACAAAAATCCTAAGATTTTTGATAAACTGAAACCAACCATATCCTACTATACACCAGATGTCATTCCAGGAATGCAGGGTTGGTTTAACATTTCAAAACCAACATGGCTGACAATATTAGTGTGCCAAAAACACGTGAAAACAAAACAAAGCCAAAACAAAAACAAAACCAAACCCAAATACATGATGATCTCAGGAGAGAATTTAAGAAACCTCCAAATCTGTCCAAAGTGATTCTCAGCCAGTCAGGAGCAGAATGGAGCAGCCTTGGCCTGAACAAAGAGCATGTGCCGAGCCTAAAATCACGACAAGAAGCAAGAAAAGCTATCAAGTGCACAGCGATTGCAAGGAAGAAGTCAAGAGACAGAAGTAAGAGACAGACAGAAAGAAAAAGCCATGCTCAAGACAGGAGGAAGAAAAGCCTACATGGACCCCCCCAAAAAAAAACCCAAAGGAAGGCAAATATAATAAGTAAGTAGGTAAGAGCACAGAGTGTAAAAACCAACACGTGAAAATCCATTGTAATTCTGCATACTATCAAGAGTAATCAGAAACTAAACTTAAAAAATCAGTGCTCATAGAAACAGATGTAGAGAGGGAAAAAAGTGCTTTAGCAAGTGAACACACAGTAAGAAATTTAAAAGTAGCTGGGCATGGCTGCACACGCCTTTAATCCCAGCACCTGCAAAGTGGATTGCTGTGAGTTTGAGGCCAGCCTGGTCTACAAAGTGAGTCCAGGACAGCCAAGGCTACACAGAGAAACCCTGTCTCGAAAAACCAAAGAAAAAAGAAAAAAGAAAAACTACAAAATTCACCAAGTGTGGTAGCGCATCCCTTTAATCCCAGCACTTGGGAGGCAGAGGCAGACAGATCTCTGTGAGTTCGAGGCCAGCCTGGTCTACAAAGTGAGTCGAGGGCAGCCAAGGCTACACTGAGAAATCCTGTCTCAAAAACAAAACAAAACAACAACAAAAAAAGAAAACAAAAAGTCAGTCAATGCCATTTACAACAGCAGTGAAATCAGAAAGGCGTGGGGATAAATAAAGAGATAAGATGACCGCGCGTTGTAATATTCCATTTAAGACATCGTTTCTTCTCAAATTGCTTTCTAGGTTGAACCCAACTCGAAACAAAATCTCAGCGACAATTCTGCGACCTACAGTCTTTCCCTAAAATTTACGAGGAAATGCAGACATTTCACAATTGGTAAAATATTAAATACTTGACCCAGTTTGGGGTTCATATTACCTATTTCAGACTTACTGTAAAGCTCTGGCAATCAAGCAGGTGTGTTATTTAAGCAGTAAGAGGCAATTAAGTCAATGGAGCAGAAAATAGTCAATAAACACTTTCACTCCTATGTGGTCAGCTGATGTCCAGTAAGAAATCCAGGCAGTCTGTGGGGAGAGAGTAAAACAGATGAGAGTCCATAAGCAAAGAAATGGACCTTTACCCTGACCCCCAGCACCCACGAAAATGAACTCAAAATAGACCATAGGCCTTAACATAAACATTAAGCAATAGGATTTCTCAAAGAAATCACAAGAAATCATAAATATTTATGACCTCGAGTTAGATTGCAGTTTCTTAGAACTCAGGAAACACAAAGTATTAAAACAAACTTGACCTCATCCAAATTAAAACTAACCTTTGAAAAACTATTAGCCAAGTGAAAAGCAGGCTTATTCTTTAATACTGTGGCTGTAAACTAGACAATTGAGGGACGCCCTGCCTCTAGATGATGGGGAGAATGCTCACACAATAGTGTGAAAACAGTCTAAAGGAACAGCTAATATCTGAATAAACACCACACCACCAACCAAGAGGTTCAATGACAAAAGGACATTAAATGCCCAATATGGTTACTCCTTAGAGAAATGCAAATTAAAATGCAAATGAAGTGCCACTACAATGCATGCAAATGGCTAAAGCTTAAAAGACCGCCAGTCCAAATGGAACTCCAATGCATTGTTGCCAAAACGCGACATGCTATCGACACTTTGGAAACAGCTTGATGAATTTGGTTAAAGTTAAACATACACTTACCACAATGGCCCCTTATACATTTGTTCAAGACAAGGAAAATGTATATATGTTTATAGACACTTCATGTTAGCCAAATATCCATCAATAGACTTATAAACAAGTAAATTATCATATGTCCATAAAATAGAATATTCCTCAACAATAAAAAGTAACACGGCAACGCATAGCACAAATTAATCTAAAAAGTGTTTTGTTAAATAAAGAACAAGCCAAAACTGAAGTACAAACAAATGCACTAAAGATGGTATATGCTTACCGATGTGGGCTATAGGTGACATGGACTATAAATGATATGTGTTATATGGACTATAGACCATATGGACTATAGATGATATGATCTATGGGTGGTGTGTACCATAAATGATGTGGGCTATAGGTGACATGGACTATAGACTATCTGGACGATATGGTTCTTTTTACATAAAAATCCTAGAAAATACAAAAATACAACAAAAATGAGGTAATTAGAGACCCTATCTTCCAATATAAGGCAGAGAATGATAGAAGATACCCAGTGTCAACCTCTAGTCTCCACACGTACACACACAGACACATGCACCTGCACACACACACACACACACACACACACATGTACATACATGAACACACACATAGACACACAAAAATTAAGAAGGAAGGAAGGAATGTTGGTCACTGGTTCTCATGGGATGAAATAGGGGAAGGGAACTGAATACAAAAGAGCAGGGAAAGAGCCTCCCAGGCTACTGAAAATCTGAATTATGTCTAAGATGGTAAGCAATTGTCTGCTTTCATTATTGTCTGTAATGTGTGCTTTATTAGTTGATTAAAATTAAGTGTTCTGTGGTTGGCACAGGGCACTGTGGTTTTTAAGAGCTCTCTAGAGGGTTTCGGTGTGAAGCTGTGGTAACAGACTCACTAATCCCTTTCCAGGGTCACTCTAGCTCTGTGTAACCCTGCCTCTGAAGGGGGTGCAGCCTACTGACTTGCTTGTGTCAAGCAGAAAGCAACAATGGGACAACACTTCTGCCACTTTATCGAAGCTGGCTGCTTCCTGATGGCTACAGCTACGTGTCTCACAGACATGGCCCCTTGCCTCTCGCTGGCTCACAACACAAGCTGCCATGTGGCAAAGAGACTCACGGAGAGGTCATGGGTGAGGGACCAAGTGGGACCGCCAGCCAGGCCGTGGAGAGGAGCTGAGACCTCAGCAGTGACCCTTGGGTGTGGGTCTTTCCAAAAAGAACCTGAAGCAATTGTAGCTGTGTGTAAGACTCGAAGCTCGAGGGCCTAGCCAAGACATACCCCCAGGCTTAACCCTCAAAACCTGCGAGGTAGAACGTGGTGTTTACAGTCCCTATGTTTGGAGAAAATCTGTTACATAGCAATTGCTGAATAATACACCTGTCAGGATTGGTAACTGCTGATCCAAGGGTAGCTTGTGAAGAGTGTCCGTTATCTTGTTCCACCCCTACCTGAGGGGCTGTCAGCAGTTGACATTTTTTTTCTTTATGGGGTGGCTACCGCTAGCTAAGTTGCCAAGGACTCAGCGAATGACCCCAAACCCATGCATGCACTTATGGGCTGCACTAACTGCACTCAGTGGGTTATTCTTTTTAAAAAGGGGAAGGGGTTGGGTAAGTTGTGAGAGGGAGATGTGTTGGGAGGATCCAGGGGGAGCTGGAGGGAGGGTGAGGGCAAAAGGGGGCGGGGCAAGAAGTGGGAGGAAGAAAAAGTGTTAGGAAAATCCATAGGGAGTTGGAGAGAAAGAGTGAGGCTTGGATAGAATCAGGAGACGTTGTATGCATGCGTGAAGATTTCAAAGAATAAATAAATGGTTAAATGTGGTACCTGAGCTGGTGATGAGATACAGCTGGCACAATGCTTGTATAATAGGCACGGGGCCCTGGGTTCGATCCCCAGCGCCCCACACCCCAAGCATGGCACTACACACCTGGAACCCCAGAATGTGACACAGGAGAATCAGAACTGTCAAAGGTCATCCTCAGCTGCACACCAAGTTCAAGGATAGATTGGGCTACATGAGACCCTCTCTAATAAATGCATTAAAGAAAAAAAAAAAAGGATAAGTGCGCTATCATGAGACAAAAGAGCTAGACAGCCCAGGCATCAGGGTCAAGGGAGATGGGTGAAAACTCGGGTGGAGGACCCCACTTGATTGTTATCTGCACTCCGAGCTTTCCTTAGAAACGGCCTGGAGCAGCAGTTTCTCACAACTGAAAAGTAACTTTTACTTCCACCACCGAACTACCAGAGCTGTCCCAGCCTCCATCTTTATATGACATTTTTTTTTATATCTTTATATATTCGGTTCTTTGAAAGAACCGAAGTGAACCACAAATAAAGATGAACAAATTTGCATTCACTCATTGACCCCAGCATTATTCTACTTAACCATAACTGAATCAGTTTGTATATGCCTGATAGCATCTTTGAATTAATGCATTTTGAAAACATAAGGATGAAGGGGCCCGGCAAGGAGGCTCAGTGGGTTAAGGCACTTGCTGCCAGCCCGGTGACTTGAGTTGCTCCCTGGGAACCATGTGGTAGGAGGGGAGATCCGGTTCCTTCCAGTTGTCTTCTGACCTCCACACACATGCCTTACTATATTATGCCCATCTTCAGTAAATACATGTAATTAAAGATTGAAAATGCAATTACAAGTGAAAAACTCATGCCACATCCCCCAATTCTTCAACTTCAAGGGGGAAGTGACGGTGATGCCTGGTGACGTCATAGTGTAGAGGCTTAGCAGAAGGGGGGACTGAGGACCCAGAATTCAGAGCTGTATCTTGAAGAGTCTGGGGGAGGAGCGCTGACTACTCAGAACCCACATTATAAGGGCAGCTAAGTCAGAAGCCACACTATGAATCTGAGCTTTCAGAGAAGTGCCTGAAAACCCAGAGTTTCTGGGGGCACGCCTACAATCCCAGCCCTCAGGAGGCTGAGGCAGGAGGATCAAGTTTTAGAGGCAAGCCTGGGCTCCATAGCAAGAGTACAGTCATGAGCAAATTAGAGGGCCCGGAATGAGGATCTAGGGAGGAAATTTTTATAAAGGGTTGGAGGTAATTTTGCATGGAAAAAAGAATAAGATAAAGAGTGACGAGCTGTCTTCAAATAAATTAAGAACAATTACCAACAGATAGCGAACAGCATTGCTCATTTCCCACACATCAAGTAAGAGGAGTTTAAATTTCAACAGTGACATTTAGTTACAATGAAAGTAGAATTTGCTGACCAGAAGTGCACAGAGAAAAAAAAAAAAATCCCAGGTTCCCAGAACATTTCAAGCCGAGCTGTGTCTTCCTGACAGCAAAACATCTGGTGATGGCAAACACTTGATCCAGCTGACGGTTCAGAGACCTGTGTAAGAAACAGCTGGATGATAAGTGGGTAGTTTTTAATATATTAATTGAACTAAGTAAATGTTTTGTGGCTTTTGGGAAATTTTTTTATCTGAATAATGAAAAGCAAAGCGTCTACTTGGCCACACGTGTTTTGGAATGATTTATAGTATATAATTAGAATAACAACCTCCATGACAGCAGACACATTCCTCAAGACTCCATGCAGCAGACAGAACTCCACCTAATCAGCCATTTTTACAGCAACTTTGTAGTGAGATTTTCTTAAATTGCTCAATGCCCCGACTCCCTAGTGACTCACTGATTTCTACCACTTATAAACCAGGTTACCCAAATTCTCACAGACACCACTCCCCCCCCCCAAAAAAAAAAACCCAAAACCTCATCCCATTTTTTGGAAATGAAAACGCTTTCTTGGATTCAGGCAAGAAAGAGCTTTGCTGATTAGTGTTTGGGGCCACGTAAATGCTAAGGTGTAGTGACGCTGAAGGGCTGACGCACATCAGAAGCTGCTTTCCCTGCGGACTCCTCACAGAATGATTAAGACGATGGTTTCCCACGTGTGTCCCAGGCCAGAATCACCATCACCTGGGAACTTGCTGGAAATGCAAAATCTTGGGTCCTTCCCAAGATCTGAGAAGAATCAGCAACTATGGAGATGGAGCCAGCAGTCTGCGTTACAAAGCCCAGGTGACTCTCATCTGTCCCAAGGTTAGCCTCTGGAGTGAAAGAATTTGTAATTATCCTCAGCTGCGCCTGACCTAGGCCCTCGCTCTGGCTGCTTTGTAACCTTGAGTCCTTAGAGGTCTCTTTCTGCACGAGCTGGGACAAACAGGATGTCAAGCAGTCAAGGGGAGGGACGGGGACATGGAAGATGGGAGCGTGACAAAAGGTCTAGCTACACAGCGTGATAGTGTGGCTTCTAAAGCTGCTGACTTAAAAAGAAATAGAGGTTATGCCGAACAGAATCTATAAGGATTGGTTGATAATGTGTTGATTCAATCTAGTCGTCTGACTTAATGAACAGGTGGGCCAGGAGCAAAGTAATTCATTAAAACAAAATGAAACGGGGCCGAGCGCGGTGGCGCACGCCTGTAATCCCAGCACTTGGGGTGAGGCAGAGGCAGGCGGATCGTTGTGAGTTCCAGGTCAGCCTAGTCTACAAAGAGAGTTCAGGACAGCCAAGGCTACATAGAGAAACTCTGAACAAAACAAAACAAAACCTGCAGGGTTGCGCCCTACCTGGTCTCAGCCCTGGGACCAGGCTGGTCATTCTCAGACTCACGAAAGCCCACTTTGGGGGCTCTCAGAGGGTCCGGGCAGCTCCTCGAGGAAGCGACAGTAGAAATAACTGGTTAGAATATCAGATAGGCTTACAGGCTTCTGCAGTCCATCGATACGGCCTGTGATCCTTACCTGCTGGTTAGCAAGGCCTGGGGCAATCCAGTTACAGACGTATAAAAGATTGGACTAAACAGAAATGAAAAGGCGTGCTTCTCCAGTTCTGTTCTGAGTGTTGAGAGAGAATAATTTAAAGCTTTGGCAACTTGGTGTAGGTTCCTTGAGAGTCAAGTAAGACAGTGGTTGCCACGCCCAACAGATAGATGTTTAGTGGTGGGGGTGGCTTGTGAATTATGCACACTAGAAAAACCAATTCTTCTAAGGGCGCTTTACATGGGGGAAACTGCAGGGATCTCCCAGACAATCAGCAGAACAGAGACTGTGAAATGAGGCTTTGGGTACACCTCAAGTCAGCGGTCAGCGCGGGGAGCCGTCGCTTTTATAATGCCAGTCATCAAACATTCATGAGTGTGTCAGCAGCTGCGCTGCTTGTCCCAAGTCACGCGAGACCTGTCCGGTCCACTCCAGTAGCCACCAGCCACATGTGGCTATTGACGTTGTGTTTCTCACCACACCCACCCTGTTTTGGATGCGCAGGAGCCACAGGAGGCTACTGATGGAACAGCAAAACTGCAAGGGGAAAGTCTTAGGTCTGGGCCTTTTCTTTTCTGCATTGTGGGGAGTTAAAGTCTCTTCCTCCTTGAGGATTGGGCGCTGTCCTGGTGCACAGTATTTTTAGGCCCCGACTATGCAGATGGCGATGATTAGGTTTGGTAAAGACCATGGCCCAGTGGACGCTTTTAAGTAGATTTTTTGAAGGATTCTGGCTATGGCACCCACAAGGCACATCTATATGTTCGGGTTTTAGTAGATTTAGTGGATTTGAGAAGGATCTGTGTCGCAAAACTCTTGGACCTTCCCTTTGGTTTTTATTTTATTGCTTTTATAGATTCCTTTGAAATTATACTTATTTGCTGTTTGGGGTGGTTCGTGTGTGCCGCATCACAAGTTTGGAAGTCATAAGAATTGGTTCTCTCCTTGCCTGTGGATCTGAGGATCAAACTCCAGTCCTTCAGGCTTGGCAGCAAGTGCCTGTGGCCACTAACGCATCTTGCCAGCCCCCTCTTGATTTGTAAGAACTTTCTCGGGAGTTAAAATAAACCTGAAATATTGGCAATTTCTGGCATATGTCCCATTCTCGTTTTTCTACTTGAGGCAATCTGGATGCCTCTGTCCGACAGAGGGAAAAACATTTTAGAAGGACAAGAGGAAACCAAAAGCACAAAGATTAATATTTCAAGATATTATCCTGCTGCCTCTGATAGTGAAACACACGGCTTTGCCTCTCAGCTGCCTCCGTAAATGGGTAAACATGAAAAATAGGGAGCTGTATGAAAAGTTAAAGCGTGACGCAATCACAGAAGCAGAAAGGGAAGAGTCACGTGGTTCTACACTATGAGTAGGGAGGCAAGGACTGCTGGGGACTCCACGTATGGCTCTTCACAGAAAGATGATGTCTGAGCAACAAGTCTAGACTGAAGTAGTCGTTTAGGGAGGAAGGGGAGGGGAGTTTTAAGCAGGGAAAGCTAAGGCAGAGAGTGTAGGTGAAGTGTAAGTGCTGTTTTAAAGTACAGAGAGTCTGGTGAGGAAATAAGGCCGAAGAGACATCAGAGAGTACCTTGACCATCAAAAGGAAACATTTATCACACAGTAGGGGGAAGAAGATGTGCTTGCGTTATTTGTCTTTTAATTGGCTTCCTGTGACTATAACAAAACACCTGAGATAGTTATAAAGAGAAAAGGTTTATGGTAGCTCATGGTTGTAGAAGCTTCCTTCGAGCCACTGTTGAGGTGGGTAGAGTATGGGAGAGCAAACTGCTTATCTTGGGACCAGGAGGAAGCGATAAAGATCTCCTCCAAGGGCATGACACCCCCAGCAACCTAAGGACCATTAAGTCCCATTTTTTTCTCAATAGTGTCACCCTGGGGAATCAAGCCTTTAATAGATTGACTTTGTGGGAGGGGGAGCCCATCAATGCCCAAACTACACCAAGAAGAAGCTAAAGTTGTTTTTGGACCACGAATCTACATTGACCTTAACAGCCACGTGCATATCCAGGAACAACAAACACTAAAGCAGGGGCGGGCTGAAGAACCCGCTGTAGAAATGTAGGCAGGAAGTGATCGGGCCTGGAACTGGGCGGGTTACTGTGGAAAAATAATTTTTAAAAAATCAACAGGGCTTTGCTTCTTTGGAGCTGAGCAAAATAAAAGAGTCAAATGTACTATTAATTTTGAGAAATGACAGAGCATCTAGGAGCTAGTGATTATAGCTATGTTTCTTTTTCTCTTTCTTTTTTCTTTTCTTTCCTTTTTTTTTTTTTTTAACAGGTTTGCTGTCTCTGGCATACAAAAGCAAATTAAATTCCTTTTATGAGATGCGAAGGCCTAGAGCCCAGTTCTCCAGCCCAGGACTCAGACCCAGAGAACAGCTCACCCGAAGAGCAACACAAACATACCCCCACTCCTGGTCCACACTTAGCCCTTGTGGACAAAGCACAGTCCTTCCATTGGTCACTCACATTGAATTCTTTGTCTTCTTAATCTCACCATCAGTATTGGTCTCAGGCCAGAACTTGCCAAACTAGGGTAGAACTTGCCAGAACATACTGGGACCCTCTGTTGTATTTTAAACCACATTTTAGATTTCATTTATAGGTCCCTCCCCCTAATAAATAAAGGGCCTCAGCTCAAAATCTGGAAGTGCCTGTGTCTTTTATTGCCCTAAACATCTAATCTCATCCTCCAAGTCCTGATTTTTAATCATTCTCAAAAAAAAAAAAATAGTGGATTTATTTAACACAGAGCATTGCATGCTCCTTAAATTTATAAGGAAAAAAATACAAGAAAAGATACTATGAAAATGTTAGCTTTCAATTTTTTTTTAGTTAAAGGAAAAAGAAAATAAGAAAGCCCAAGGAATAAATTGTTTTCTTCCATTTATTTTAAATAGTTGTGCCTGAGAAAAGTCTGGCTAAATTAGTGAGGATGGAAGGACAGATAGAGACTTTTGCAAAATTCTAGAGAGCTCTCAAGGGCACTAGAAATTGAAGGTCCTGAGCCTTTACTATTTTTAATGTAGCCTTCAATCTCCATTTGACTTGAAGTGGTTGTTATTTAAGAAGTCTGTACTGCTTAGATATATATGTGCACTTGCAATCCACGGAGATATTGATGGTAATCAGGTGGGCAAAAGATTTCTGACCCTTAGATACCAAAACACAAGGGAGGGAGCATCAACAGAAAAAAAAACAAAAGGCAAGGTGAAGCCACAACTTCATTGCCAGGAGATGTCTCCAGGAATTCAGCTTGGTGATGGTCTAATAGTCAGATGCTGTAGTAGACACACTGTAACTGTTCAACATCTGTACTGTGTGAATGTTCAGGGTCAACGCTGACAGTCTAGTAAGAGCATCGATGCTAGGGCCTGAGGGAAAGTGAGTCAAGCCATGAGTTGGACTATAAACAACTGGCACTCTCCACTCTCTACCAAAGGACCCAGGCCCTCTGGCTGCATGGCTGGACAGATGTGCCACAGTCATGCCTGCTGCACAGACTTACTTGTCTGGCCCATTTCAGCATCCTGCTGTGATGTTTATCCAAGAATTCTGCTCTAAGTGATGGCTTGGTAAACATTGTCATGCAAATAGGAACGGGAATATTAATGAGTTAATCTACTGTGGCACTTACTATATTCAAAGATGATTTTTTTTTCTAGAAATAATTATTGAAGCTCCCGAAGTTTCTTTCCCATCCGTGTTGACAGCTCATAAAAGAAGTCCGGACAGAATTCTTCTGGCACGGACACTTCTGGATCACACCATACACTGTTGATATTTCCAGGAGAGGAAGCAGGAAAGACCATCTTGCTTTACCTCCACAGACTACCACCAAGGCCCCTGCTTAGAAAGCCAGGAGAGGTCCAGGCAGCTGGGACTACATTGCCTATGTCTTAAAGACTACGTCAAGACTCTTTGCAGTTCTTTGAATGGGTAACTAACTGCCTCTACCCTGGCTAAACAGCACCAGAATGTTCTTGCAACACAGAAATCCCTGTACATAACTAGAAGAACTCCATGCAATCTTAGAGAGTTGGTTACCCCTACATTCCTTTCCACCTATGTCAGGCCCTGACTTGAGTGAAGAATGCTGGGAAAAAAAATACATGTACCCCCCTTTCCCTACTAACAAGGAAGTAATAGAACTCAATATTCAGTAAGCCTTTCATATTTGTGAGTTCCACCTTTGTGGGCTCAACTAATCCTGGTCCAAAAATGTTTGAGGAAAAAAAGGTATCTGTACTAAATATGTATAGATGTTTATGTTACTCCCCCAAACAACACAGCACAACAACTAATTACACAATTGTTACACTGTATTAGGCATTATAAGTAATTCAGAGACAATTTTAAACATTCAGGAGGATGTGGGAGGGGCTTATATACTGATTTTTTTTTTTACACTATCTTAGGTCTGTGCGGATGAGAGTTCAAACATTGATCTCTCAGTATCAACATCAGAGCTGAGGTCTGACAATCGGTAGCCTCGGCCCACTTTAAACAACCTAGTCAGAAGGCACAGCAGGCTACAAAAGCATTCCATACATTTTAAAGTACAGACTCTGCGCGTCTTACAGGTTCTGCGTCTGCGGTTAGTTATAGCATTAATAGCCTGGGTTTTAAAAGTACAAGGCTTGCCCTAGGCAAAATTCTAATGTACCTATTTTAGGTGTCTCAAACCCATCACTTTCTTCTCTCACACAGAAGCAAAGTGCTTCCCACTGGCTGTTCCTCCTAGTAAAACCTGTTCCCAAGGAAATAACTAATACCAGCAATTTACTCATTAGTGTGAATGAAGTGGTATCTCCCCCAGGCTGATTTAAATTGTTAGGCCTTATCTTTAATTATATTCTTTCATTCCTTCTACTAATAAATATTCGCTGAGAGCCTCCACCAACTAAGCTGGAAATATAGTAAGTGAAAGTGACACACAGCCTATCCCCAGGGAACTTATAATATGTGGCCTCTACAGATTGCAGGCATCAGCCAGCCAGCATTCTGGGGTGGGGAAGGCTTTCCTAACTGCCTTCAAGGAGAGGGTGCTCCTAGGGTGCAGCAGATGGAGGTAGTTGACGCAGCCCGTTGAGAGCTGTGAGCACCCAGTAGGAACTAGTGGGATCTCCAAATCTTGTCTTGCTCCTCCGTTCCGTTTGTTCCAAACTGGAAGGTGATGTTAGGGGTTCCAAAGACGTCTGGGGCTGGCGCAAAGCTGAAAATGCGGAACATTTTAAATTGAGAGACGTGAATTTTTGATTTGGGTTCAAAAAGTAATTTGACTTCAGGGATTGTGTCAAAAAAAACCATCCTCAGAGAAACATCTCCACAAAGCACACACAGCCTTCATGTCTAAGACCGGGAACTGTTGAACAAATATGGTCCGTCTTACTATAGAATCCAATACAGCCATTTTGAAGAGTAATTATAAAAGACAGGGACACATTTAGGAAGATACTAACATCTTGGCCTTTAAAACTAGGATGGGAAAAATTACCTGGATAAGGATGAAGATATTTGTACACGCATATGAACAAGGATGACAAGTGAAAATGGACGAGTGCAAATTGCTGATGCATGGATGGAGAGTGGCTCCTGAGACCCCATTTCTAGCTGGGCAGCTATTTGCAATTGATGGCTTTTGGGGGAAGAAGAGCCATTTTTCTTTGTGAGTATTCACTGGTAGCTGCCTATGCTCCAAGGGCTGACCCCACCCACAAACAAATGGGGAGCACTAATTGGACTCCAGTGGAACACACACACACACAGACACACACACACACACACACAGACACACACACACACACAGACACACACACACACACAGAGCTACAGGAGACAATTTTATTAATGGTTGCTAAGAGAGGGAGAGTCAGTCTTCTCGAGGGACCAGCTTCTTGATAGGTTATCCAGTCCCAAGAGGTCAACCCCAAACAAGGTCAACAATATGAACAACACTAATGAATTCAGTAGCTTGTGTCTGTAAGTGTGTGAATGTTTGTTTGTGTGTGTGTGTGTGTGTGTGTGTGTGTGTGTGTGTGTGTGTGTGTGTGTTAAGAATAAGAATTAAAGAATAAGGCCAGGCCAGGTGGCATACACTTTTGATCCCAGGACTCAGGGAGGCAGAGGCAGACAGATCTCTATGAGTTCGAGGCCAGGTTGGTCTACAAATACAGAAGAGAGTAGAAACATGATATAAATTTTCATACATAAAAATTACCAAAGCCAAATAAAAAATGAAGAAGTTTAAATACATACAAAAATTAAAGAGCAAAACGATTAAAACATAAACACATACAACACACATTCACACACACACACACACACACACACACACACACACACAAGAGGGGGTGTGAAGTTGGAAAGGAAAGAGGAATTGGAAGATGGTAGTTAGGGGTGGATATGATCAAGATACGTTGTGTACATGCATGAAAATTTCAAATTATAAATTAAAATATTATTAAAATACAAATGACAAGTTTTCATTGAGACCTTAAGTAAATAAGTAGCCTGGAAGCTATAATATATTTATAAAAGAAAATTTTGGACTGAAGAGATGACTCAGAGGTTAAGAGTGAGTGTTGTTTTTGCAGAGGACATGAGTTCAGTTCCCAGCAGCCAAATCATGTGGTTCACAACCACCTATAACTCTAGCTTTAGCTCCAACACCCTCTTCTGTTCTCCATGGGCACCTGCACTCAAATTCACACACACACACACACACACACACACACACACACACCACTTAAAAATAATAAAAGTAAATTTAAAAAGTAAAATCCTCGGTTACTATTTTTTTTCTTTTAATAATGTGTACACAGTGATAAGTGAAGCAGACGGGCAAGGGTGAGGGGAAAACAAATACAATTGAGAAAGAGACTAGGACTCATAGAAAGCCAAATAATAGTTAGATGACTCTCCTTTGAGAAAGAACAGATGCATCCGACTTCATCTAGGGGCAGATAAGACACAGACCTAAGAAAAACAAAAGCCTCAGCATACTGTGAGCCAGCCCAGGCACATCTGGAACCTCGTTTGGCTCCTAGGAATCCATTTTGGGAAGACAATGATAAGCTGAGAACAGAAAGACGCAGACAACGAGGAAACTGGAAAATGTTGGAAAGAATGTGACAAATAAGTAATAGTTGAAGGAACGGTGGAACTGTGACTTAGAGAAGACTCTGGGTGGATGCACTTCAAAGAAATGAGACATCTGTGTTCTATAAAGTCAGAGGGAGGAAGGAGAACGAGGAGATAGAAACTGGGCTGGAGGATGGCTCAGTGGTTAAGAACACGTATTGCTCTCCCAGAGCACCTGAGTTCTGGTCCCAACGCCCACATCAGGTCCCTCACCACCATTTGCAGCTCAAGCCCCAGGAAATCTGCTGCCCTCTCCTGGACTCCAAGGACACCTGCACTCATAGGCGCATACTCCACGCCCACTCCCACACACATGTTACGTACAACCTTATTAAATAAATAAACTATACACCAATTTTAAGTAAAAAGAAACAACAAAACAAAATACCCTTTCTTTAAAGATAAAAACCTTAGGGAACTGCTTTCTAAGAACTGGCTACATTGTAGCAGTCTTGTTTCAGAAGGCATTATGGAAAGAGTTTGAGTAAAAGCAGGAAAGGCGTGCTGGCCTCTATCAGCCTCTGTTGGGTGGCTGCCCCGGACAGTACCTAAAACCTCATCAAATATGTTTCTTTCAGATTTGAAATGCCAGATGCTTCCTAAAGTTCTCCAGCCACAGGCAGGCATTCAGTTCAGAGACATAAAATGCAATTAGGCTAAAAACCAGGAGAGAAAAAGTCGATCTTGATTTTTCTCATTGAACTGTTGAGGAATATCCTGAGTTTAGATCGGGATCTTATTGCCCAACACCCCGCTTAATTACTCTCAACCTAATTACTTTGACCACACTGTAATTACTTTCTTGACCTTTGGTCTAACTAACCACTAAGGAAGGCAGTAAAAGAATTTACTTGAACCATCAACTCTGAGCCAGGCAGGTATATTATATGCATAACTTTATTTAATCCTATGGCTCAGTATTCCTACTCTATGGCTAAGCAAACAGAGGGTTGCGTATCATTAAACAAAAGTACCCACAGGCTGGCAAACGCCAGGGCTGGGCCCCTAGCCAGGAGTGTGGTTTACCTAAAAGTTTGGCTTGACTGAGATACTGACGGCCTTCCTCACATGTAATCACTGTTGCAGGAAAGTTCACCAGAAGTTCCTGTAATCCTGTCTCTATGCAGAGCTCCTCCTCGGCCTGTGGCTCCCTGTTTGTTTCTCTGAATGAAGGTCTAACTAGTAACTTGTTTCTGGGATCACTGGCTGTGGTAGGAAGAAAAGTATACCCCAGAAGCTGCCCGTGTGGGTTTCCCAGATGTGACTTAGGGAGTTTGAGGCAGAACACATTCTGGATTCTCCAAGAGGCCCAAGACAATAGCAATGGTCCTTAGGGGCAAAGCCAGAGGAGATCTGGCATGGAAGCAGAAGACAAAGACAAAGATCTGACTATGCCTCACCATGCTGGCTCTTAACATGATGAAGGGGCCATGAGCCAAGGACTGCAGGCATCCCTGAGAGCCAGAAATGTCGAGGAAACACACTGTGTGGATGGAACTGCTACCTTCAGTTTTAGGATCTTAACTTCCAGCCATAGTGTGTTTGTAAGCTGGTCTGGTAGCCTAGGCCTGTCATCTCAGCTACAATGAAGACTAAGGTAGAAGAGTGGTAAGTTCAAGGCCAGCCTGGACTATAGCATGAGCTCCAGACCAGCCTAGGCAATGTTATGCCCAGATGGCTAGATTCCCCCAAGACCACCAGGAGTCTGAAGCCTTATGCAAAAGCAAGGAGCCTTCCTGCTACAGAATTCCAGCATACAAGGATCACCATTGAGATAAAATGGTGACCCTGAGGTGAGCTCACGGGCTCTTTTTAAAGGCATTCAGGCAAATTCCAAGGAAGAGGTTGTTGACCTTTAACACAATTGGAACATTCAAACTGAAAAAAAAAAAACAAAACCCGAGAGCAGACTGAAAAGGTGCAGGCAACCTTACTCAGTGGTCATGAGTTAGTCATAAGACAAGAGATTTCCAGACCAGCAGTAAACTAACCTTAAGAAATCTTATCTTCCTTCAGCCAAATGGCTAAACCATCCCCTACTGCCCTACTGGCTACCATTTCCTGTAACCACTGAGCTCATTTCTGAGGAATGGAGGCACAGGCCTGCTCCAAGCTAACAAGAAACTGAAGCCTGTCGTGGAGTCGGCTAGACTCCAGGCCTCCTCAGCAACATAGTGAGACTCTGTGCCAAAGAGTGGAAAGAGTCTGAGGACACAGCTCAGTAGTAGAGTGCTTGCCTAGCGAGCATCAAGCCTTAGGTTTAACATTTAGTACTGAAAAACAAATGTGTGTGTGTTGCTTTGAGTCATCAAGTTTGTGGTAATTCTGTCTCTGTCTCTCTGTCTCTCTCTGTGCATCCATCTCTCTGTCTCTGCCTATCTCTGTCTCTGTCCCTATATCTGTCTGTCTCTCTCTCTGTCTGTCTGTCTCTGTCTCTGTCTCTGTCTCTGTCTCTCTGTCTCTCTGTCTCTGTCTCTGTCTCTGTCTCTGTCTCTCTGTCTCTCTCTCTCTCTCTCTCTCTCTCTGTGTGTGTGTGTGTGTGTGTGTGTGTGTGTGTGTGTGTGTATCTCTGTCTGTCTGCCTGCCTGCCTGTCTGTCTGTCTGTGTCTGTCTGTGTGTGTGTGTGTGTGTGTGTGTGTCTGTGTGTGTGTGTTTGTCTGTCTGTGTCTGTCTGTCTGTCTGTCTGTCTGTCTGTCTCTCTCTCTCTCTCTCTCTCTCTGTGTGTGTGTGTGTGTGTGTGTGTGTGTGTGAGAGAGAGAGAGAGAGAGAGAGAGAGAGAGAGAGAGAGAGAGAGAGAGAGAGAGAGACTCCTTCCCCATTGTTGTTCTCACGCTCTGTTTAAAACACAGATTGATATTTATGATGCTCGGTCCCTGGAAACCTGACTACCCTAAGTTCTCTCTCAAACAGACCCCTGGAGTTTGCTTGCTTGGAGGTTCTAGCAGGAAAGCACAGCTATTCACACACCTTGCCTGAAGAACACACTCTTCTATCAGGGAATGTCAGCCTCTTGGACAGGGTGTGCCATTGGGAGGGACATACATGAAGCAGTAAAGAAGGAGCCACCTGCCTAACCATCTGCCTCAGCTAGATCAATCCTGGTAATCAGCGTGATGATGGGTCCCACAGGTAAATGGTCCTCACATCCTCTGGCAGTTTTCTGTAGCATCAACAGGGAGCTAATGAAGTAGCCTTGAATCATCTCTCTGAATAAAGAGGCATTCTCTGTTGAAGAACATCTTCAGAACTGAAGTAGTGGAGAGGTGCCTCCAGCCCTGCCAGTGACTGAATAAAGCAGTGTGTGGGGGGGGGGGGTCACTGGGAGGCCTAGAGTACAGGAGAGAAAAAAGATGAAGAGGTAAGAGAGCGAAGAAAGGGAAGACACAAGGGAAAGACAGAGTGAGAGAGAAAAGAAGGAAGGATGGAAAGAAGGAAGGAGGAAAGGAGAAAAGGGAGGTGGATTCAAGAAGGATGGATTAAAACATAGACGTGGAGGACATAAATGTTTATGTGACAATGAGCAGTTCTCACTGATAACTGTCACAGTAAGACAGACTTATCTCTAAAAAGCCCGTTCCTGAACAAACTTACGGCCTCTTTAATGCAGTGACTACAAAGTATGTTAACTTGATTCGAACCGTTGGAAGGTGGGGGACGTCTGACCGCCCAAATTCACTGCCCCTTTCTTTTTCTTCTTTCTTAACATAGGCGCAACCCAAGGAGGGTGTCAGAAAGTCATACTGAGAGCAGGGATGACCTTGAGCTCTGGACAGAGCCCCTCACGTTCAAAGCCGGTCTTGATGAAGAGCACAGTCCCTCTGCCCTCCCCTTGTGGATAAGCCGCACTCGAGCTGCCTGCCTAGTGACAAGGACTTGATTCTATCCTACTCAGCTTTTCCAAAGCTGGGCCCTGAAGAGCACGCCTGCATGGGGATTATCCGTGTACTCTGAGGTCGAGGCAGCTCGAAGCAGCTGCTGGAACAAATTGATTTCTACTTAGGTGCCCTGCACGATTAGGGCTTTTGTCTTCCCTTGAGATTGGCTCACTTATCTATACCAAGAAATAACCTGGCTTGAGCTGATACCCCCACGGCCGTGTGAAACGCCCCATCAGCAGCCGCTCTATGAAACTGGCTAAGATATTTTTAGGGTTCTGAGAAATCATGGTGTGAGGTCCCATCCAGCTTATGTTTTGCTTATTTGTTTGTTTATAATAATTTATTCATATTACATCTCGATTGTTTTCCCCTCATTTGAATCTTCCCATTCCCACCCTCTCTCCTTCCTCTTCTGTCCTATTCCCCTCCCTTGGACCTCTGAGGGGCAGGGAGGGGGCTCCTCCCCCACCAGCTGACCACAGCCTATCAGGTTTCATCCAGATGGCCTGCATCCTTTTCCTCAGGTATGGTCTCCCTGCCAACGGGAGGTGATCAAATCAGGAGCTTCAGAGTTCATGTCAGAGGCAGTCCCCGCTCCCCCGCCACCATGGAGAATGAGCTGTCCATTGGTACATCTGAATAGGGGGGTCTAGGTTCTCTGCAGGCATTGCCCTTGGTTGGTGCAACAGTTTGTGGAGAAAACCCTGGGACTAGATCCACCAGCCTCGATGGTCTCCTTGTGGGGCTCTTGAACCCTCTCGGTCCTTCCATCCCCCTATTCTTCCATACCACTCTTAAAGGTCCGCCCAGAGTCGAGGAACATCTGTTCCAGATACGTTGATGGGTGGAGTCTCTCAAAGGACATCTATGTTGGGCTAATATCCACTTATAAGTGAGTGTGTACTATGCGTGTCTTTTGGGTCTGGGTTTCCTCACTCAGGATGATCACTTCTAGCTCCATCCATTTGCCTGAACTTAAAACAAAAACAAAAACAAACAAACCTTAAAGGTGATTTAGCATTCTACATTGACTAACGGTCTGCTCAGACATCCAGCTCTGTGGTGTGAGTTATTTCATCCCTCTGGACCCCAGGTCCCTCACATGCAGTGCTTCTAGCCTGCTTATGTACGCTTTTTGGACATACACTAATGCAAAGGACTCCATTTCCTGCTTCTGTCTCAGTTGGACCTCTCTTTTGATCACATGGAATTTTTTTTTATCGTTTGTTATTAAAAAAAAAAAAAAACTTTCTTCAATCTCAAGGAACATCTTCTCTAAGTTTGAGATCAACTCCTTTTCCTCTGTCTTCCCTCAATTCTTCCTTTAAGTGGAGGCCCATCATCACTGTAACTCAAAAGCCATTCCTTGGGCTCTTTTCCTTGATCCTAGAGGAGGAGGAGAGGGAGAGGAAGGCAAAGCGGGTGGACAGCCAGACCGAAAAAGTCACTAATAGTGAACTTGTTTTAAAATTTTGTGACGTGGACAATGAGCCTAAACACTATAGAAATGTTTACAGAACTAAAGACATAGTTTGCGCATTTAGGCTAAATTCAGTACAGTGAGGGAGTCTCATGGTTCTCAACCTCCTAATAGGGACACTCTTTAATCCAAGTCCTCGTGTTGTGGTGACTTCTGCCCCCCACCCCCGCTCCACCCAACATAAAATCATTTTTGCTGCTACTTCATAAGTGTAATTTTGCTACTCTTATGACTTGCAATGTAAATATCTGATAGGCAGGATATCTGATATGTAACCCCTGGGAAAGCGTCTGTTGCCCCCTAAAGACGTTGTGACCCATGGGTTGAAGACCGCTGCTGTGGAAGATTTAGAGGGTCACAGAGCCTGAACTGGGTGGTGCCTTGGATCCTCTGGGTGGAACAGTCATCCCTACACAGGCAGAAAGGCTCTGCCTCCAGGCAGTTTCCTAGATGTAGGAGTCTTGGCCATGGGCTTAGCAGCCCTGGCTTGTCCTTTAATCACCTGAGGCCCATGCTTCTCAGTTTTGGTCCATAGTTTTTGCTTTCTCTTCCCTAACAAGCCTGATTCTCCCAGATCTCCCAGGGGACCACGGGAGGATTGATGAGGTAATGTCTCCTAAGGGGAGACCATTCCACAGACTCTTCTGGTAAAATACAAATTATAGCCGGGTGAAGTCACACAGTCTATAGTGGAAACCCCCAGGGGTACAACACTCTAAGCGCGACATAGAACGCACAATCTTCCTTCATCAGGCAGCTCTGACCGAGTACATTGGACATGGCAAGGTTTTCTTGACTTCCTTACCGTTTGTAACACATTCACCTTTGGCCGGCAGTGTGTGAGTTTTGGGACAAGATGTGGAAAGAGCACAGTGACCTTCTGTGAGCCCGGGAATGGTGTTCCAAAGTAAGCCAGGATGTACATACATCAGGCAGATTCATGTCTCTGGCTCTCTGTTTGGACAGATGATGTCAATACTTAGTCTGCTGTTAGTCTTGTGCCAGTTGGCAAGCCGTGTCTGTGAAAGCCATGGGATTTTGAGACTCAAAGAGAGCGATGTGAGCTATAGGATGAGGAACGGAAGAAAGAGAGGAAGGCTTTACTCCCCAGTGACTGACAGATTGGCTCATCCTCAAACCTCTATCCAGCCTCTGTATGAGAGCCTAGTGGGGAGCCAAAAGGAGCTTGGAGTAGTACATGGTTTTCAAAACATATCTTGGATAGGAACTTCTGTGACAGCACAACCCATCTGTGACAGAATAACAACCCACCTTCATGCCCCTCCTCTTCTTTCTGAAGGGGATGCCCTCTGAATCTGGGGGCCTCATAAAGTACTATTAAAAGTGTCAGGCTGAACGCTTCCCCCTCCCCACAGAAGACTGTTGTGCTTTCTCTTTTCCCTCACAACAAGCCTCCCTTTTTGATAATTTAATAAACGTAGCAGAATTTATCATTCACTATCCCCTATGTCCTAAGACAGTCAACAGATAATTTGGTAAACAAAGCTCTGTATTTTTGATGGCGTGCACTCATGACGTGAGCAAAGGTAGCATTCTGTTTTCTTTCTTGCTCCTTTCCCGATTGTTCAAATCATAATAGAAATTATATGGGGTGTGACTGGTTCCTGGAGAAGGCAGTCAGAAGGGTGACCTCTGGGAGAAACCATGGATGCCACATTGGCCACAGATCATACATTGCACTGGCCCTGGCTGTATGGCCAGGTTCTTTTCTGGATAAACACAGGACTGTGCTGATATAACGCCACTGCTGTGACTAAAGTCAACCGTCTCTGGGCTCATTTCCATGGTGGTCACTGAGGCTTCTCAGAGCACACATTTCTTCTATGCAATGCCTATACTTCTCAATTAGAGAGCGAATACACCCACAGGAGAAACAGAATCCTCCCCGCAGGTAACAATAAATGAGACAGGAGCTTTTCTTTCCAAATCAAAGCAATTTGCAGCTAATTCCTAACTTCTATCTCGACTTCAGGTACAATTCAAGTATGTGATTGAACTAGTGAGGCAGCGAGATGGCTGAAAACCAGCTCTGCTTTTCACAAGTTAGAAACGATCAACAAGAAATATATAGCTCTTGTCTGAAGCTTTTAAGTAGGCCAGTGTAGGGCTTGCTGGCAGGGACCCGCAGCTTTCCACTCTGTACTGACTCCTCTGTGTTCTCAGCTAACACTGATGGCCCAGAACTCCCTAAATGAGAATTCTTCTGCCATAAATATCTTTTCTCTCCATGCTTTTAATTTATATGGACACTTAGGGGTTTTTTTGTTTTTGTTTTTTAATGCTTGAAATGAAGAACACAGGTATAGGAAGTGTTAGCTTTCTGTTGCTGTGACAAACACTGGAGAAAACAACTAATAGGAGCTGTACTCTGACCCTAATTTCGGAGGACTCAGGCCACGATTGGATGGTTCCATTGCTGCCAGTCACGAGGGGACACAGAGCATCAATGGTCCTTTCTGTGAGGAACCATTAATGCATAAACACTTGTGACCCAGTCACTTCACAGTGCCTTTTCTCTGGTCACTCCTACACAGGGAAGCAAGTTGTAACCAATGAGTGTTGGGGGAACATTTCAGATCCAAATCTTATGATTTTTTTTAAGAGCCTTATTTTTAAGGATCTATTTTTCCATCTCCCCTGTAAACAAAAACAAAAGCAAAAACAAAAAAGAACTCAAAATCAGTGTAGGAAATACCTGTATGTATCCCTTGATGTCTTCCCACGGGATTCTGTTCTTATCCGTGTTTGTTCTTGGGAGTTTGGTCATTCATCTAATAGACATCACTCGCTGTCTATTATGTGTCACACAGCACTACATGTGCTAAGGCAGGAAAGTGAATGAAACAAGGAAAAAAATTCTCTCACAGGGCTTGCAACTCATTGGTAGAAAGTTTTCTTTCTAGATTATCTTTTTAGATAATTATATCATGAGACGATACATTTGGTAGGGATTGTAATGAAAATTAAGTTAGGGAGATGGAGAACCAGAACTTGAGTGACAAGCTTGGCAGAAAGTCCTCTGCAATTGGTAATATTTGAGTAGAGGTCGGAATGAGGCATTGCTTGTGTGTGCTGAGGCTACTCTTTGCCTCTTGAAAGGGCTGTTGACATCTTTCCCCAAAGGTGACTCATCTGAAAACTTTATCCCTGATTCATTTTGCTGTTCAGAATTCTTAGCATTGATGAGGTCAGGTCCATTAACTCTGCATTTTGGTTTTCGTTTGCGTTTTTCAGCCTTGTTAGGAATTATTATTCAAGATCTCAAGGATTCTCTGGCCCATTAACTTTTAACTATTTTGCTTTTTGGGCTTAGGGATATTTTTTCCTTGATTTAATTTTTCAGGTGGAGGGCTAACGGCGCCTGTGTACTTTACTAACCAACACCATCTTTATATTGGTTCGAGATGTCTCTTCATCATATCCCAGCATTCAAGTTACTCACAAACCTTTCAACATAGTTTCTTTTTGCCTCATCATGCCAGCATCACTCTTGCATCTCCCCTTGCACTGCGGCTTTGTAAGACATTGTTTTTGTCATTATATATTGGTATCAGGTAGGATGACAACATTTTGAGGAAAAAAAAAAACCTCATTGACCAAAGGTTATGACTTACTCACCTTTGTGTTCATTCACAGCCAGCCTACTGTGTGATAGCCAAGAGGTAGTTGTTCAAGGCATTGTAAAATATGTAGAGATGAACTATGTTCCTCAGACCCAGGTCTTCACTTGGTTTTAAGAGCCATAAATGTTACCCACCACAGTCTCTCCCCTTGTACTACTGGATCTACTTTTCATTAATTGGAAAGCTGACTGACTGTATACTATATGAAAGCATAAAGGTCCATTCCAGCTTTAAATATGCTTTGTTCGGTCACTTAAATTGAAAGGCGTTACATGAGTGCCTGAGGACCGGATGAGAATTAAAGGGGGCCAGTCCCTCATTCAACAAATTTTGATTGCCTTCAGTTTCTTTTCCCTTCAAGTTAAACCTCATGACATGAGATTGAAACACGTATTATTATCATTAGCTTTCATTTTTAATCAAGTCATCTCAAATGAGAAGAAAGTGAGTCCAAATTTTATTTTTTATAACTCTAAGTGTTGCTGGGACAGGTGTCTTCTGTTCATCATGGGTCTGGCAATGTGTAAGTCCTTCCTACCGAGGAGCACGGAAAAAACAAGGGGGCTACAAAGAAAGTGAAGAATTTGGGGACAATGGCACACAGCAAAAAGAGGCAGAAGGGAAGCCAGCCTTGATCCATTTTCCCTCTAGGAGCATTGATAGTAAGATACAAATCATCTGAGTAACTGAGAGCTAAGCAGACACTTCAACTTCATCAAGGGAAGAAAAATTGGATAGCAGGACCCAGTATGAAAGAGGAGTACTGAGAAACATCCAAAGATGTGTCTGGAACCCTGAGGTAACCCTTTTTTTTTTCTTGTTACATCTCAATGGTTATCCCATCCCTTGTATCCTCTTATTCCTCCCTCCCTCCCATTTTCCCCTTACTCCTATGACAGTACCTGAGAGGGACTTCCTCACCCTTTAGGAATAAAAAAGTGAGCTGGAACAACATGGGGCTCTCTTGAACTAACTTCATTTTTAGTCTGTGTTAGGATTATAATGATTTGGAATAGCCAAATCACCTTATTGACTACCAGAAATAAGCTTAGATTTCTTACATCGCATTATTTCAATATTAAAATGTGTTGTGACCAATAAGGGGTCAAAAAATTAGCCAGAAACATAGACTGATAATTTAAAAAGAAACAAAATTAGAAACAGACTTTTGTGGGATCTGAAAACACCAACCATCTTCTGCAAGGAGCTGGGGCATGCCAAGCAAAGCATTCAGTAAAAAGTTCACGAGGTGAGTTCTAATAAAACTGAGAGCAAATAAACAGATTAGAGAGATAAAAAGTGTGAGCATGAAGCCTGCAAAGCCTAGTTATTTTTTTAAAAAGACAGAGAGACTATTTGATGAAAATGAAACATATTCTCCACAACATGAAAAACTAAATGTAAAAGAATAATTGCTTCAAGTGAAATATCTGCAAAAGGAAAATCTACCTTTTGAAGAAATTTTCAAGAATGAAATAGATACTTTTTTTTTAGAAGAGCAGATTTTTTTATAAGCAGACACACCATAGGAAACATTAAATGACACAAAGTGAAAATGGTCCCAGAAGAGAGATTGAAGACATAGGAAGGAATGGAAAGCAAGCAGAGTGGGGTGGGAAAAATCTTAGTGAACACTGGCTATACAACACTTTGTTAATGGCTTCTGATAGGTTTTAAATTATATTTAAAATTAAAAGACGTGGAAAAAGTAGATATGTGAGAATGGCAACATTTATAATGTTCTTGGGTCTTTTCATCAGCCAGAAATAGGCCAAAAAAGATGATTTTTTTAATGAAACCTGATAGTCCAATATGCATTTTTCATTCATTTCTTAACAAGCAAATAAAACAAACAAGAAAAAGAAACTACAATGAAGAAATATATACACACTCTCTCCTTTCTCTCTCTCTCTCTCTCTCTCTCTCTCTCTCTCTCTCTCTCTCTCTCTCTCCCTCTGTGTGTGTGTGTGTGTATGTGTGTGTATGTGTGTGTGTGTGTGTGTGTGTGTGTGTGTGTGTGTGTAGCAGATTGAGTCTTTCAAGGATGCACAATATCTATCTTCCCACACCATGCAACACGTTTACATTTTGTGGTATTGACGCCTTGCTGACATGGCTTTCCCACTCCTTTCATCCTGGGTGCCCCTATGATTGCTTTGGGTGGTAGAATCTGACAGTGTTTTGTGTCACCTCTAGGATACGCATGAACCGGCTTTCTGTTTCTCTCTTCTGCCTGTTAGAAAGTGAGCTTCAATATATACAGCATAGGCCATATGCATACCCCCAACAGTGACGCAGTAAGATGAACAAGCCAAGTGAAGAATCTACAGGATGAGGCACTGTTTGAGAGTATTGGGAGATGGGGAGGGAGGGGGAAAGAGAAGGAATAAGAGAGAGAAAGAGTGAGGAAGGGGGAGAGACCAACTGACCATAGTGTACCAGGCCCAGATATCTGAGTAAAGGGATCACCTTGATGCTGACCTCACAAGAGGGAAACCAGCGGCCTAGCCAGTTCTTCTTAAGTTTCTGACTTACTAAGTCATCACCACACTAGCACACTGGTTTTAAGTCATTATGTCTTAGAGTGAATGGTTTGCTATATAGAAATAGGTAATCAGAAAAGCAACAAAACCAATGTCAGAGGAATAGAAGACTAACAAGTGTTTTCCATCCAAAGACAGCAAGATCTCAGATAGCAACCACTACATAAAGTGAGCCAAATGATTTAATTAAAAGTCAAAGATCACAAATCAGGGTTTATAAAAACAAAGATCATTCCTGTGATAGGAGAAAACATCCAAAGTATAAGAAATAGAAAGATCCAGGGTGAAACACTGGAGAAATAGACACTAACCAGAAAGAAAATACTGCAACTAGCTAAATATAAAATAAAGCAAACCTCAAGGCAAAAGGTATGATCAGAAATTACGAAGTGATATTTCATAAATGACAAACTGTCCAATTCAGGCAAAGAAAAATAAAATCCTAATTTGTGGTCACACCCTTGGCATAACAGAGCAGGTTGAGAGCAAACCCCACTTCAGACCAGTGTCACCATGGGACAGTCTGTGGAGGCACAGTGCAGGGAAGCCTGCAGGATAAAACCAGTTTCCTGGGGACCAAGACATGGGCATACACCACAACTAGGTTTTGTAACTTTCAAGAACTTGACTAGAGTCCACAGCGAATATTGGAGAAAAATCTTCCTGTGCCTCTGACAAGAAGAAGATGGAAAGGCATCTTGAGATATCCCAGGGCACGTTGCTTTACACAAGCCCTACACATGGGTCAGAGCAGCTAACTAGGGCCCGCCCTTCTGTGGTTCATCAGTGCCCAAAGGACTGAGGAATGGGAGGTGCTCAACTCCTTCCTCAAACTGCCATCCTATCCCAAGGGACCAAGAAAGGCCTGGGATACATGGGTGCAGCTCAGTCTAGAGGCACAGGGTCACTAAGTCTGTGTGCATACAGTAACATACACTTAAAATATATAAAGCAAAATGTTAAAGCACGTTCAGAGGCCATGGGTAAGTCTGCAACCATACTGAGAGGTTTGCACATATTTAGAATAAACCAGTGAGCTCAGTGTCATCCTGCAAGTGAGAGGCTTGTCAGACACTTTGCTGTGTCTTTGTGGGACACAAAACCTATCAGAGAAAGTACTGTATGGTGGTTCCAAGTTGAAGAAATCAAGAAGAAGCTCAAGTTTAGTTTGAAATCTCATCTGCCTAAACTTTATCAGCCCAGAGACATCTTTGGTAGGATTCCAGAAAGGCTGGATGGCTTAGGTCTCACAAAGATAATGTTCCATATCAATCGAATTATTGAATTGTAGGACTTTCTCTGGGGAAAAAAAGTGTGTGCGTGTGTGTGTGTGGGGGGGAACAATCCTCACATGAAGTAGGCAGGTATGAGGTATTATGTTACAATGGGGTAATCAACTTAGGAGAAACTAGATTGTAACTCAAGCCATTCAAGATAATACCTACCAATTCTCCAGCGAAGACCGACTGCACCTGTCCCACCGTAGCTTAGGTTTTCTCATGTATTTCGTTGCAATAATTATTTCCTAACAACCATAATTATTCAGCTTCCACAAATAATCAATTAACAGCCAGGCTGTTCAATTTTTCTATCTTCTACTGGAAAATGCAACAGAATTTCCCCATACTGGTTATCAACACAGACGATCACATAGATGACAAATGATATTCCTATCTGTTGAGGCCTCATTGTTGATAGACGCTAAGATAATTTCATTTTGAATCATCTGTTTAATCACAGTTTGTTCGAGATGATTATCTATCTGTTCCTACCATCTGTCTGATAAGAATTAAGAAAGATTTTTTTTTCTATTGACTGTAAACTAACAGGAATTATGAGTCTTTGTCTCATCTTAGTAAGAGACATACTCCCTTAACCAAAATCAGAAGAATCCAAAAGTCCGACTCTACAATCATGTTTGGTAAGCTTTCACTTTTCTAGGTTTGTAAGCATGCAAATGTATGCGCATGAATGAGAGGCGGGGGAGAGGGGAGAGAGACAGACAGACAAAGATAGACAGACAGACAGACAGACAGACAGACAGACAGACAGAAACACAGAGAGAGGCAGCACCATGACGGTTTGGTATATTTTGAGCATTGTTTTAAGTGTTCTGGTTCAGAGGTAAATATAGACTCCTGGTAGCTAGACACCGCACTGGCAATCTATCACCCTCCATTGCTTGCAGGTCTCTAAATAGAGTCTAGACAAATCTGTGCAGCATCCCTTGCCAAGTCTTTCTACCAGGACTTTCTACCATCACACCATGATCCTGACTCCCAGCCAACCGTGCATTTATTTAGGCCCGCTCAATTAGAACTGAGGAACAGGTTTCCCCGCTCTCCTGCCAGCTAAACAGCAAGGGTCACTCATTGTAGCACACTCAGATAAAAATCTGCCCGTGAAACGACTGCCGATGAGATGGAGATCTTGTGTAGGTGAAACGGCTCCTCTAGGAGGTGGGCAGAGTCTAGTCTCTAAAAATCTCTGGGAGCTGAGCTCTCTAGCAAGCCTTTTATAAAAGCCGGTCCCACCACTTCCTCGGCCTTATAGGGAAATGCATCTGCTCTGATCGTATTGGTTGATCTTTGCATGAGAGTCAGCCGCAGCACCGTAAAGAAGCAATGTGTGCCTCCCTCTCGTGTGTGCAATGGTCTACTGTGGTGACAGCTAACACTCATCACTATGCTGGGTCTGGGCTTTGATCTGCTGATACAATCGATCTTGAATTTCTATTGGTTTTCATGTACCTTATTCTGAGACTTCTCTTTCTCGGATGGTTTTGTCTAATTCTCCCTTGCTTGGTTTTTTTTTTTTTTTTTTTTTAATGTCTGACCTTTGAGTTCCCTGAGGAGCTTGATTTCCATTGCATCCCCTTTTTTCTTTCTTGAGTACCTTCTAAAACTGATTGAGCAAGCTATTCGTGTTGTGTTTTTAAAATATGTGATAGAGGGGGAAAGCCTCGGTGACAAAGGAGCATTGGCATAGTGACGGCTCAGTGAGATCTTAAGATGTGCACCATGTCCTCAGGGAAGTCAGTCTGTGGCTGCTTCTGTTCCAAGCAGTGTGTGTTTTCCACATCTTAAGGACGAGCAAACAACACGGGCGTTTAATGCCGTGCCTTACTTCTGCCGCCTTTCCGGTGGCTCCCTGAGATCCAAAGAAGCCTGCTGTCAAGACATGGCACCGCTTAAAATTCTAAGAGTTCTACATGAAAAAAAGGAATGCCTCAACTTCATAAAACACTTGAGACTCTTGGCTTTATAGTGGCGCTTGCAGGACTTAACAGTGAACGTGTGTGGCGGTAGGACAGGAAGCCTCACACAGGCGCGCAGACACTGACAACCCCCAGGATCAATAGGAGTCTTTCTAGGAGGCGAGGCACTCATTCTCCACTGCCCACTCCGCATCCCACCACCCTGTACCCTCCACCCCCCGCAGCAGACATGGATGACAGACTGACTCCTCTGCCTTAAGGAATCTACGGTCAAATGAAATGAAGAAGTCAAAGTGAGATAGTACCTGCCCTGGAGCAAGGCAC
The DNA here is from genome assembly GCF_964271855.1 of Acomys minous. NCBI lineage: Eukaryota > Metazoa > Chordata > Mammalia > Rodentia > Muridae > Acomys > Acomys minous. The sequence continues at coordinate 93,542,959 of NC_140492.1, read as the reverse complement.
TGTGCCTTCGGTTTACAAACCACCCTCCTCTAAGGAGGAGCAGCAGTTAGCTGACCACCTCCCTCATTTCAGTAAACAAATGATGATGCCGAGGAGGTGGTACCTACTGCTCATTTCCTAGGGTCTTGATGGCTGATTCAGCAGGTGATTTTCATTAAGGTTAATCACTTTCGATAGGCTAAACCCCTTCCATCCTAGAGTCACTAAAACGATTTTAAGGTCTCTGCAATTGTTAAAAAAAAATGGCACAACCCCAGCGTTCATAACTGGATTGGTTTCCCTGACATGCTAGCAACAGCTACTTAACTGCTTGCGGGGAGAAGCGTGTCTCTCTGGACTGGTGTGTTGACATCAAGCACAAGATGAGTTGATGAGCAATGCTGGCAGAGAGTGTGAGAGCTACCACATGTGGCACAAATAAGACCACCTCTTCTAGACACAGCAGGCAGGGAAATGGAGCCAGCCACGGAGGGGAGAGCAACTCATGAAGGTGCCGTGAAAAATCGCCTGTCTGCCGGAACTGCGGCAAAAACAGCATGCCAGTGAATTTAAGGAGGACTTTTTATGCAGATGGGGACTTACTCTTCTCTGCACCTGCTGTCAGTAAGCACTCAACCATAAACATCAGCAAACATTGATTAAGCATATGGCTTTGACGGAACTTCAGGTGAACAGAGAAAGCGGTTCCTTGGCTCTCGAGCCGAGAAGACAAATCGCTTTCCGTGTAGCAGTTAGAATGGGGAAGATTGCCGCTTCCTTCTTTGAAAGAGCGCTTCGAGCATGGTTCTGGGGAGTAAGCCAAGCGTTCTCATTATGGTTCTGTAATTTTTTTTTTTAAAGTACTTCAGGTATCTAAAGTGCTGCATGACCGAAGCTGAAAAGGCCATCCTACTTTCCAGCTACATCTCAAATGAGATGCTTAGACTAGTTTGCCTCAAGAAATGTGCCCTCTCTAGCCTCCCAGGGCATTGCATACTGGAAGTTTACAGACATAACAAGCAGACAAAACTCCCATTTATCTAAAGTTTAAGATGTTTATTTTTATAAGCTAAACTCTTATAAAAATAAAATTTTAATTGATTAAAAACATCTAAAGGGCCAGGCGTGGTGGCGCACGCCTTTAATCCCAGCACTCAGAAGGCAGAGGCAGGCGGATTGCTGTGAGTTTGAGGCCAGCCTGGTCTACAAAGTGAGTCCAGAACAGCCAAGGCTACACAGAGAAACCCTGCCTCAAAAAACCAAAACCAAAACAAAACAAAAACGTCTAAAGGTATATTAAATATTTGGTTACACATAATTATAAAATTGTATTAATTAAAATATGGCCTTAAGAAAACTCTTGAGACTCTGGTGCCGCATATTTGGCCATGTCCCCTTGATGGGGAGGCCCGATGGCACTCGGAGGAAGGGTAGCAGACTACCAAGAAGAAACTTGATACCCTAGCATCATATTCAAGGGGAGGAGGTCCCCCTCAGTCACAGTCATAGGGAAGGGGAATGGGGTGAAAGCAAGAGGGAGGGAGGAATGGGAGGATGCATGGGATGGGGTAGCAATTGAGATGTAACATGAATGATTTTATTTTTCAATTAAAAAAACTGCAAAAAAAAAAAAAAGAAAGAAAAAAAAACTCTTGAGAATGCAACACAGAGAGGTAAAATCAGAGACTGTATAACAAGAGGTTGATAGACACAAAATATAGGATGCAAAGTCTCCTTACGTGTAATATAAGTCTTAGAACGAGAGCCTAGAGCAGAGACTGACACACATGCTCCAAAATGAAACAAATAGTAAATGTTTTTAGAGTTTCAGTGGGCTAAGCAGTCTCTTTCAGAGTTGCACAGAAGCACTACAGACACAATGGGTGTGACTTGTCTCAATAAAACTTTATTTGCACTGGCCAAATTTGGCCAGTGGTGTGTGATTTATTGACCTGTGATCCGGTGATAATGGGCGAAGCTAATATTTGAGAGAGGGGTAAAGAATTTTAAAATGCCTGATCTTCAGGTTGAGAAGGTTCACTGAGCTCAAGCAGGATAAATATAAACAACTGCATATTGAGTTATGCAGTGGTGAACCTTAGAGCACATGAATCAAGAGGAAAAAAATCTCTACAAACAAACAGAGAAAGTGCAGGGTTTATAAAACAATAAGCCAGTGACATATTTCTTATCAACAACACACAGGAAGAGTAGAGTCAAATAATTGCAGGACCGAGGGAGAATAACAAGGAACCTACAGTTTTACACCCTAAAATCCTATCAGTAATTCATTAAAAAGCAAAAATTTTTTTAAAAGACATTTGAAGGAAATATTGAAAGAATTTAGAAACTTGTGTCATCAGCTAGAAGGATTGACAAGGCTTTTGAAATAAAACAACGGGAATGAAGAAACTGCATGAAATGGTCAACAAAGGAGGTCATTTTCCTATAAGCAACTTAAATTTGCTTTAATAATATTATCAGTCAACTTTAAGATCTTAAATAAGACAAAACTAAAATACTAAACAACACTGACCTGTGTGTGTGTTGAACTTTCAAAAAGAAAAAATTTTGATGCATAATTTTCAAATCAATAAAAAGATCAAAAATTAACTTTAAAAATTTAAATCCAATAGATAAAGATGAAACAAAAGGGAAAGAACTGCACATAGAAAGCACAAAAGGTCAAATAAATTAAAATGGACCAAAAATTTTATCAAACCCCTGCTTTAAGAGGCATGAGCTCTCAGGTTTTACTGATGTTTAAAAAGTAAATCAAACTGTGTTTGCCACCCTCCTATCATTATGACAAAACCCTCAGAGCATCAACTTAAAAGAAGGGAAGGGTAAATTTAGTTCATAGTGTTGGTACATGATTGGTCCATTCCATTAAGTTGAGGCCTGTGGCAAGGCAGTATATCCTGGTGGGTATACATGGCATAAGAAATTCTTCACCTTGGAGTGCTCAGCATCAATTGGGATGGCCGTCACACACCCCTCCAAGGCTCAGGGAACATCCAAAATGGGATGTAAAGAATACAAGAGTCAAAATCGGGGAGAGGTACTGCCAAAAAAAAAAGTCTTCTAGACACCGCATGGCCATTGCCCCCATGAACTGCTGCAGCCAAGATTTACATGGGATTGGGCCCATCAGAATTTCATCACCAATGAGGGAAGGACCTATGCGTCCCCACTCCTCCCAGAGAGACTATTTTCAACTAAAAGGAAGAAAGGTACTCCTTTCTTCAGTAGTGTAGCCACAGATATAAAGCTAGAAGTATAAATTTGGAGGCCGGTGAATGGGGGAACCCATATGGAAAAGTAGAAGGTCAGTGAAGAGGGAGACCCAGACAGTGGAACCTGAAAACTGAGTGCTGTAAGCTGTCCTCTGACCTGTACACACAACCAAGCATGAACACACAAATAAATGGATAAATGTAAAACATATAAAGTTAGAGATATAAATAAGCCAAAAACTTCTAATAAAATAGATTTATAGTGAGTAAGTACATGTCTGTGCTTTACCCTCATTTTGTGAACTAATGTCTGTGCTTTTTTTTTTTCTCCTAAAAATACTTTGTAATCATGCTATCGTCAGACAAAATAAACCTTAAGGGTGGTATGGCTATGAAATAGGCTATTGTGCTCCAATAAAAGGGGAAAACCCCCTAAAGTTAAAAAAAAAAAAACACAAATTTGGATTTGTATACATCTGACAGAATCTCAAGAAATACAAAGCAAATTTAGTCAAATTTACCAGAAATCTCTAAGAAGTCAGGAAGATTTTCATGATTGGTAAAAATTTCGTTCTGTTTTGAGTGTGCAAAGTGTACTGGCTAATCACATGCAAGTAGGAATAGCATGCACCAATGTGCTAGTGAGCACCAGTGTGTCTGCCTCCCCTGGAATTCCCACCTGTGTGACCTTGTTTCTTCATACGATGCACAGACTGCCCTTCCCTTGCATTTCACTCATATCTCTATGTAAAAAAAGGCTAGCTGATCAAATGAACAAGTGAGCAAAGACAGGACGAGCCCTGAAATCTCCCTGAGGACTCAGGAGGGAAGGCCAGCCATCTAGGCTTTCCAGGTAAGACAGGACAGCTTCTCCCCTAAGACATGGGGAAGAAAATGGATGGATACAGAGAAATTGTGGAGCGGAATGCTGATCTGGACTGGACTGTGAGTTACCGGAAGACTATAACCCCTATCAGCCCTGAATAGGTGTTGGTCTTGTTCACCATACAGCCTCAACAACTAAGACAGCCACACAGAAGTTTTTAGACATAGCCGTGAGTTGTCGAGTACAGGGCAGGAGACAGTAACACAGAGGGTATAAGGAAGCAAGCATGCAAGCAGAGAGTGACAGGGTTTTTGCAAGTGAGCGAAATACTGTTGGCTTTAAATCAAGTTAAAAAAAATAATTTATTCAGATTACATCCCAATTGCTATCCCCTCACTTATATCATCCCGTTCCCCTCTCCCTCTCTCTTTCATCCTATTCCCCTCCCCTAGGTCTGTGAATAAAGGGGACCTCCTCCCCCACCATATGACCACAGCCTATCAGGTCTCATCCTGGTAGCCAGCTTCCCCTTCCTCTGAGTGCCACCAGGCCTCCCCACCAAGGAGAAGTGGTCTAATATGGAGCACCAGAGGTCATGTCAGAGTCAATCCCCGCTCTCCACACAATAGTGGAGAATGTGCTGTCCATTGGCTAGATCTGAATAGGAGTTCTAGGCTTACTGCATGCGTTGTCCTTGGTTGGTACAGTAGTTTGTGCAGATTACCCTGGGTCCAGATCCTCCAGCCTTGATGGTCTTCTTGTAGGGTTCCAGGACCCTCTGGATCCTTCTATTTCTCCATATTCCTATACCTCTCTCACCTGGAGTCCCAATAGCAAGTCCTAGCATCTGTCCAATCCCCTGCTGAGTCAAGACTCTCAGAGGACATCCGTATTGGGCTAGTATCCAATTATAGATGAGTCTATACCACGTGTGTCTTTCTGGGTTAACTCCCTCAGGATGATCATTTCTACTTCCATCCATTTGCCTGCAAATCAAGTTTTGGTGGCAGGCTTGGAGGTAGTGAATGTGTATGCTTGGAGGTAGGCTGTGCATTGTACACTTCGAGGTAGCCACTGGGTATACACGGTGAAGTGCATGTGCATGGTTGGAGGTAGGCAGTAATTGCACACTTGGAGGTAGGGAGTGTATTACACACTTGGAGGTAGGCAATGCATGTATGCAGTTGGAGGTAGGCAGTACATGTGCATGCTTGAAGGTAAGTAGTGCATTGCACACTCGGAGGTAGGCAGTGCATTGCATACTTGGAGGCAGGCAGTGCATTGCACACTTGAAGGCAGGCAGCGCATGTGCATGGTAAGAAGCACAATCACTGAAGGAGAAATTCTAGCGGCTGCTCTTCACTGAGCATTTCACACACATCATCTTACACCCAAAGGGGAAGAAACCACACTGTGCCCTGTGACTACCATAAGCACCTTCAGCACCAAGGAACACAGATGTGTGTGCAACGGTGAATAACGGAAGCAGCAAGGCATATGGAGGGCTGAGAACCCTGGAGAGGTGCAGAAAGCCAGTCGTAGTGGGATTTCAAGCTCCAACGATGTCTCTATCTCAGGTACGGGCTTTGGATTAATATCCACCAACCCCCCCGTTTCTTAACATGCCCTACTGAGTCACCCACACTTGTCTCAACACCTCCTACTTCCAGATCACAGAGTCTCCGCAGTTCTGCAGACTTCAGCGGTTTCAGGGAAGTTGATACCTTCCTTTTAAAGAAATCCAAACACCCTGCAGAACATTGGGAAACGCCCTTGTCTTAGCCACACAAGCACAAAATCATTTCCTGGACTGGTAATGGCAGTTCCCTCAGGCTTCTGGATGCACCAGTTTTTACTGGTCAGCTTCTAAAGGCACCATCATTGTGGACTGTGATGTGCTGGGAGTGTAGACTCCAGAACATTCTCATCTTTTCTCAGGACCAGAGCGACCCAGCCATTTCCCTGCAACACGCAATGTTTTTTTTTTTTTTTTACAAAGTTCCGATCCTTCCCTGACAGAATAAGGTGTTACAGACATTGGCAGATCTAAGAGAAGTTGCTGCTGCTGATTCGCACACACAATTGTCATTGATTTCTCATTAGAAGCTGTAAGGAAGACACATTAAGCCATCCCTATTAGGAGCAGGCAGCTTTATGTTTCATAAACTCATATTAGATTTGATTAGCAGCTGGACACTTTTCCAGAATACTACCAGTTTCAGCACAGAATCAATCTGAACAGCTAGTATTGTATTAGTTGAAATCTAATAATAAATATCTGAGACCTACCCAAGTCCAAACAGCGCAAGGAAACAGAGAACACAATTTTCTCCCTATGTCTAACATGGTCTTAAATTACATCATCACTGCAATCACAGGCTTCATCCTTAGGCAAGTCCTCTCCCGATGTGGTCCCCAGGAACTTAGATTCAGACTGTGTTTGGATTCCCCGCACCACTCAGAAGAGCAAGAAGCATTTGCCCTTCACCATCCATATCAACCCCTGAAAGTACTCCATTCTGTTCCCTCTGGCCTCTAAGTCCCCAGCCTACTCTCCAGGGCCAAGGGTTTCAACGATCTGATTGGCCCCGCCCCTGACTCCATGATGGGAGTGCCAAGCCACATGACTGACAGACGACGTCTCCAAAGGCAAAAGATGCCTGGCAGATAACATAAGCAATGCTTCTCTTTCACATACATGCTGCTGCCAGAGACCTTTAGCTGAATAAACTCTCACATTACTGGGTTAAGCAAGGAACTAACTCCCTTGGATCATCTTTTCTCATATTTCTAACTTGGTAATGTGTGAGGTTGAAGAGCATGTGTGTAAAACACAATTCACCTGGGCTCCCGTATCCATCTCTGTTCCCAGCTCACAGTATCAGTATCGGAGACAGTGCTGATTGGCACTGATCTCTTCCATCCATCCCCAGCACTTGGCTGCCTGGAAACCTCCTGCAATGATCCCCTCCCCCACGACCTCCGGAAAGCATTTCTCATCCTCTTTAACCTGTGCTGGGTTCTTCCCCATTCTTAGTCTCTGACTCATCAGTGTACATGTACTAATGCACCCCACCCCCACCCCCAGCTAGTATGTGCCCAGCCAGTACCAGGAAGCAGACAGCTGTTGAGATGGAATTTTGTGTACAAAAGGTCTCTCGTGGAGTGACACTGTGAAGTGGAAAGGAGAAAGTAAAGTTGGGCGGGGGTGGGGGAGGGGGGAACCTGGACTGACAGAGAGGAGGGCAAGCCCTCTGTCGTTCTAATAGAAGCTACTCCATTGAGAGTTCCAACCAGAGGTGGATGAGAAGGTGGAAACAGTTGACCCTCCCGCCATCATGTCCATCAATCATTGGCTGGAAAACATACGGGGGGAAAAATGTCTTCACTTCCCATTGCTGGCTCAGACCTTGGCTGAGGGCATTCAAGCACAGTGTGGGCCTTGGATCAAAACCTGAGGTAATCTTGAGGGAACAGTTGAGGGCTGTATCCTATGGAGATCTTTGAGGCTGGGCAGGGAGCCTTCCTTAGAAAGGGATCAGGATGCTTTCTTGTAACATCTGACCCACCTCCTAAAACCTCAGAGCATTTCATGAAAACGATGTCTGACCTTAGAGGAGGCATCTTGCCTCCTCTGGTACATGCAAGGAACTCAGCTCTCAAGCTTTGTAACATTAAGGAGATAACATCTCATCACCCCCATGGGTCCTTCCAACTCTGCTAGGTCCTTCCATCCTTTCTGGTACCTTCCAGGCATAACCTGGACATTTTCCCTGATGCTATTTATCTAAAGCATGGAATATTAGAGCCAGGCTGGCAGCGGAGTAATGAGAAACATTGCCGTGTAGTACCCTTAACCATAACTACTAAGTATGATATAGTAAAACCATTCCCATTTTATAGATTAGGAAACTGAGTTTAAGTAAAAATAATGAAGTCACGTAAGAACCATCAATCAGGGGCTGGAGAGATGGCTCAGAGGTTAAGAGCACTGGCTGCTCTTCCAAAGGTCCTGAGTTCAACGCCCAGCAACCACATGATGGCTCACAACCATCTATAATGAGATTCATCTATAATGAGATCTAGTGCCCTCTTCTGGTGGACATGCAGGCAAAACACTGTGTATATATGATAAATAAATAAATCTTTATTTAAAAAAAAAACATCAATCAGAAAATGATGCTCTGTGTATCCAAGCCACTCTTCATTTGGTTAGTCTTTCTTTTGAAAGAGGATCTCACTTATACCTGGCCGACTGGACTCAAACTCCAGATCCTTCTGCATCAGCCTCTCAAACTGCTGAATTTGTAGATGTGCGGCATCACACTAACTACTCTGTCTTCTCTCCATTGACCCATTAAGACAACATGTAAAATGTTCTTCAGAAAGTTCTAAGACATTTTAATAGTTTGTTTAATTAGTTGAATTTCTGGTGCCCATTTTTCTTTTCTGAATTGAAACATTTCCTCCTGGTATGGAGTGGGTAAGCTCATAAGATTCAGGCAGCCAAGCTGAGGAGGTAGACCAGATGGTAAAAGGCTTGCTGTACAAGCACGTGGACCTGAGTTCTAATGGAAAGCCAGGCATGAATGGTTAAGCATGGTACTGCAAAGTACGGAGGAGACAGGTGGATCCCCAAAGCTCGCTGGCTCCAGGTCCCAGGTAGAGAGCCTCTTCTAAATGTATGAGGTCGATGACTGTGATGGTTGTTCTTGGTTGTCATCTGGACTCTATCTGAAATGAACTACAATCCAGAAATGGAAGGCACTCCATTTTTTTAAAAAGATTTTTTTTTGGCTTGGTTTTAAGTGGTTGGATTCACTTCTAGTCTGGACCTTTGAGGTAGAAAGGCACACCCCTGTTGATCTTGATCTTGAGGAGGGAAGACATATGCCTTTGATCTGGATCATAAGGCCGGAAGGCACAAGCCTTTAATTCGGATCTTGAGGTGGGGCGACATACCTTTAATATAGGCCATACCCCCTGCTTAAAGTCTATATAAGGACATAAAAGGAAGAAGTATTTGCTCTTTGCCTGTTTGCCCTCACCTTGCTAACACATCCATTACTTCACTGGCATTGAAGCCTACCTCTTCAGGATTCTAGTATATACTGAAGACCAGCTGAGACATCCAGTCTTGTAGATTGAGCCAGTACTGGATTCTTGGGCTTTCCACTCACAGCCAGCCATTGTTGGATTAGTGGGACTGCAGCCTGTAAGTCATTCCAATAAATCCCCCTTTACATTCCATTCATCCCGTAGGGTCTGTGACTCTAGAGAACCCTGATTAATACAATGACTATTGGTAAATGACAACCAGGGTTTTCCTCTGCACTCTCTCTCTCTCTCTCTCTCTCTCTCTCTCTCTCTCTCTCTCTCTCTCTCTCTCTCTCTCTCTCTCACACACACACACACACACACACACAGCAGGGGAATGAAGTTAATGAAACTCAGGGGCCCAGGAAGCTCAGAAAATCTACAAGACCCATCCTGACGTTATATGAGAAAAAAAAATGCAAGGAGGGAGAAGAGACTCTTTTTATTATTATAATTTATCCCAACTGTTATGACTTCTCTCTTATCTTCCTGTTCTCACCTTCCCTTCCTCTTCCACCCTAGTCCCCTCCTCTAGACTTCTGATAGGCAGCCTCCTCCTCCCCCACTGCCTGACTACAGCTGATGAGGTCTCATCAGGATGGGAAGAGACTCTTAGGTGGAGATGCAGGCTACATGGGATACATTAGTGATGTTGCTCTGAGAATCATCATCCTTCCTTCCTGGGTTGGGCTGTTTGGCAATGCAACAGAGTCACTCATGTTCCTGTAAGTAGCCACAATAAACTCACTGGTTTGGCAAGTTCAGCTTGGGTAGAATCACGCTCTGATGTATCTCCAGCTCCCTATGTAGGGTGAATAGATTTGCCTTTGTCTCCCCCAGAAAAACCATGCCACATCTGCCTATTCCGTACGCTTCATTATCTGGAATGACCCAAAGGCTATGAAGAAGTAGAAGTTTAAGTCCCTCACAAACTTGCTTGCAGGAGTTAGTAAAAAAAAAAAAGTGATGCAAAGCAAGCTATTTTAATAAGAATATTTAATATGCACTTGGCTGATTTGTTGGATCGTTCTCTCTAAATTTTGAAGGTTCTACCTCCATCTCGTCTCTCTGCCAAGTGGTATTATGGTTTCAATTGATGTTAGCCATGACGCTGAGCATTTGTGAATGCCCAGTTGACACAAAGTGTCTGATCCTTCATTTGTTATTCACACCATATCCTTCTCTGCCTCTGCAGGAAGTTAATATACATACAAAGACAGCAAGGTTCAAACCTGCTCACTAAAATGAATACGCCAGAATTACTACAGGGACCATATCAAAAGCCTCACTCACACGCAGTGGACCTTAGCTTCTTTTACCTGTGTGTGTACTTAATAGAGGCTGGCAGGCTTCCCTGTGCAAAAGCTCTGTTCAAGGCACCCAGCTTCCCCTTTCCAGGGGAAAAGCAGATAGTGAGCAAAGCTCTTGGGCAGTAAGGACAGAGATGCCCAAGTTTAGATATTCAAAGATGTCAGGGGGATTGAGAATATATCTGTTCAGCTGCATTAGTTACTGCTTTTTTATTATCATCCAGATCGTTGCCTTGGCTGAACTCCTGTGTTCCTGACACCATCACCAACAGCCTGAGATGCTTAGCTCCTTACTATAAAACAAACAAGCCTCAGGAACTGGGGATGTGCTCTGAAAGCCAAACCAATGTCAGGCCTGCATGAGGCATGAGGCAAGGCGTGTTTTTTTTTTTTTTCGTTGTTGTTGTTTTATTTGTTTTATCCCCTGCCATAGACCTATATTGATCAAACTGGGGAGTCAATGAATATGTTTTCAGGTCACCTAATATTAAAAGTCACCTCAACAAAGTAGGATATAAAGATCTGAGGCTTTCTAGCAAGGTGACCCTGAGGTGATTGGTATAGGTTGTTATTGGGTGGTTAGGATAGATTGGGGGGGGTGGACAGCTTGCATATCAGGTCCCACTGAGCGGTCAGGGTGAACCACAGCTGAACTCTAACACCAGGGTTCCTCTCAGTGCTCCTGTGGCTCAGTTGGTGCTGGGTTTCCCTCCACCGAGCTCTCTGTTCGTATCTCTGTCACATGCCTACACGAAACTAGGTTCATTCTTAGGAAGGCCTTATTTATAATTTTACTGCAAAAAAAAATTATACAGAAAATATCACGAAAGAAACACAGTTTAATGAGCAATTACAGCAAATGCCTTAATGTCCATCATGCAGACTAAATTTGCCAGTGATGCCCAAACTCTGTCATGGACCCAGTCACAGCTCACCTGACCTCTATAGAAGTCTCTTTCTTGTGTTTATGATTGATTACACCCAAGTAATAAAAATTATAATTTAAACCTGCTAATACTTAAAAGGGCACGTTTTAAGTATCCTTTGAGCCATAGGTGCCCTTGACCCATTTCTTCTCCCTACAGCTGATCAGATGAAGCAGCCAGGAGATGTGATGATGTCAGTTGAATTGGCTTTTTATAGTTTCCCAAAATATCTTCCCTCTCTCAACTGGCCCACATCGCAGGCTGCATGACTACCTCAAGGGCGGCAGAGGTGGGTTGCCCAGGCTGTGTGTGCCAGCACATGCAACCAGGAGGGAACAGTCCTACTCCTGTCACATGTAGGTGGTTGCCAGGTTTCAGGTTGAACTTCCTCCCGCTTTATGTCCAGCTAGCACCTGGAGTTCCTCTTTATGCAAATGAAGCATCCCCAGCACCCTGGCCCTAGCCCACGATGTACTGACTCCAATATCTCTACCCACTCCCCAAGGTTTATATACCACTTATTCACCGCCAATAAGGAGAGCTGCTTCAGGGAAAACCTCCTGCACTCACAGCCAGCAGAGATCTTCCTGCGTGACTGACCTGCTGTGCAAAGCTTCATTCCTTCCAGCCCAGGTATGTGACCATACCTGGATACCCCGAGGCCTGAAGCAGCGGACCCAGCTGGCAGACAATCCTTCCTTAGTGGCCTACTTTTATGGCACCTTTCGGGTTAACTCCTTTTATGGCACCTTTAGGGTTAACTCTTCTATTTTGTAGTCTTTTTGCTTCAAAATGGAAAGAATGCTTTTCTGGGGTGCAGCGCCCCCTCCCCGCTTAGCTTCTTTTTTTAAGAAGAATTTGTAGTCAGACCTAAGGTCTCTGCACTCAAAAAAAAAAAAAAAAAAAAAAAAAAAAATATATATATATATATATATATATATATATATATATGCTACCCATCTCCCTCAAGGACGGCACTAAGGTACGTTTCTAGTGTGACGAGTCCTTGCTTCAGGTACACTGTTAACTAATTTAGCAAAAGGCATTGTATCAACAAGCCCCAAATTACCCACGCAGAATTAAATACCCAAGCTATGAGGGATACATCCCTTTTCCTCCATTCCATCAGATGCTCGCTCACCTTTCCAACCTAGCTTCAAACTCAGTTTATAAGAACTTCCCCTGATTACCTTGACCCAATTCTCTCCATCCCTCTACTCAAGGAGCCGTCACTAATTGTGCACCTAGAGATTTTTTTTTTCCACTCATACGCTCTTGGTGTATTTATTCTGGGCATCTGTTCACTTCTTTCATGTGCATTTTCTCAGGACAAAGGTCTGGCCTTGCAATTCCTTTGAATCCCTTCCAAGATGGCAGCTCGTGTTTCTGCACAGACAGACCCAATAAATGTCACGGGCTGAGAAACGCAGGAGATTGTAAATGTACCTGTAAGTTTTTGAGTGCTGGAGTTGAAGAAGGTGAGGAAGAAAAAGCATGAGGCCCTGTAGCCCAGGCATATTCTCTGCCAAGTACCTGCACAGGGCTTCTTTTGTTCTTGCTCCCCTGCCGGAGACTGCTGCTGTGGCAACCTCCTGAACTCCTTAAATAAACACTGAGCAAGTTGTACCTTTGAAAGAATGGTTTCAGGATCTAATTTAAAGCACTAGATGCGATTAAGTATACTTTGAGTTTCGGCATTGCTGTTGATATTTATGTTCATTGAAAATAAATAGCTATCAAATCAAGTTTTTTTTTTCATCAACCTGTAGAATTTCCACTAATTTTTCCAACCAGATCCTGTGACACAGTACCAGTACCAGTTTCTCTGAGGCAGGGAGCCCGGATAACAGTGTGGTGAGTTAAATTTGTAAAATTTAACTTTTTATTACATTTTATATTCTAAAGAGTTGGATTTTTTTTTCAGATCCTGGATTTATATGTCTTTGATAGTTTAGGAGACATTTTGATGCTTTTCTGAAAATGAAGGTGACTTGTCCAAGTGTGTCTCAAATTTTAAAATTCTTCTGAGAGAGAAAGCAAGGCATAGTTGCCTCTGGTCTATTTTGGAGAAGCTTTCATGGACAGCTAAATCAAATGTATATTCCTTGTGTTTGGGTGAAATAATCTGTAGATACCTGTTAGGTCCATTGATGTATCGATGTCCTTTAATTCCGATAATTTTCTGTTAATTTTTGACCGGATGACCTGTCTACAGGAAGAAGTGGGCTTTTGAAACCACCTGCTGGTACTGAGTTGTGGTTAATCACTGTCTAGGACTCCAGTGGTCAACATCCTGTGAAGCTGGGCACACCAGAGCTCGATGCATATGTATTTAGGATAGAAATGTCTTGCTGGTGATGAGAATGAAGTGTCCTTCTTTATCTCTTACAACTAATTTCAGCTTGAAGTCTGTTTCTTCAGAAATTAGGATAGCAAAGCCTACTTGCTTCCTGGTCCTATCTGCTTAGAATATTTTTTCCACCACTATTCTAAGGTTATGTCTATCAGTGAAGGTAAGATGAATTTCTTGTAGACAGCAACAAGATGGATTCTGTTAATAATCTCTCATCTATCCATCCATCTATTTATCTATCTATCTATCTATCTATCTATCTATCTATCTACTTATTTTGATGTACATTGGTGTTTTGCCTACATGTATGTCTGTATGAGGGTATCAGATCCCCTAGAACTGGAATTGCAGACAATTGTGAGATGTCATGTGGGTGCTGGGAATTGAACCCTGGTCCTATGGAAGAGCAGCCAGTGCTCTCAACTACTGAGCCATCTCTCCAGCCCCAGGACTTTGTTTCTTAAACCATTCAACTACCCTGCATCTTTTGATTGGGGCATTACAGCCATTAGTATTGTTGAGTGTTATTGTTGAAAAGTATGTGTTGATTGCTGTCATTTTATTGGTTTTTTCCCTATTTGTACTGTTACTCCTATTTGTTTCTGTAATTATAGCTTCACTTGTTTTTTTCCCGGTATATATTCACTGATGCCTATTTCTTTCTTCAATATGAAGTATTGCTTCTATTAGTCTCTGTAGGGCTGGTTTGGTGGACAAGAATTCTTTTATCCTGTTTATATCCCGAGAAGTTTTTTTCCTCTTCCAAATATGACAAATAATCGTATTTTTATCTTAATAAAAATAAAATTATAGTACTTTCCCCTTTCCTTTTCCTTCCCCCAACTCCTTCTACCCTCTACAAATGGACAGCCTCTTTTTCTTTAGTTATTATCTCTCTATACATCTATCTACTTATGTATATGTATACACAGATATAAAAATCCAACCTGCTAAATCTGTTTTTGTTGTTTGTGTGTGTGTTTCAGGCTGACCGCTTTGTATTGGATAACTAATTAGTCTTTCCCAGGAGAGACTAATGCTCCCTCTCCCAGTAGTCATTAGTAAGGCGGACTTTTTGCTGGATGAAATAGTCTAGGTTGGACTCTATTGTCTTTTAGAAGTTGGAGTACGTTGCTCCAGGCTCTTGGGGCTTTTAACGTTTCCATTGAGAAGTCAGCAGCTATCCTGATGTGTTTTCCTTTATATGGGACTTAACAGTTTTTCTCTTGCAGCTTTTAACACACACTCTCTCTTTGTTCTGTATATGTTGTGCTGTCAGTGTAATGTGTCATGGGAGGTATCTTTCCTAGCCCCGTCTATCTGATGCTCTGTCTACTTCCTTTATCTGTACGCTTTTTCTTAATTTGGTGAAATTTTCTTACATGACCTTGTTGGAGATCTGGCCTGTGCCATTAACCCAGGATTCTTATCTTTCTATGCCTATAATTCATAGATTTTGTCTTTTCACGGTATACCGTATTTTTTCATGATTTTTTTAACTTGTCATATTGGTTGTGTGAATGGTCCAATTGCTCTACTTTGTCTTCAGGTCCTTCTATTGTACCTTCTACTTGATCCGTTTATCTGTAACGCTTCTCCCTTGGGTTTTAATTGACTTGTTGAAGTTTTCAATCCCATCTTTGTTTCTCCTTAAGTTTTCTTCAGTATTTCTATCTCTTTATTGTATTCGGTTTTCAAATGCTGACTGGTCTTCATGACTTCATTTGTTTGTCTTCTTGCTCTTCGCCTGAGAATTTATTCCTCTCTAAATTCACTGAGCTTCATATCCTCTTCAAACTCCTTGGATTTTTTTTTCATCACATTTGTGATTGTTCTTTTAAATTCTATATCCGGTGCCTTCTCTAGGTAATTCTCAATGGGGATCATTTCTATAGGACTAGTGGAGTGGACTGGAGATGACATAGTGTCCTGGCCTGTCATATTTTTTTTGTATTTTTGTGATACGACCTGGCCATGTGGATTTCTTGCATTGGTTGTGTGTCTGGCACGAGACTCTAGCCCGCCTCTGCTGCACGGAGCTTTGGTTCTGTTCTTTTTTTGCTATTTCCAAAGCTTGCTTGATTTCAGTTCAAGTATAGAGCCGGCAGCTCGTGATCTTTCAGAGCGAAGGGCCAGAGGTGATTCCAATTCAGTGGTGATCAAGAAAGCAGGTGAATGTGATTCCTGGATGTTTCTACATGGGCTGATACGAAAAGCTGTACTACCCACCCAAGGCAGGCTTCAAAGTGTGCAGGTGCCAAGGACAGGTGGAGATCTGACTCATTTACCAGGCTGGCCCAGGATGCAGGTGGCACAACCCGAACTAAGCCTGGGAGCGTGAGGATGCCATAGGCAGGCAGGGATGTGGGACACTCACCTTGGCTGCATTGCGCAAGGCTGTGAGACCCCAGCCAGGTCTGAGAGTGTGGGACCAGCACAAGTGCGTGAGGTTCTGGGCTCTACAGAAGTTGGTGTGCAAGCTGAAAACCTGAACTAGGCCTGTGAGTATAAGGAGGTTTCAGGCAGGCAGTGGATCTGGAGAACTCACTAGAAAGGGCTGATGTTCAGGCTAAGCAACCTTAGTGAGGCTGGTAGGGATCTGCAGCACTTGCCAGGCTGGGCTAATGAGAAAGCTCTATACAGCTTGTATGTGGACATACAAGATAACTACACAGATGTTTAGACACAAGAGCCCTGCTGTGAAAACACTGTTAGCTTAAGAATCCTTTCCCAGACGCGCAAGTCACCATCCACTTAAAGGATCAAAGCTTTCAGAAAGGAGCAGGACACACCTGTAACCATGCTTTAGGGAATTTGCTGGGAGCATCTGATTAACGCAGATTACTTTTCCGTTTCTCCCATCAGGCTGTGGAGTCCTTGCCAGTTCACACACGCATCTTGCTATGTGCTGCCTCGCCTCGGGTGGACACACAACAGGAGCCCGGGAAATCTGTGTTTAAACAGATCCATCCATTGATATTACTGTTTGTTTGTTTGTTTTTGTTTTGTTTTGTTTTGTTTTGACTATCATTCTCCAACATGGCATCTTTGGTTTATTATTTAAGTTTATGTAATTGTGGCTGCGTAAATGTAGATTACCAGGGCCGATTATATTTCTCTTATGTTGTTTAAATTTCAACATATCTTTGATTCTTCCTACTGTTTAAACTTCTCTGGAGCACTGCTCTCCATGCTGTTTTCATTAAATCAGATCCCCGCCCGCCTTGGTCACACACCATCTATATCTTGGTCCGGTTTCATCCCTGGAGCACCGCCCCCCACCCCCACCCCCAGGTCCTTGGCGACAGCACTGTACCCTCCATGGGCTGACTCACCAGTACTCTTCCATTGCAGCTCCAGATCTCTTTTTGTGCAACTTTTTAATTGAAATTTTCCCTTCAGGAACAAGGCGTGGCTCATAAAACCCAGGGACCTAATGAAACTTGGTGGAAGTTTCAAAACTCACAAGGCCTCCTCCTGAAGGTTAGAAACCCAGTGCGCACAGTTGCTTGAGGTGGGAGGGAGGGGTGCAGCCTCTTCGGAGAAACTGCCTGTGAGGTGGACAGGGAACCCCCAAGGACGCATCTTTTGTATGTAGTCACCCACGCAGGGGTGGGCTTTTGGTGGTCCAGCTTTTCCCACAGGCTCCTCTAAGTAACCCTGGTAAAGTTACCTAGTTCTTGCTAGAGAGCATCTTCGGGGGGCTCTTGGAGAAAGCGTGCATGCCATGTCACGTGATACAAGTATGTAAAACGGATTATCTCACTCATATGCTTGATTGGTAATGTGGCTAGGTTAAGAATCTGGCTTTGGAACTGCCTTTTTCTCGGGCTTCCAGCCTTCTGTGTGGTGCCAACACTAAGTCTCCTTTGATGCCTGATCTTTTGTATGTGACCTGCTTCCCTTCTCTGTAATACACATTAACATGGGTCTTTTTTGAACTTCCTCTTTGTGCAGAGTGCTCGAACCCTTTCTGTCTGGAGATATGAGGCCTTGGGTCCTGGGAATTGTTACACACTTTCTTTAATAATTCCCTTCCCGTTTTATCTTTGTAAAATGCTTAGATCCTCAACTCAACTCTAATTTTCTCATTTTCTTCCTCTTATTTTCCAACTCGTTTTCCCCCTACGGCTTTTAGTAGATTTCCTCAATTTTATCTCCAGAATGTTCTTCAGAAGTTTTCATTTCTGCTGTGATTTTTTTTCAATTCCCAACACCCTTATGGGCTCCTTTTGTTTCAGGGTCGCAATCTTTCTCGCGCGCTCTGAGGGTTCTAATTAAGAGGAGCCTTAAAGTTTTGCTTCTCCTTGTCTGTTTCCTCAGGGTTCCTCTCTTGTTTGTGGATATTGGCCTTTGTTTCTCACACGCGGGGCTCTTCATAAGGAAGGGAGAGATGTTCAAATGCTGATGGGAAAACTCCGGGTCTTGCCGAGAGACAAGCTTCACGGCCAGGATGTATATATATATACAGGTCTTCTCTGGAGTTCTCTGCTCTCCCCCAAGGAAGCGTCTTCCACTTGTCTGCCTTGGCAGACATAAACACAGCTCCTGGCATATAGAAAGGCGGTGGGGAGGGGGCCCTGGGTTCAGTGCTTTCTGTAGTGGCTGCAGAGGGCACTGGAGGGGGTCTGGAGGGTCTGTCCTTCTTGGGTGCAGGGGAGAGGGTTAGGCCCTGGAGCGCTAAGGCGTGACTGTGAGGATAGGACCTGTCTCATCTATACCCTTTCAGTAGCACCAACTTTGTGCCTTGCTGGGGAGATCTGGGAGGCGTGGCCAGCACATTTCTATAGAGTTTTTATCCTCTTTCAGAGTCCCAGGCTGAGAGAGAGAGAGAGAGGGGCTGGCTCGGTCACTGCGCTATTTGGAACAGCAGCCCTCACCCTCGCCTGCCTGCAGTCCCGAAGCTGTGGAGAGCATTTGTAGGGCAGTAGGCTGGACCTTTTGTATTCACTAGAGTTGGGGGGTCTCCGACTCTGCTCATATTACCTATGTTCCTCTACCTTAAATCTTAGGGCGACTGTTGTCATGGTGAGCTTCTGGTCTTCTCCGTGCCTCTATTCTTTGGGCGCCCAGGTTTAAAGCATTTCATTTCCGCACCGCTATTACAGAGAGATGTGTAGGAGAGATTATGATGTAGCCGTATGCCAGGCGTCCCGGCAGTACAAGATAAATAACTACAAGTGGAATCACCAAGATTATCAACCAAGATACCACCGAGAGGAAAAGAGGCACGAAGCATCTACAATTACACAATCTTTACGCACACCAACCAGTTAAATAGGCCAAATGTGGAGGTAAATGCCTATAATCCCAGCACTCGGAAGGTAGCCAACAATTTAAGGCAGGCCTGGGCTATATCGGGTGAGATCCTGGCCCCCCCCCCAAAAAAAGAAAAGAAATGAAACGGCAGTCATAACAGTAGTGGACCTACCCATTCAATCCATTTCCAAATATAAATCTTTCCAGAAAATGTAAATTAGTATATACGCAAATAGGTACAACAAATTTCTCAAAAATTCTTCACACTGATCATCTGAAATCAGGGACAGACTCGGGATTCCTGGGTCCTATTCCTGTATTTTGATGTGTATTTTAGTCTAATATGTTTCTAACAGCGTGGCTGCTGTTTATCTGGCCAGTGTGCGTTCGCAGCGTACTTGGTATAATTATGTTTTGTTCCTTCATAACACTTAATACTATTTTCTAAATTGAATCTACAGTGACTAAATTTGAAGCTGCTGGTGTTTTCGCTTGACTTTTCTCAGCAGGCTGCGCAGTACATGTTAGGGAAGACATTCCACACAGGGCTGAGCTTCTGAGGGTGCTCGGGGCAAATCCTTCTACATGGAAGACAATTTCAATTCTACTCTGTAAAGCGCAACGTGTAACTATCCGAACACTGTACTTCTCTCTTTGCCTTTATTCGAAGTAAAACTGTTGGCAATTGTATAAGCTAAGAAGTCAAGTATTTTATTAGATGCTCATTTCTAAAATATGCAATCGAAATTTAAAAGAAGCTTTCACAAAAGAGAACCAAGCATTAGATCACTTGGGTAGGTATATAAAGCAGTTCTCCAAAAGGCCCCAGATTTTTTTTTTAAATAAATTTTAGTTAATCTACTGTGTATGAATTGCACTGTGTGTATATATACAACCAAGTTCAAGCATCTCTGTGTATCCAACACTGGCTTCGTACAGAGCATTCACGGCCTCTCTCATTGTGTGAGTACATAAAAGCATCTGTGAACGCATTACCCCCAGCTCCGGTGATTCCAGCCTGGGTCTCACACACGTGGACAAGTGCTCCACTACTGAGCTACACTCTCAGCTCTCCATTTTGTTTTATGTTTGAATGACCTACTAACTTTCCGGGACTGGCCTTGTACTCACGGTCTTAATTAGGGTTTCTATTTCCGAGACAAAACACCATAATCAAAAAGGCCAGGTGGGGAGGAAAGGGTTTAT
Source organism: Acomys minous (assembly GCF_964271855.1). Taxonomy (NCBI): domain Eukaryota; kingdom Metazoa; phylum Chordata; class Mammalia; order Rodentia; family Muridae; genus Acomys; species Acomys minous. The sequence goes on along the minus strand of NC_140492.1, from coordinate 93,522,767 downwards.
TTGGGTTAACACTTCTACATCACTGTCCTTCAGAAGGAAATAAGGAGGGGAACTCAAAAAGGGCAGGAACCTGGAGGCAGGAGCTCATGCAGAGGCCGTGGAAGGGTCCTGTTTATTGTCGTACTCCCATGTGGCTTGCTCAGCCCGCTTTCTTATAGAACCTAAGACCATAGCCCAGGGCTAGCACCACCCACAATGGGCTGCCTCATCAATCACTAATTAAGAAAATGCCTTATGCCATATCTTTTTTGTTTGTTTGTTTGTTTTGAGACAGGGTTTCTCTGTGCAGCCTTGGTTGGTCTGGACTCTCTTCATAGACTAGGCTGGCCTCGAACTCACAGAGATCCACCAGACTCTGCCTCCCCAGTGCTGGGATTAAAGGCGTGCGTCACAATGCCCGGCCCTTATGCCATATCTTACAGTGGCATTCTCTCAACTGAGGCTCATTCCTCTCTGATGACTCTGGCTTGTGTCAAGTTGGCATAAAACCAGTGGGTACACTTACAATCCTCCTGCCTCAGCCTCCTGAGTACTGAGTTTACAAGTATGAGTAATTAGATCCAGAAGGTATGGCAAAAAAGCTTCTGCCTTGGTTAGTAGGATATGACTATACATTTATGGCTGGTTAAGTGTGCATATGCCACTAACTTCAGACACACTCTGCTCCATATTCCCAGCCTAGTGAGAGTACTGCTGCTGCACGGCTGGGTCCTACCCAGAATTTGTGCTTCTATTATCACCAGGAAGTTTGATCTGGAATGCTAATCTTCTGAACTGGATTCAAAACCACATTCTCAGTCCAGAGAGTCAGGGCAGGGTTGATAGCACTCCCTACTCCTCTAGAAGACCAAGGTTAGACCCCAGCCTCCATGCTCACAACCATCTGTAGCTCCAAGGGATCCAATGTCTTCACAAGTACTGCATGCACATCATGCACAGACATACGTGCAAATAAGACACCCATACACATACATTTTTTAAAATAAAAATAAAACCATATTTATGTCAAAGGTATCTAGTGCAACTTAACTTTTTAGGAGATCCTAAAAGCTTGATATATCTTGAATTTGCTTTTTTTTTTTTTTAATGGAACCACTGTTTGTATTAGGTTGGTTGCTTTTCCATCTGAAAGGCCAAATGTATTTGGTATATACGTTGACACAGCACAAACATCAGGTACCCGCAGAAATCTTCCTTCACCAAGAGAGTCAGCACATTGTCAGTGATTGTTTCTATATGTATGAGATTTCTATATGAATGAGATTTTAATTGAGAACAATGTCTTTTCATTTAAAACAAGTCAGATTCTGAGCACAACATTTTCTGCTTGATACATACTGAAGTATCTCTGTCACAACCCCCGTAGAACAGTTACTTTTCAAAGTATATGTTTAACCAACAAATGTTGAGAGTTCTTCAGACCATGTGTAGCTCCTGTATACACACAGTCAGGAACGTCATTGATGCCTTCATGGTAAATGATACATTTGTGTTTCTCTCTCTCTCTCTCTCTCTCTCTCTCTCTCTCTCTCTCTCTCTCTCTCTTTCTCTCTCTCTCTCTCTCTCTCTCTCTCTGCTGAGGCTACATATCCACCATTATTTTCTTAAGAAATTTAAAAATGCAGTATGAAATTTTATTAGCATGTACCTTCCAAAGCTCATGGCTGAGAGAAAATGTGGGTGACAGGACTCCCAAAGACTACTTTATAACAGTAATGAAATAACTGTCAAAACAATCGAAATCACAATTTTAAAAAGAAATAAAGAAAAAAAAAAGAAAGAAAGAAAGGTAACTGGAGACATTAGCAATGTAGGGGTGTTTATTCCTGAAACAGAGCTGTTCTCAGTAACAGCAGAGAGCTTGGTGGTCTCTCAACTTACCCTAGTCTTGCCTCTAGTTCACAGCTCAAAACTACTCTTCAAAAAAGCAGCCCACACTCCCCATATCTTACTAGAGGAGGAGAGCGAGAGCAGACATCAGTACCAGTTGGTCTTAAAGTCTGTCTGCTGGCTTCCTGGAAGGACTTTCTCAGAAAGCTGGTCTTTATCTCATTAACCTAAAATTTAAGCTGACACAAGGATAATGACTTTTTTTTTTTAAATATGGACAAATGTTTTAGTCCTTGCTGAGACAAAATTTAATACTTAGATGAATAATTGATAAGCCAAAATACTTGTGAGAAAATCTTGGCATGAGATGCTATAGGGAGTATTTGAAAAGCTCTGAGATGCTTCTAGAAATCTGGGAAATTGGACTCATCCCCAAGGCTGTGTCCATGCTCAGGAAAGACCCAGGTGGCCTTAAAAACCTCTAGCTGGCCTTAAGCCAAGGCTGAGGCATGATCACAGTTCCGTTCTGACATATGAACAGAACCCCTCTGGAAGACTGGAGGATTATTGGCTTGCTGTTTGTTTTGCCTCTAGATGTTAAAAATAATACTTTTTATTATTTTAATTATTTACATTTAATTAATCACTAAACACTGAACTTAAGGGGTTCTAGAGATCTTGGAATTTTAAAACAAGCATGTGAAGGAAAAGAGGCAGAGCAAATTACTTCTTCGTTTCAAAACTTATTACAAATTTATACTAATCAAAGTAAAATTATATTGACATGAAGATAGAAGTATAAGCCCCCAGGACAGATTTGAGCGCCAAGTGATAAGCTGACAGAGCAGCAGAGAATTTACTTTTGACAATGGTGCTAAGAGTGTCCACTGGAGAAGAGCAGTCTTTTCATCTGCTGATGCTGGAACCACTGGGTGCCACATGTGGGAGAAAGCAGCTGACCCTTACCTCACACCGCACTGTCACACAAGTGCGAAAGCTACAATTATAAGTCTACAGTTCCGAGAGAAACACGGACATGAGTCTCCATTTCTTTGTATTAGGCAATGCTTGCAAAAGCACGGCACCGAAATCACAAGCAAAGAGAAAAGAATTATAAATTGGACTTTAAAAATATTGCCATTTCGAAGGACTAGCATCAAAAGAGGAGACGGCAACTCACAGGACGGCAGAAAACATTACAGAAACGGTAAAGCTTAGGGCTTTTGCTTCCTGTTTTTAAGCTTGCTTTTATTAAGGTGATTATTATACAAAATGAGTTTTATTATGACATTTTACACGATATGCATCTTTTTATCATATTCATCTTTCATGCCTCTATTCTCTTTTCCTTCCCACCCAATCTATTTCCTTCTCTCCACTTCCCTTCCTCCCTCCCTCCCTCTCTCCCTCCCTTCTTCCTTACCTCCCTCCCTCCCTCTCTCTCTTCTTTCCTTCCTTCTTTTTAATGGCCCACTACATTTCATTCAGGTTGCTACAGGATCCTAGGGCTCCTTACCAGTCTCTATACCACTAAAGAAAATTATCCTCTAGCAACTGTTAACTGCTTATAAATATTCAGGGAGGAGGGTGCAGAGTCACATGACCCCCTCACCATGCACTATTAGTGTCAGCCTACAGGTTTGATGTCTGGGATGGTGTCTTAGTCAGGGTTTCTATTGTTGCTACAGAACACCATGACCAAAAACCAAGTTAGGGAGGAATGAGTTTGGCTTACACTTCTGGATCATAGTCCATCATTGGAGGCAGTCAGGACAGGAACTCAAGCAGGACAGGAACCTGGGGGCAGGAGCTGATGCAGAGGCCATGGACGGGTGCTGCTTTACTGGCTTGCTTTCCATGGCTTGCTCAGCCTGCTTTCTTATGGAAGCTAGAAACACCAGCACAGGGATGGCACCACCCACCATAGGCTGGGCCCTCCCCCACTGATCACTAATTGAGAAAATGCCTCACATCTGGATCTTATGGAATTTATTGGAACGACCTGTAGGCTGCAGTCCAACTAATCCAACATTGTTCAGCTGTGACTGGAAAGTCCAAGAATCTAGTAGTTGCTCAGTCCCACGAGGCTGGGTGTCTCAGCTGGTCTTCAGCATAAGTGGGAATCCCGAAGTAGGCTCCAATGGATGTGCCGGCAAAGTGAGTGCAAGCAGTCGGAGAAAGAGCCACCCCCTTCCTCCTTCCATCGTCCTTACGTAGGCCTCCAGCAGAAGGCACAGCCCAGATTTGGGATGTGCCTCAGGATCTGGATTAAAAGCAGGTGTCTGTCCAGATCAAAAGTGTGCGTCTTCCCACCTCAAGAGTGGGAAGGACCACTGGTGTGTCCTTCATTCTAGATCATAGTTCGTTCCAGATATAGTCAAGTGGACAACCATGAACAGTCATAACAGATGGGCATGCAAGGATATGGGCAGGTCTAATCAGGCACAAGCCTTGTGCAGGCATCAACTGCAGCTGCTGTGATTGCAAAGGTGATGTTACAAATGTCCTGGATCCCTGGTAGGTCATTCCAGACCCAAACAGTAGTACCTCTGCCAATTATCTCCATCCAAGTCTACCTGACCGGCCTCTTTAAGAAGCTTCTTGGGGGCTGGAGAGATGGCTCAGTGGTTAAGAGCACCACCTGTTCTCCCAAAGGTCCTGAGTTCAGGTCCCAGCAACCACATGGTGGCTCACAACTATCTGTAATATGACAGTTGTACATGCAGGTAGAACACTGTACACATAATAATAAATCTTAAAAAAAAAAAAAAGAAGCTTCTTGGAGAAGCAGCAGCCATTGCATACAAAACAAAATAGGTATAGAAGTGTTTCCAGTTGTATTCCATTAATTAGTTGGGTGTGTTTCTAAATCAGGGAAATCTTACAGATGCAAGGTTATATTATTATTTATTATTCAGTTGATGGATTTTTATGGACATTTCAAGGCCTTTTAGAAGGTACCATCAGTATGTGGGGTGAACTTCATACATTTAAAAGCTGGGTGGAAACAAGTATTTTGAAATCCATTAGACACTAAACTGAGTTTTTCACATACATAAAAACAGAACTGGAAGAATTGGACAGGCTATGCCATGCCCTTCTGAAACATACAGACACAAGCCACTTCTAATGGAGGAAATGTCTCCCAAATCAGTTGTTTATGTTTCATTGGCTCAGGACGGAAGTGAAGGCTCCAACACACAGAGATCAGACATGGCATTCTACCATCAGGAGCTCCCCAGATATGTCGGCAAAATGGAGCTTAATTGGGAAGTGGCGGGTAGAGGGCACACACCTTTAATCCCAGCACTTGGGAGGCAGAGGCAGGTGGACTGTTGTGAGTTCAAGGCCAGCTTGGTCTACAGAGTGAGTCCAGGATAGCCAGGACTGTTACACAGTCTCAAAAAAAAAAAAACTTAAAAAAAAAGTCAACATTAGAAGTGACCCCCACAGAACATTGTAGTGTTATAGAGATTTACATTCAACCCTGGATGCTTGGGATTCATGGGAGACTCTTGCACAGGTAGAGGAGGGCTGCTGGGAAGGAAGCAAGCTCACCAAGGATGGGAACTGAAAGCTATGCAGAGCCAGCTGTGGGCTGAGTTACCCACTGATGCAGAGCCAGCTGTAGGCTGAGTTACCCACTGATGCAGAGCCAGCTGTGGGCTGAGTTACCCACTGATGCAGAGCCAGCTATGGGCTGAGTTACCAACAGACTGTCAGCATCAGACTGAGAGGGAAACATCACAACCTATGTTAATGGTTAAACCGTCTTCCTCAGAAAACTAGGGAACCTTAGGATCAAAGTCTGTGTCCTCAAGAAAGGGGCAGACATCGCATCCAAAGGAAACATCATTCCCTATCATCTCAGTGTCCTATAGTACAAATGTTTTTTTTTTCTCCATGATTTCTTGTGTGAGCTTTCAGGAGCAGATCCCAGAGGCCAGTGGCCAGGTTTTGTGTGACTGCTGTGGATGCTGAAAATACCCAAACTCAGGTACACACAGGGAAGGGAGACACAGTCACAATTCTGTGTTTTGTTTTGTTTTGTTTTTAAGTGGAAGGAAGATTCATTTGTTGCTACCAACTCTAACGAAGCTGTTTTGTCCTCTCTGATTTTGTTCAAGTTAAATACAGTCAAATCCCTTCTGGTTCAGAGTCAAGGGCCTAAAACAAAACCCCGTCTATTTGTGTGCTGAGAAGCCAGTTGTTCAGTCTTACATTAGAAATCTAGAGGCTTAAACCTCTGGAGAGCTTCTGCCTTGACACTTGGAGTCCAATTTCCAATCAAGCCCACTGGACTTAACACGGTCTCATCCTAGTGTTTACAGCTGTGACTGTAAATAAATTGCGGCTAGAGACACACATACTGCAAGTGCCTGTGCTAATATGAGGCCTCTCCCTCTCAAAGACAGGCCAGGAAGACCCTAGATGTCCCCAGTGCTGCATGTTTCACACTGATGGGAAGAGGCTCATCTTGCGAAAGATGTTTCAGTTTGAAACAGTGGACCACAGAGGCATAAACACAAATTGGTGCCGTATGTTGAGGAGCCTGTGTTATTTACGCCTGAACCAGCTGGTCCCATCACCCACATTACATTTGCAATCAATCATATTTTAGCTCTTTTTCCTGATGCAATGCCAATTTAAGAAAGGAATTGTGCTTCCTTTTCTTCTTCATGACTACGAAGGCTCTCGTGGCCAAATAAGCTTCCCCTCTCAAAGAGGCTCTCTTTGGAATTCATTACTTTGCAATAAAAGTGTTCTTGGGCTCACGGCCCCTTTAAAAAAAAATCATTGGTGGATTATCTCTCCCATAATTGAATCAGATTTTTACTATGATGTCACAGAGCAAAGCAGAGCCATAAAAGTAGACAGTATGCCCATTACACGCTAACCTGGACAATTACTCCAGGCTGGTTTTCAAATGGTATCGTTATCTAATATGATAAGTGCATAACAAAAATCCTGCTAAGGAATTGAGTCTGAGACTGAAATACAGACACAGAGGATCATGAACCTCTGCCTTGATTGTAATATACAGCATCCACATTAGACAGATGTGTCATAACTTCTCATTAAAAAAAAAAGAAAGAAAGAACGCAGCATAAAGCCTATGTGTATTATTCTTGTGAAAGTGCATGTAGGTAAGTCTCTAATAACAAAACCTACTCTTCAAGTTTTCTGGGAGTACCACAGCGGTGTCTTTGTCTTCTCTTAAATCTTTCTTTCTTTACATCGTATGGCGGCATAGGTTTCTCCCAGTGTTTCCTAGTTAAAACTCATATCTTAGATGCTTCTGGTATTTTTCAATACTGGTAAAACTGCATGTAGCATCAAAATTACCTTTTTGTCGTCAGCTATACAGTTGGACAGCTTTCGGTACACTTCCATGGTTATATAACCACACCCACAACTGTCTCCACAACTGGGACCCTGTGCTGTTGGGAGTTGGTCTGTTGCTCTATGTACCCAAATGCTGAATTCTGGTCCCCAAGATCTGGGTGGAGTATGTTGACCTATGTTGGGTAAACCTCGCTCCCCCATGATCTCTGATTGGTTAATAAAAAAAAAGGCTGGACAGCCTATAGCTGGGCAGAAGAGGGGGGTAGGCGGAGCTTCCACTCGTGGGCTTGGGATCTCAGGTAAGGAACAAGAGGAAGAAAGAAGAAGTTGTAGAGAAAGATCGTGGCCTGATGGAGCAGACGCAGTCCAGACAGGACTGATATTGGCCAGTAATGTGGGGTGTGTAGCAGGGAAGTAGCCAGACTCGCTTAGAAAATTAGTATAAGTCGGATCTGCCCTGTTATTGAGCTTATAGCTAATTAATAAATATGATAAATCTCTATGTCATTTATTTGGGAACTAAACGGGTATATTAAAAAATTCCTTCAAAATATAAAGATTCTACAATACTGTGTGTACTGAACAATAACGTCTTACCTCCCGTTGCATATTACAGTTATTAATACAGCCATTCTCTCAGTTTCAAATGAGAGCGTTTATTAAGTATATAGTAAGCAAAAGTAAAAGAGCAAGTAGCAGGCAAGGAGTAAAACATGATCGAGTCAGGAGCTTGTGGTACCCAGCAGAGGCAACTGGAGTCACCTGACTGAGAGAACAGACAAAGGCGACATCACTAACGAGGACTCTTACATCATCCCGCAGAAATGACTGGGGAAAGCCAGGCAGCCAACAATGTTGGAGTTTCCGACTATGGGATTTCCAGGCAGAGCAGAATCAATAGGCTCCCAGTTTCCTGTTCTCACTGCAGATTTTTTTTTAATGCCGTAGAATAAATACTAATAGTCTGTTGGAAATGGCTTCTCCCTCTAGCTGTGCTCGGGGGCAATGGTGTTTTCACTCTCAGGCTGTTTTGTTCTTTTTCTTTCATCTTGTCACAAGGTCGAAGAGCCAGCCTGTGCCTAGACAAGTGACCTTGGAAGACACTCTAAGACAAACACACTTCGATCTAAATAGCTTCCAGACCAGCTTCTCAGAGAGCCTAAGTGGCACGGGACCCTTCACCAACACCTTTACATTACACCATTTTCCCCCGCCCTGGCAATCATTCTACAACCTGCTCTCTATTAGCTTAACTGCCCTGAGTACCGGGCTCAAAAACACGGCGACCCTGCAAGAAACACTATGGCAGTTCCCACCCACACCCCAAATTAAAAGTAGACAGTATCATAAGATGAAACAATTTCACTTCTAGAAACCTTTCTGCTTCTATGAGTTTGGCTGCTCCAGACAGCTCGTTACAATATTTACCCACTTTGTGGCGGTTTGTTTGGTTTAGCACACTTCCAAGGTTCATCCGGATTGTGTTATGTGTGTGAATTTACCCCCAAGATTGCCTGTGAAACATCTTCTCATTATTTGACTATATTTTGTTTATCTATTCATCATTCCGTGAACGTTTGGGTTCTTAAACCTTTGACCGTTGTGACTAATGCACCTATGAACCTGCACAAATGGCTAATTCTTGCTGTCATTTCCAATGGGTCTAGACAACAATTTCTAGATTATATAGCAAGTTCCATTTTTGAGATTTCTACCATACCATTTAAAAAAGCTGCACCATTATGCATTCCTACCAATAATGTCCATGTGTTTGAATTTCTCATCCTCAACAACATTCATTATTTTTTTTCTTTTTAGCCATTTTAATGTGTATGAACGAGTACCTCATTACAGCTAAATATGCATTTCCCTAACAAACTAGGGATGTTGATATCTATGTGTTTATTCATCATCCAGATGTATATGTCTTCTTTAGAGAAAAAATGTTAAAGTCATGTGCTCATTTTTTTCTTCTTTTACTTGACTCAGATTTCCCACATAGTCAATGTTTTTTTCTTAATTTTTAAAAATTTTTTACAGATACATTTATACTATTATACACATATGCAATAAAGTACCTATAGCAAGAACCACAAAACAATCAGGAATTATATAAATGTTGCATTCATAGCGTTTTGGCTATTTGTATTTAGCAAACTTGAAGAAAACATCTTTCCTATCTTGGTGAGTCTAAAATTCTGAATGTAAATCAATATCTATCATATTTTGTCATTATCAACTTAAAACATCTATCTAGACCTAAAAACATCTTAACCTCTAAATAACTAAGTTTAATTATAAAACTAAACTAGTCTTCAACCCCATCAGAGACTTGAGAAGGAATAAAATTGATTACCTGCGAATACAGGGAGTGCAGGTTAGCAGCTTCCCAAATGAGGAGATGACAGAGACAGTTTGCTGCCTGAACAGTCACCCAAAACTCTCTAAAACATTGGAGCATCGTCTTCAGCCTTCTGCCTCAATATATCTGAAAGACATATTTATGAGACAGGAACTGTTGAGGACTTGCTTACCATGTCTTGGCAGAGTTTGGCCATTGACATTAAAGCTTGCCCATTTTTAGGCAGAATTCTGTCTGTGGTAGAAATAAGGACATTTTGTCCAGTAGCTTGTTTGCCACATTTGAAGCCATATTCATAAGGAGGCTCTTTGATGCTCATCATCCTCTTTGAGGTAGGCTAGGTGTTACCAGGAGTTAACCTGTCTCATTGTAAATGAATCTTTAAAATAATAAAAACATTTTAAATGCCAATTTCTATATGTCTTTGAGGTTTTTTAAAGACCTTATCTAACTATTTTATCTTATCTTTCTATAGAATCATATCTATCTGTTATACCTAAGATGTATATTTTTGTGATAAAAATAGACTAGTATTTGATATGACCTTGAGTTGAGCAACTAACAATTAACTTGTATAACTTACTTATCCTAAACAGCCTGCAAAAGCATTTTCAAAGTATTGGAAGTAAACCTTGTATTAAAATTGAGTTGTATGGGTACAATACCACATATTAGAGTAGAAATATGTATAATGTGTGTGAAGAATAATCTTAAATTTGAATCCTGTACCAATGTGTCTGAAATTAAACTTATTTTGCATCTATATACAAAATTCTATACCAGTGAATTAAAAATAACCTTATGAGTAACAATTAAGGCTTTAAGTTGAGGAGTAGATTCACTAATCTACTTTTTGTCCTACATCCCTATATATTCATGTGCTCATTTTAAAAATCTGGTTGTACAACTATAGTTCTTCATATCAACTGCTCATCGCCTAAATTATATAAAGATATTTTCTCTCCTTCTGTGGGCTATCCCTCCACTCTATTGGTAGTGTCCTTTGCTACACAATTTTAATTTTGATCAAGTCCAGCTAAACTATGTTTTCTTTTGTTGCTGGTACGTTGGGTATCATGTCAAGAAATCATTACCATGGCTGGAGATACCAGTGCTAAGAAGCATGCATTGCTCTCACAGAGGACCTAAATTTGATCCCCATAATTTTCCCATGTCAGGGAGTACACAACTGCCTGTAACTCCAGCTGCAGGGGATCTGAAACCCTCATAGGCACCTACACTCATGCACACACATAATTATAACATACACACACACACACATATATAGCACAAAATATAGCATATAACATAAAAGAAATCGTTGTCAATTCCAATGTTGTATTTCCTTTGCATTCTCCTCTAAGGCCTATGCAGTTTTAGTCTTTTATTTAGATCTCATTAGGTTTGGGAACCAAATCGAGTCACTTTCTGTATTCTCTCCCCATTCCTACTATTCTTTGCTCCCTGATCAATACATGGTTCACCTTTCCTGGCCACCAATTGATTTACATCTATCTGTTCTTTGTAATGGAATACGAACTCCATGCGGGAAGAAAAAGGAGTTCTACTTTCTTTGTTTAGTACTCTAGGCTGGAGGTCTTCTTCACACATACTTTTTGATCCTGGTGATTGCCTCAGCCATGGTTCAGTGACAGAAAACAAGAAAGGCAGCAAGCAAATTTAAAGGAGTGCTGGGAGCATTTGCTTGTTGGTGTAATTTTTTTTAAGCTATTTTTTTTTGGGTTCTTATACCTCTACCTCCTTTCCAACCCTTATTCCACCCTAAACCCTTTTAACCGCCCCCCAACACTATGTAGGAGAGAAAGAAGGTTAGAGGGGCAAGGGGACCTCTTTACACTACTAAATAAGGCCGTTGGTTTCCTTGGAGCAAGTCCAATCCTCATTGTCATGCGATCTCCAACTTCTTCTCATCAAACCACAAAAGTGACAACAAGGAGCAGCAGGGGAAACAGCATCCTCCTCCCCCGTCCTCCTCTTCCTCCTCCCCCTCCTCCTCTTCCTCCTTCTTTGGAGAACTCCATCCCTCTCTGGGCTCTACCATTTATACCCTCTCAAGAGTCCCCCAAAATTCTAAACACAAACTATCTGCAGCTGGCAAAAAAAATCACACCACTGATAGTGCGTGAGGGAATCGTAGTTGTTGGCTGTGGACAACCGGAAGCAGCACCATATCCCACGCCTGGGATTAAAGCAAAAACACAGTCACAGAACGTAATTGGGTTTTAAAAGAAACCAAAATTCTCACTACATTTGCTAATTGTTAAGAGAGCTTCAGTAAGGCAGCGGGGCTGTGTTAAAGAACTATGCAGAACAGGCATGGGGAAACTGTGGCCTCAGTGAGGAAAGTAGAGAGTTCCATGGTTTCCACTGGAGGAGCTGGCTCCTCAATGGTACTCTGGTAGTGGCCCAGAAAAGGAGGAGGACGTGACTGCTGCTGCAGCTAGAGGCTCTGAAGTCAAACTCACTCTGCTAGATATCCTCTGGTAAGCTGGGGATGCTCCACAGCCCACCTCTTAATACCCATGGAGGCAGAGACAGGATACTACCATCCTCTTGTTAAAAAACAAAAAACAAAAACAAACAAACAAAAAACATGTGCTCACAAGTATGTTTGCCTGCAAACACTACTGAGACAAATACCCCACATTTACTTTTCAAACCTCATCTGGGTGCATCCAGTTGGGAAAAACTTAAGATGCAACAGGAAATTCAGCTGCAAGAGAGGCGAGCAAACACTCTGAGCTTTGCACCCTCTGAAGAATGGGAGGATATAACATAAGTTAAATGCCAAGGCCACATTTGTCACCAAGGTTAGATACACACAAGGTAGCAGCAGTCATTACTATATAAAAGATCTAGCAGCATTTGAAGGTGTATTACAAAGTTTCCAATTATCAAGCTTTCTTTACAATTATTATTGGGCTAGGTGTGGTGACATACCCATATTAAAGCTTACTCCTTTGTCTACTAACCTAGGCCTAGTCCTGGAAGCTTCCAGCTTCCATATAATCTAATCTAGGCCTAGAATGTTTTCAGTCTTTGAGACTTACTGCTGAATAAGCTCACCCTTTCTAGTTCTTTCTGAGCTCTGGCTGGCTGGTTCAGCTCAGCTCTAACTCTTCTCCAAGCTGACTTCTCTCCCAGCCTGACTTCTCTCCCAGCCTGTGATTGACTTGTTTTTGCTTGGCCTCAAACTAGTTCTAGCAATCTGTTCTAATCTTCTGGCTCCTTCTCATTGTCTGGCTCCTGTCTTCACCTCTGTCTAGTGTGTCCTCTCTTCAACCTGTCTCTCTAAAATTCTCCTGGTAAAACTGCCTCTGAACTCCACAAACTGACCTGCCAGGAGCTCAACCCCACTGCACTGCCTCTCAACTCACTGACTCAACCCAACTGCCTGAACAGCCCTGACTAGAACTCAGAGATCTGCATGCCTTTGTCTCTTGAGTGCTGGGCTTAAAAGTGTGTGCCACCTCACCTGGACCTAAGCTTTTCTTGACCTAAAATTTGCTCTATACCAGGCTGGCCTTAAACTCAGAGATCTGCTTGCATCTAAGGTAGGAGGATCATGAATTGAAGGCCAGCTAGGAATAGGACTGTATTTTTCTGTTAGTAAACTGCTTGTCTACCTTGAAGGAGGCCCTAGGCTTGATCCTCAACACTATATAAACAAGGCATGGTGGTACATGCCTGTAACTCCCATCCTTGGTAAGGAGAGAGGCAGAACGAGGAATCCAGTGTCACTCTCAACTACACAAGGAGTTTGAGGCCATCCTGGGCTACATGAAACCCTGTTTCAAGAACATATATATAGTGCTATTGGGTAGCTCATTTATCTGTTATCTAAAACATGCATTTTGAGCAAGCTAGGAGTTCCTGGATCCATTCTGTAGCTTCCCATTGCGGCCCTGATAGCTGGTTGCTTCTGTGCATTTTAATAGCCTTCGGGTATACCTCAGAGTTATGAGTGCCTTATTTGGCAGAAGAGGCACACAGGAAATGAACTGACTGAGAACTCGGGAGCTGCACTGGTTGCCCGGGGTCGTGCGTTGGGAATCTGCTTTTTCTTTCACGTTGTGCCCAGTGGGCTCAGAATCCTTCTAGAGATGAAAGTGCACAGACGGGGGGAAAACTACACAGAACTTTGCTCCACAAATATTGCTATATTGCGTTGGTTCTCTTTCTATTAGCCTTGGTTTTCTTGATCCTGAAGTGTCTGAGATGAAAGATAAACTCGGGTCGGCCTCTTTTTCTGCTTAGGTCCATTGAACAATTTACTCTGAACTATGGGGGGTGGGGGGCATATACACCATAAGTATAGGATCACAGGGCTAGCTTCAGCAATGATTAGAGTCTGGGCTTGAACAATTTGCTGTGGCTGTTCTTCATCCTGTCCTGGCTGAGCCTCCTGCCATACTGATGGCTTAAACCCCTCGCTGCCCCCTGCATGAGCTCAGTTCTCTCAGAGCTCTAAGCCTTTCAGGTGAACGAAAGAAAGAGCGAGCTTCTTTGGAAGGCTGTTCCCAGACGTCTGAGATTCATTCTGATTGGACTAGGTTAGGCCACCTGACGTCTCTTCAACCAATCATTGTGGTCATGCGGCTATGATCCAAGGATTGATTGGCTTAAACCAGGATCACAAACTCCACCTTTACATCTTGGATGAAAGGCTCCCAGACTATATGGATTTATGCCAGAGGGAGGGTGTTCCAGTCTACAGATCAGTCTGAAACCGAAAACGGAGTGTTGTACAAGGAGGAGAAAGGAGTACGTGTTTTCTATCTAGCCTCTAGAGCCTTAAAACCCGGCACAGTCCTGGAATAACACAGACTAGTAAACAATGTGTGGCGGTCATTTTATTACCTTGCTCTAGTACAACACCATGCACATGCTATTAAAAAAAAAAAAAAAGCAAGCTTAATGAGCCAGGTATGCTGGATCAGGAGTTCAGAGTCATCTGCGGTTACCCAGTGAACTGGAGGCTAGCCTGGATTACAAAGGAACCTCTCTCCAAACAAAAGAAAATGAAGGAAGGCCAAAGTCATCCAATGACTTCTTAGCTGACATGCACGGCATGTTTTTCAAGCTCACGGTTTTCTTTTCTTTTCTTTTCTTTTCTTTTTTCTTTTTTTTTTTTTCATACCATTGAACTCTGTCTGAGAAGGTGAGAGTCAGACGCAGCTGCATTACTCAGCAGCAATCCAATTGTTCCTGGAGAAATCAGGTCAAATTGAGTCGCCTGTTGATCCCTTCAAGGGCAATTGAATAGCGTCTGATAGAGCTGGAAGCCACTCAAATACATTTGGAAATCTATTCTTACTATTCAATTGCACCTAAAATTTTATTCTGGCTTAACTTCATGCCATGTAATAATTCGTCTCTACGAGATAGGGAGGCTTGGAAAGACCCTTTCCCAAATAGCTGGCCTGCAAGGTTAATGTACTTTCCAATCATTCCAAGTCTAAAAGTTTTTAGACAGCTATTAGGAAAGCTAGAGCTGCCCTAAGCAAATAGCTATTTAAACAGGTAGGGTTCCGGGTAAAGCCGCAAACACAATGGGCGGAAAAAATTAAAATTCAAAATCTAGAGTCAAAAACCCTATAGCGAGGAAGGATTAACTGGTAGACAGGAACTCTGTGTGTGAGCTGCCATTTCCCATAGTCAAAACACTAGACCTCACATCAAATGCTGTCAGTGGACGGGACTGTGCACTAAGCCTACTGTGAGGTACACAGTGAGTCTGTAGAGCAAGAGCTAGGCAGTAGGCACATTCACAAATGGATGCTCCTTAACTGTTGTGACTTTGGAGGCCTGGTGAGATTTACCTTATGAGTTTTTATTTTTCTTTTATCACTTTTGACTCCTTTACATTTTTTTTTTCAATAATATCAGGATCCATTTTGGGGAAATGGGACCTCACCTCCCTACTCACCTAGCATAGGAACTCCATCCTCACCATTGCCAGCCCCATGTCTCAGGACCCAAGTCCCAGGGCACATGTTCTCGCTCCCCACATCTGCTAACCTGTGGTCTTAAAATCATCCACACACTTAGCCATACATAGCTGGTGGTAGCCTCACATGCTAATTGGAGAGTTGAATTTTGATAGGGACTGAGGTCTTCAAGTCTTTAAGAGTTGCCAGTGACATGCCAGCCACTAGCCACCATAGCTTAGGTGGCAGTGAGCTTCTAATTTGCATGTCAGTCACAGAGCTGTGTTTGGTTACAACGTTGTGGCTGACTCTGTCTTCTTTGTGCATACTAGACTTCAAGGCAGCATTGTTTGAAATTTTAAAAGGCCAATAAGGAAATCTGCATTCATGTAAAGACAAGGAGAAGCCAGACTTGAGGAAATTTCAGGAGTAAGACCCAATAAGACTGTGACAAAGGAAGTAGTGTTTAGGATGCCAGCCTCACTCATGGCATTGGCAACACCCAAGACAGTGTCATGGAGAGGGATGCTGGAGAAAGATATTAGCATCCGTTCGTGCTGGGGGATGAACATATGCTTTAACATATATTGGCTTTGGGGTCATTAAAGCAGTAACAGTTTAAAATAAAGGTTAAAAAAAAACACAGGAGCTGAAAATACATGTTAGTCGCTGATGTGTCTGTGGTAAATAAAACAGTATCAGCTGAAAGTTAGTCCCCAAAATATAGCCCAGTTAATCATTTGAAATATAAGTGAATTGAGGCTGGACCACTAGGGAGCAGGCCCATTACATTAAAATTACATATTGATCCAGAAATGAGTCAATATAGGGAACAAGAGATGGAGGATTAATCAAACCAGGTAGGTGACCATTACCATAAAATTACTCATTTTGGCAATTTCTCAAGATATTTTAATGGGACAATATTTGGTTAAGAAAAACGTACTTGCCTTTTCCTAGTCCCCCTGCTCCAACTCCACTCACCCCAACACTGCTTTCTGTTTCTGAACTCCTCTGAGACCTCGGCCTTTGGAAGGAGTTGAGAGGAAGAAGAAAGTGTGTGCAGCAACAGGCTTAGTGGCCAGAGAACCTGGTTCTAGACGTAGGACTGAGTCCAGTAAAGCTGCTTCTTGCTTTACAGACTTTACTTTCCTCCTTTGTTGAATGACTAGGTTGAAATAGCTCATTTTTAAAGACTCAAGAATGGCTCCAGCTGTTCTATTTCTGCTACAACTGAGTGACCAAGTCCCCACCTTGGTGGTTCATAAAGCAAGTGAGACACACAGGACACACAGACAGAGCTTGGAGATGAGGCAAGTGGAAACTGCCGGAGAAGCAAACTTCTAACATGTCCCTATCAGAAGTGGTCACCAACCAATCAGGAGAGATATCAGCACATAAACCAGCTGTGAAGCTAACCCTCTGCAGTCTATACGCCACGCATGAGAGTCCTGTGGCCTTCGCTGATCTGTACAGACAAGCAGTGTAAGGGACAGACTGAGAGGAAGGCCTCGAAACTGCATTACTTTAGAGCCTGACTATCCGAAAAGGATTATGGGCCAAGGCCTGGTCTTTAGGCTGGCACTATTGAGAGACGGTGCAGTCTTTCAGAGGTGGGGCCTAGAGGGAGGTCCTTGAGTAGTGTTGGAAATATTCTTCAGCACAACTGTGGGAAGCCAGCCTTTTCTCTCTGGTTGTGAGCTGAGAAGTTCTGTTTCTATATGATTCCCCTCATGATCTGCTACCTGAACCACAGGTCCAGTGTAAAGAGCCCAATAGTCATGAGGTGGACCCTCCATAACCTGGAACCAAAATAAACCTTTTTACTTTGTAAGTTAATGGTTTCTGGTATTTTATTATAGCCACAGAACACTGACTGACACACAGATCCAGTGCACTTACATTCTTTTTCTCATTCTGCCAGGTTTTACGCCTGTGATCTTGAGGAAGTTGCATTTTTATGTCTGTTTCCTTATTCATAGAATGAAAACAATCATGTTATACAAATAAGTTTTTAAAGTTTTAATGAAATGCTTGGAACATGAAGAGCACAAACACATTCTAGGCAATACTATTTCTGTACAGTGACCTAGGTCTTGGATAACCTGCCTTTTTCTCACACAGAACTGAGGCTTGCTCACTTAGAAAAGCTGAAGTTCTGTGGGCACTTACGATATTTTCATGAAACCACAAATTCCCTTTGGAGAAACTGCCAAATGCAATTAACATCTCAGGACATCTAAATAAACTGCGGACAAACTCCAACTGCTTCAGGTACTTTCTATAGTTGATTTCAAAATGGGTGGCAGAAGCCTTTGATTGAAAACCAAACATTTACTACAGATGCAGTGTGTGCCTGGAACGCCAGGAATTTCAAAGGCATTTGTTATTTTGGAGCAGTGTTTGGGGGATTTAATGAAAATGTTAACTGAGAAGTTGGACTCGGAAGGAAGAGACACTTTATTTGTGGTGAGATGTTTCATCTCTACATTCCAAATAAACCTTTGTCTGGGCACTTGCTTGAGTTGTTTACAATAAGCATTATTTTGTGGGAAAGTAAAAGAGGCCCTTAAGTCACAGAGAAAAGAAAAAAATGAGACAAGATGCATGTGGCTGAAGAGAGGAATCATACAATATTTTCTGTGGCTTTCAGGAAAATATGCACATGTTTCACAATTTAAAAAAGCTTACAGAAATGAAAACTCTAGAGATGGCAGATGCCAGCTTAGGGGCAATTTCTTATAAACTGTAAGGAAATGTATTGGAAACTACATTTCCAGAAGAAAGTGGGCGGGTGACAGATCAACATGGAGTGTTGACCATACTTAGTGTTTTGTGGTTCATTCTTCAGACACTGATGCACCCCCACAAGGCTACACTAAACGGCCATATTCTCAACCCCTTGCTCTCTTCTTCTTAAGAGTACTTGTCCCACGACCAAACTGTGAGGATTCTTTGCTTTCTCACCCACCATCTATACCTGCCCTATAGGTAACTCAGAGAGAGCAGGGACTGTTTTGTTCCTTGATGAACCCCTGCTCCCAGAACACCTAGAACACAGTAAGATGCTCAGCGCCCGTGCCGGATGAGTAAGTGAACAGAAGAATGTGATTGTATTACTGACCATTTGGAAGAAAACTGTTGGGTCAATTCAGTGCCACGCATGGGCAGTCAGTCAAATTGGACACGTGATCAAATTGGTAAGGATTTTAGTCAAATTAAGCAGGCAAATCAATCAACTTGATCAACCTAGGAATTTCATTCAGAGCTTTAGTATACACCGGTCCAGCTGTAATTTTGAGGGAAGGGTTTGAAGTCTCTTTCTGACATACTTGCTCAATAATTCTTCTTTAATTGGTTGTTTCATAGACATAACATGTATGTATATATAAAACATATTTTTTAATTGCAAAACAATTAAGTTTTGGAAGCAAAGTAGTTGATTTAAATAGCCCAAATCAAATCAAGGCTCACTGATTATAGAGCAATGATCTGCATGTGGTCAGAATATTGACCACAAAGCAAAGTGCTTTAGAGCTTTGACGGGGCTTGTGACACTTGACCACACTCCCTGCTGACATATTTCAAGTGACTGGAAAGGACTTTCTAGGGTTTAATAGGTGCTGAGTCAGACTGCGTGAGAAGCACACAGAATATCACTCATCACAGGCTGGAGAGAGGTCTCAG
Organism: Acomys minous; assembly: GCF_964271855.1. NCBI lineage: Eukaryota > Metazoa > Chordata > Mammalia > Rodentia > Muridae > Acomys > Acomys minous. The sequence continues at coordinate 93,503,591 of NC_140492.1, read as the reverse complement.
CTGTTAAAGGCTAGGCTCACAATCAAAACTATAAGAATATCATTCATTCACTCATTTTGGAAAAGAAAAAAAGACTTCACAAAAGATTGATAATAAGGAATAAAGAAGGGATGGCAAGAAGAGAAAGAAAAAAAAACTGGCTGGCAGGCAGAGACAGCCACGGTCACTGGCATCAACCACCACACATGTTAAACAATGAAAGCGAAACTCAGCTCGCCAAAATCCAAAGCATTTGCAAGGAAACCAAAACGGTACCCCCAGAAACATATGCCAGCGGGATGGTATGAATGAGGGCCCAGGGTAATGTCCTCAGGGGAGTTGGTTTTACTGTTTGTATTGCTTAGTTTTCTGAGATAGGGTCTCACGTGTAGCCCAAGCTCAGTGTTCAGCCAAAGATGACTTGGAAGCCTGCCTGGATCCTGCTGCCTCCACGCTCCACTTCCTGACAGTGGGATGGCAGGTATGAGTCAGTCAATATACCGTGCTCTTAAGAGGTGCTGTTGTTGTTGTTTTGGTTTGGCTTGGTTTGATTTGGTTTGGTTTTTTGTTTTTGTTTTGTTTTGAGACAGGGTTTCTCTATGTAACAGCTCTGGCTGTCCTGGAACTCGCTCTGTAGTCCCGGCTGGCCTTGAACTCACAGAGATCCGCCTGCCTCTGCCTCCCAAGGGCTGGGATTAAAGGCCTGCGCCACCACTGGGCTTGTTGTTTTGGTTTTTGTTTTGTTTGTTTCTCTGTGTAGCCTTGGCTGTCCTGGACTCACTTTGTAGACCAGGTTGGCCTCGAACTCACAGTGATCTGCCTGCCTCTGCCTCCCCAAATGCTGGGGTAACAGGCTTAAAAAAAAAAAAAAGATGAACAAATATAAACTACCTAGCAGCTTGCTCCAGTGTTGAAAATGTTTTCTCAAAAAACTACATTGTACTAAATACACTGAGGCAGAGAAGAGCAGGTCTGTTAATAAAAAAGAATGTCAACTATCTAGTGCGTTTGAAATTTGCTCGTTAAGGTTATTTGTGCTGAAGGAGAATGTTCTACAACCTCATGGCCAAAGTCCTCACCAAACATCACAGGGAACATTTGTTCATATCGGAACAGTGGTGATCAGTGCAATTCTTTACTGGTAGAAAAAAATATTTTGTGTGTGTGTGTGTGTGTTGTTGGAGAAAAGAAAAGGGTTAAGTTGTACTAAAGCCAGTTTCAGCTTATCCAGGGCACTGGAAAATATAAGCATCAGCACCAAAAATAAAATCTGGGGTAGGAAAGGGAGAATTGATTCACGAGTTGTTCCATATATAGTAAGGAAGGACTGTATGTGACTGAGGACAGTAGGCAAAAGCATCTTCGTGACAAAAGTGAAATGTCTTCTCATCGGTAGTATTCGATCGATATAAAAATTAATCATTCCCATAATGAACCTGGGGCTCCATGCTAGATATTTTGCGCAAACCATTCCATTCGGACCCATAACAAGCCCAAGTGGTCTGTGCTGCCATCCCCGTTCCGCACGAACCTATAAAGCTCAAGGTTGAGCACTAGGAAGCAGAGCCAGCAGGAAGTGGGATACCTCCCGTCTCCTACCACCCATCACCTCATCCCCTTCCCCACCCCTCACCCTCCCATCCCACCCCCCCCTCATCCCCCTCCCCATCCCGCGCAGTAGCCAGCAACTTGAGAAAAGCACACCAGTGAGTCAGGTCCTGCCTGCCTCCCCTGGGGTAACACTCCATCCTCAACTTTGGAATAAGCCAATTCCACCTAGGCCTTAAAAAATCTGACTTCCTGCCGAGTCCAGGAAGGGAAAAGAGGAAGGAAGAGCTTTAGTCCATTTAGGTAAAGCCAAAACGCGACCCGGATGCCGCGCCGGGGATGCAAGTTCCCTTCGTGAGCAGTTTCTATCGGTTTCGCATTTGAGGTGCTAGGATGGATTCAAAAACCTCTTGAGAGACTTGACAGTCACTTCTGATTGGTAAAGGTTTTTCACTGGAGCGCGCAAAAGGGTGGTCATGCTGGGAGTGCATGGAACATCGCATCTACGTTTATCTGGTCGGATTTCCTGAAGACAATCAGAAGCCTGGGTGAGACAGCAAAGAGGGTAAGGCTGTCCTGGACACAAAGAGAGACCTGGGAAAAAGCAAGAGAAGAAAGCGGAGAAGAAAATGAAGGGGAACTAAAGAAGGACGTTCTGGCTGAAAATGACAGTGAAACCCACCAGAGCCACCACTGCTGCCAGCCTGTGGGGGACGGGACGCGCTGGGGGGTGACTGGTTAAATCGAGGGCATGTGGAACACTGTGGCCCCTGTGTGCTGTTTCACCTCCTTAGTCAGAAGAGAAAGACAATCCTTTTGGCGGGAAACACACCCAACAGCCTTCTAGGTCCCCTAATGGATTTGTGAAGTCCTGTTCCAGGTCTTTTTAAATGGTTTCTGAGTCCACACCCTTGTCGCCAGCAATTCGCCCTTCCTCCTACGTCTGCAATGGCCATGGTGGCCGGGGGTGGAGGGGGTGGGGGGGCAGGGGATAGAGGGGTGGAGAATAACAATCAAAGGAGCAGAGGAGGAGCAGCATAACCTTGTAATGAAGTGATAGAGAGAGTGTTAAGACATCCCAGCTACAAGATAAATCTTCATCTCACCAGTGTGATTGCCTGGTTCCCAGGCAGACAATACTCCAGGTGAATGGTCCCTCGTCTGAACAAAGCAATCGTGCCCTGAGAAAGAACAATTTCCCTGCATATTGCAGAGGAAGTTAGAATTGGCACTTTGGAGAAGGGATTAGAAGTGCCTGTCACACACACACACACGTTCCCGTAGCTGGCCTCATTCCTGAACTCTCAAAGACTACCAGCCTGGAGAGTTCTTCCTGGCTGTCCCAGGGTAATCCTGCACTTCAAACTGTTGAGTGGGCTGTGAACCGCCTGGAAGTGGGACTGTCCTGGCCCGACTTGTCTCATACAGAAGCCAGCTGTCCACGGTCACAACCTGAGCTGGAGATCCAGAACACTCTCTGGAAACATGGCACGTCTGGCACTTAACAGGGTGAACAGTGAACTTGAACAAGCATTTCAACAGATCACTTCCCTTGACTAAATGTATACTGTGTGTAATGGGGAAATATTTAGCACCAGAGTAAGGACGAGCTGCTCATTAAGCTTAATGAGATGCTGAATGCCACACAAAGCATGTCCAGGCTTTGGCAATAATTGCCCAGGACTGTTTGTATTACACTAGTACAAATGAGAAAGGCCCAGAAATGTCTTACTTGGCTTTAAGATGTAGCTTCAAAAATTAGGACAGAGCTGGGAAGAAGAGGGCTGTGTGTGTGTGTGTGTGTGTGTGTGTGTGTGTGTGTGTGTGTGTGTGTGTGAAATCAACAGTGTTTAAGAGGGTGGCTCTGGTGGTCTTTTTGCTGCACACCTGCTCCTGAAGGGCATGACAGTGAAAGGGCAGGGAGTGTGATGTGATAGAGACCTTCGAGGTAGCTTTGAGAGTGAGCATCACTTTGGAAATCCTGGGCATCCCTTCCCTAGGCTTCTTCCTGGGTCAACAGGAAGGGCTGAGCAGCCAGGGCAGATAGGGCAATGTGCCGAACTTAGAGCTGCTTGGGGACAGGCAGCCAAAGGCTCATTTCTCTCCTTCTAGAAGCAGCTGGATGCCTGGAGCAGCTGGGCACCCACATCTACCACTAACAAGATCATGAGGTGGTTGGATTCACTATGCACATTAAACTCTAAGACACACACACACACACACACACACACACACACACACACACACACACATATATATATATATATATTTTTTTTTACACAGGGTGTCCCCAGAAGCCAGAAAAGGGTATCAGATCCCCTGGGACTGGTGTTACAGATGGACACTAACTGCTATATGGATGGTAGAAACCAAACTCAGGTCCTCAGCAAGAGCACTGAACCACTGGGGCAACTCTCCAGCCTGAAGATTCTTTTATCCTTATGATTCTATTTCTTTTTTACTACATTTTTATTTTCTAATTTTTTTTTACAATGTATTTTGATCATATTCCGTCCCCTTCTCAACGTCCTCCCAAATCCTCCCCAACTCACCCAAGTTCATGTTCTATTTCTCATTCAAACAAAACAAAAGTCATGAAAACAAAATAACAACAAAAACAACAAGGACAAGAAAGGCAAACAAACAACATCAACAAAAAGCAAGCCAAAACAAAACAAAACGAAACATGGAGTCAGTTTTGTGTTAGTCAACTACTCTGAACCATGAGGCCTGTCCTGGAGTACAGTTGATAAACTCATTGAAAGAAACTGGATTTTTCCTCATCCAGACGATATCAACTGCAAATATTTTCTTGATTAGGACTGGGGCTTGGTGCCCACTTCCCTTTCTGTGCTCTGGAACTTTGTCTGGGTTGGATTTGTGTAGGTCTGCTGTCACAGTCTCTAAGTTCATATGTGCATCAGCTTTATTTCCTTAGGGACATCCACCACCTCTTGCTCTTACAAACTTCCCACCTCCTCTCTGGTATAAATCTCTGAGCCTTGATGGAGAAGTCTGATAAAGACAATCATTCCATTTAGAACTGAGTGGGCCATGGTCTCTTACGTTCTGAACACTGTCCAGTTCTTGGCTTCTTTGTTAATTGCTATCTGCTCCAAGAAGAAGCTTCTTTGATGAGAGCTGGGAAATTCTGTGCTCTATGGGAATAGAGCTACATATGTAGGAGTCGTTTTATGACCTATACATTCTCAGGTTCTTTCCCTCATTAGCAGTATCAGGCATGGGTTTTATCTCATGGAGTGGGCCTTAAATATAAGTTTAAAATGTGGTTGGCCACTCCTATCATGTTTGTCCCACTATTGCACAAGGATTTCTTGCAGGAGGGTCACTGTCATAGACCATAGAGTTCATAGCTGTGTGAAACTGATGGCTACTTTTGTCTTCTGGTAGTGTGTGTGTGTGTGTGTGTGTGTGTGTGTGTGTGTGTTACCTTCCAGCACTATGAAGGAGGGATGAAGCTCCATGTTCATCCCCATGTCCGATGACCTAATAAGTAGTGTTCTTAGAAAAACTCAAAGTATTTCCACTAAAATCAGGGACAAGTCAGGGTTGACCACTCTCTCCATGTCTGTTTAACATAGCACTTGCAGTCTTAGCTAGAACAATGAGACAACTGAAGGGGATTAAGCAGATACAAATAGGAAAAGAAGTAGTCAAAACTATCTTTATATGCAGATGACGTGATTTTGTATGTAAAAGACACTAAAAAAATCACACCAGGAAACTTCTACAACTAATCGCCATTTTCAGCGAAGTAGTGGGATTAAAAATTAACACACAAAATTCAGTAGCCTTCATGTGTACAAATAACAAACTGAGAATGAAATCAAGGGAATTGCTACCTTTCAGAATAGCTCCAAAACATATGTCTTGGAATAACTCTAACCAAGCAAGTAAAAGGCTTGCATAATAAAAACTTTAGGACAACGAATAGAGAAGACACAGCAAGCTGGGAAATCTCCCATGCTCATGGCTTGGCAGAATTAATATTGTAAAAAGTGGCCATCCTATCAAAAGGAATATACAGATTCAACTTAATCCTCATCAAAAGTTCAACACAATTCTTCACAGAAATTGAAGAAAAACAGTCTTTTGTGTTGTTGTTATTTTGTTTGGTTGTTTTGTATTTTACAAATAAGCCAAAGCTGCACACCAGAGAAAAGACAGCACCTTCAACAAATGGTGCTCGTCAAACTGGATCGCTGCATGTAGGAAAATGAAAATATATATATATATATATATATATATATATATATATATATATATATATATATATCACCCAGAACAAAACTCTACTCCACATGTATAAAGGACCATAACATAAAACCAGATACCCTGAATCTAATAGGAAAGAAAGTAGGGAATAGGCTTGAACTCATTGGCCCAGGAAAGGACTTTCTGAATAGGACTCTAGCAGTGCAGCCATTGAGACTGACAATAAAAAGGTCCTCGTGAAGTAAAAGACTTCTGCACAGCAGAAGTCACCATCATTTGAGTGAAGATACAGTCTACAGAATGGGGAAAGTAGTTACCAATTATCCATGTGACAAAGGGTTGTTGTCTGGAATATACAAACTCAAAATGAGGAAACAAATAAAGCAATTAGAAATGGGATACAGAACTAAAACAGAGAGTTCACAAAAGATCAAACACAAATGGCTGAGAAACACTTTTTTAAAATGTCCAGCATCTCTAGTCATCATAAAAATACAAACTGTAACTACTTTGAAATGCCACCTTACCCCCATTACTCCCAAGATTAATACAACAGATGACAGCAGATGCTGGCAACAGTTTAGGGAAAGGGAAACACTTATTCATTGCAGGCAGGGGTGCAAACTGGTACAGCCAATATGGAAATCCATGTGGAGTTTCCTTTAAAGCTGAAAATAAATCCACCACAAGATCTAGCTATATACTCGTGGGCTTATACCCAAAGGACTACTGCAGAGATGCTCGCTCATCCATGCTCAGCGCTGCTATGTAACCAGAAACTGGAGACAGTATAGCCACCCATCAGCTGGGGAATAGGTAATGAAAATGTGGTACATTTACACAACGGAATATTGTTTGGCTGTAAAGAAAAATGAAATTATGATAAATGGATGGAGCTAAAAACAATCATCCTGAGTGATGTAACCCAGACCCAGAAAGACAAATATTGCATGATGGCTCTGACATGGAGGGTGTCAGTTTTTAAGTTTGGGGTGTGCATGTTCCACTTAGGATATCCACAGTGGTTCGGTAACTTGTGAGAGACCAGGATGGAGGAGGTTTTTCCTCCAAGGAAGGGAAAATAGAATATAGTGTTATAAAGAAGGAAACAGAATAAGAAGATTAAATAGGGAGGGAGATGGGAAGTCAGGGTAAAGAATGGAGGACGAGAAGGGACACTGACACTGAGCCCTTTGAAGGGCATTTGGAAGCCTCCTCTAGAAGCTTCCTGTATTGTATAAAATGTTTTAAGTGGAGCTGTGGTGTAACGGGGGAGAGACGCCCCACTTAGATAGCATACGCTACCAAGTCAAACCCAGGTACCAAGGATGGGGGACATCCTGAGTCGTTGGTCAAAAAGGTTCCTTACCGTTCCCACAAAACATTACAGGTTATTGCCAGTGGTACTGGTTACCCTCCACAAAGCGACAGTGGATTCCTTTGTAGTAAGAGTTAGGGACAGAGGCTAGACTTACAGAACCTGGATTAGGCTCTTTTGTCCTTCACTAGACCACACCGTGCCCTCAGGCATGCTACTTAACATCCCTACACTCACCTGGTTAAGTAGAAACAATAAGAATGTCAACATTAGGTGACTAATATGCGGATGGGACGAGAGACTCCATTGTACTAAGGACTATACGTGACAGTCCACAGGTACATTATGCACAGTTGGTTAGCACATAACAAGGGCTCAAAGATGTCACCTCAGGTCCCTTTCTAAAACCCATCCTCATATAATTTTACATTTTAAAATGTCCTGTGGGTGTGTTGGTCAATTGTCACCTATAATGGATTATTAAGTGCTCAGGGCTTTAGGGCGGCGCATTTTGGAGTATGTCTGGGTGAATATTCCTGGGATTAAGTGAGGGGGCAAAAGCTGTCCTGAACTTGAGTGGCATCCTACTACGGTCTGGAGGCATCTTGGAATGAATAGAAAGATGAGCTGGTACCCTCCTTCTTCTGGGCTCTTCACATCTGCTGAGAGATGAACAAGCTCCCATCGTCACGGTTGTGTCCCTCCTGCAGGCATGACTTTCCCTCATGATGAACTCTACACTCAAACCCTGAGCGAAGCGGAAGTTTCCGGTTTCTTTGAAGATTCGGGTGTGTCACGTGGTGTTTCGCTGGAAGGACTTCTTGTGAGAGGGCGTGTGATGTTTTGCTGGGAGCAGACATGTAAGAGGGCACGTGATGTTTGGAAGGGGTATAAAATGGCTCCCCACGGACAGCGGGACAACGCTTTCCCATTGCTATGTCACCATGCGAATGCTTTGCTGGTCTTCGCTATACAGAGAGAACCGTTCCGGAGAACTTCTCTGGTATTCCACGATCCCGGCTGCTTCCGCTGCTGCGTGCCGATTCGGCAGAGCCTTGCTGTTTCCGCTGGCTAATGCCACCTCTACAGATTCCTTTTGCTCTTTGGTGTTGGCTATTGGACTGGACTGCTGGTATCCTGACAACGCAGAGTGAAATCTGCCCAAGGAACTACGTCTAAATAGGCCCACAACCTCCTTTTCCTATTTCCATTCTTTCTCCCCTTCCTCTGCCCAGTGGCTTAGAAGTAAGGTTGAAGTGTTTCAGAACCCTAAGGTAGCTTTTGAAAACTCTAAGCCAACAGATGTGTCACAGCAAATTTTTTTCTCCATAAAGTCATGCTTATCAGGTATTTAACTACACTGAGGAGAAAGGCTGACACGCTGATTCGCTCTGGTAATCGGTTTCTTTAGAATTTCCCTTCATTCTATAACATATATATATATATATATATATATATATATATATATATATATATATATATATATATATATATATATATACACACACTGTTAGGGGTCTTTCCTTCTGGCAGGGTCTTGCCAACCCGTCATTCGGGAGATTTTGGTGTCAGGGATTCTGGTGAAAACAGAAGACTCTCCAAAATTTTGAGACAGACTCTTCCCATAGTTCAGGGGCATTGTAGCCAGCCTGGTGCATACTGGGCTCCAGATGTGGCCCAGCAAAACGGCTGTAAATAGAACAGCAGGGCAGCCCTGCCATGGCAGAGCTTCCGTGGCAGGGCCTCCCCCCGCAAAGCCGGGCATTGTCAGGAAGGTCTGGAGGCGAAGCTGTTTTGTGGTGAGGCGAGGACAGAATGGGATGAAACAGGCTGCCTACTGTTCCACTGACCTTTATTAAGCACACAGAGGTTTTGTATAAAAACACACGGGCGCACACTACTAGGATGAGTTCTGCTATCCAGGTAAAGGCCAGCACAGACTGGCCTGTTCACAAAAGATTGCCCTTTCTTTAACTACCAGAGAGGCTTATAGAAGAAAGAGGCCCAGTTTCATCCATAAAGCCCTGAGTTACTTTATACAGGCTGTCAACAGGCATCAATTAAGTAGTGGAAGACGATCATGTTCTCATTTGGACTTGGGCTAAGAACACAGCCTCTCAGCCCCTTCCCAGCCATAGGGGACCACATCTTGAGTGCTTCGTTCATTCGCCAGTGAGAGAGAATGCTCTGGCCTATTTTTAAGCTCTGTTTTTATTTTTAAATGTATATACTTCTGTGTGTCTATGTGAGGGTATTACTTGTGAGTGTGGGTACCGGCAAAAGACAGGAAACCTCTGGAAACTGAGCTCAGGTCCTCTGCAAACACAGCAGGTGTTTTTAAGTGCTGCGCCTCCTCTCCAGTCCACAGGCCTCTTGATTTGAACTTAGGAACAGAAATTATGATAATTATTTTGCCCTTTCCTTCACTACTTCTTTTCTTCAGTGAGTGAGGACTAAAGCAGAGATTTCGGGGTTAAAAATCAGAGGTAAGGTTAACAAAGTTCATTTTCTTTCAAGGAGAAGAGCTATATCTTACTAAGCGATTAACCATCTGCTAACCAGAGCACTTGGAAAGGGGACACCGGCAGAGCTGACAGATGATGCTTTCTAGCCAGGTGAAATCCAGAAGTGTCGGTGACATCATCCTACCCACACACCAGTCTGTTGTGGAGAGAGCTACAGGGCAGCTAAGATGAACCCAGCGCTTACCCTTCCCGGCCCCTCTGTCCCCTGTGCACTGTTTATTCACCCAGCCCTCTAGAAACAAATAAAAGGCAAGAGGTACGGATACCCTGCTTCAATAAAAGGTTCACTCTCTGCTTATTACTGCACCACCACCGCCCCCCTTCCTCCCTGGGCTCTTGTTGAAATATGGACAATCTCTTAGTTTCCAGGTATGCCTTCTGTTCTGTAAGTGTGAATTGTCATTCATGAGCAGTTGTTTATAGCAGGGATAGGATGCTCTATGCAGGGATAGGGTGCAACAAAGAAAGAATAGGCTCCCTGCTGTTCTCCTGACATTTATGCAGTTGGAGTGGGGAGTGTGTTTATATCAATCTGAAACAGCTGCCACGCAAACAGCCTGCCATAAAGAAACAAAAGCACAGGAAGTGGAAGTGAGGGGAGGAGGTGGGGGGGAGATGACTTAGCCTAAGATCCTTGATGAGTGAAAGTCTCTCTCTCTCTCTCTCTCTCTCTCTCTCTCTCTCTCTCTCTCTCTCTCTCTCTCTCTCTCTCTCTCTCTCTCTCCTCCCTCTCTCTCTCTCTCTCTCTCTCTCTCTCTTCTCTCTCTCTCTCTCTCCTCTCTCTCCTCTCTCTCTCTCTCTCTCTCTCTCTCTCCTCTCTCTCTCTCTCTCTCTCTCTCTCTCTCTCTCTCTCTCTCTCTCTCTCTCTCTCTCTCTCTCCCTCTCTCTCTCTCTCTCTCTCTCTCTCTCTCTCTCTCTCTCTCTCTCTCTCTCTCTCTCTCTCTCTCTCTCTCTCTCTCTCTCTCTCTCTCTCTCTCTCTCTCTCTCTCTCTCTCACACACACACACACACACACACACACACGAGAGAGAGAGAGAGAGAGAGAGAGAGAGAGGAGAGAGAGAGGGAGCTCACATACAGGTAGAGAATTGTTATTTCAGTTATTAGATGTATAATTTGGTAAAGTTCTAGTAATCAAAGAAATGAATCATATAAATGGTCGGACTTTGGCTTTCTCAAGTAAAATTGGAGCTGGCAAAAGTGCTGTGTGGACAGCTTTGCAGGTAGAAATATGCAACAAGCAGCTGGTGCCGGGGGCCTCCACGCAGTTTTTGCAGCCTGAATTGCTGTTTGTTTTGTGGCATGGGTGTGCTGACACCTCCATTTCAACTTGTGAAATATTTGAATGCCACTTAACACTTGGCAGGGCTGCACAGAAGCCATCTATCAGCCTCTGCCCCCCCCCCAAGCCCTGCACAAGGAGTGTGCACAGGTAGGCACGCATTGTATGGGTGAGTGTGCACAGGTGTGCATGCATTTGTATACACATACCTGTAGAGGCCGTAAGTCGATGCTGTGTATTTTCCTCAAATACTCTCCACCTAATTTGGAGGGTACAAGGACTCTTGCTGAATCCAGAACTCACCAACTGAGCTAGTGGTTGGACAGTAAGTTTCAGGGGTTCCCTGCCTCTACCCTGTCAGTGCAGGAATTATGAATACTCCACTCTGCCTCACAGCACTTTACCAAGTGAGCCATCTCCCAGCCGCCAAGAGCAGTTTCTACTCGCTGCAGTGTGTTCTAGGCAAATGTATAGATTTTTTAATATATTTTATTAGTTTATTCATATTACATCTCCATTGTTATCCCATCCCTTGTATCCTCCCATTCCTCTCTCCCTCCCATTTTCCCCTTACTCCCCTCCCCTATGACTGTGACTGAGGGGGACCTCCTCCCCCTGTGTATGCTCATAAGGTATCAACTCGTCTTGGTAGCATGACTGTATAGATTTTAACATGGATGAAGGCGGTCAGAATCCCTGTGGTCTTGTGAAGAGAGAGTCTGGTGGTCAAAACTAGACACCAATAATAAAACCCAGGGTCTCTTCCCATTCCTGGAGGTCTGTTTTCAGCTCTCAAAGCCTAGCAAGCTTTAGTGTGATAGTGGGTCATGTGAAAGTGTGCTCTGCTGAGACCAAGCCAGAGTTCCCCAGAGCTTGCAACGCGTATCTCTGGGAGAGGACAGAATCTTTATTTTAAACAAGTTCTTGGGACAATTGTTGCTAACTTGGGGCAACCGCTTACATCCTCCTCATATCCAGGGTAGTTCAAATTATTTAGAGCAGAGGACCACAGGGGACACGACTATAGACTGTAGATGCGTGAATGCAAGACACACTTTCTTCTTGAACGTTTGTTGTCAGGTAATGGAAAGTGCGGACCCCCAAATGAAGCAGGCTCACATCACGGGCCCTATGACCTCTAAACATGTATGTTCCATACATGTTCCATAAGCATTAACCACTTCACACTAAAATACATAAATAAACATGTACATACACAAATGACAAGTGAATGGGGCTGGAGAGAGGGCTCAGCAGCTGAGAGCACTTGCTACTCTTGCCGAGGACCTGGCACCCACACAGCAGTGTACTACAGTGTACAACTCCAATTCTAAGCGTCCTCCTCAAGTGCTACACACATGGGTACGTTCGGGCAAAAAACTAATGTACATAAAATAAATAAAAATAAAAATAAGAAAAAAGGAATCTATCCTAGACTTCCTGCAAATCTCCAGAGTTTTGAACTTCAAAGCCAGATTGAAATGCGGATGTTCGCTTGTTAGCTCAGGGCTGCGCCCTCCCACGTTAACCTTCTGGAATGTGCTTTATCAACATTGCAACAACGCATCTTGGAGCTTTGAGGTTGCAAAAGCAAGCGCTAATCTCATCCTGTGCCAAGCACTGACCAGCCTAGCCTGTCTCAAATTCTGGGTTCTAAGCCAGTCCCTCCAGAAACTGGCCGTGTGGCCTTGTACAAGGCATTCCATCTTTCTGGAACCCTCATCCTCCTTATCTCTTTCATGTGGGCAGATCCCTTGACCTGCCGGAAGATGGCTGTTTTTCAAGGCTGTAGATTTCATTGTCAGTTAGCTCACAAAGCCAAAAGATTCCTCTGTAATTTATGCTCATGTCTGCCTCCCCTTATCTATCGTCCACTCACTTTCACTAATTGTGCCCTCTGGAAAAACACAGATAAGCCTTCTACCCTTTACACACTTAAAAACAGCTGTCAAGTTCCCCTTAAATCTCTTTTGGTGAATCGGAGTCTCTTCCTCCCTTTCTGTTTCTCATACCCTAAAACATACCCTAGTCGTTAGCAAACAGGATATGGTCAATACATATAAGTTAAATAAGTGAACGAATAATAGAGCCGAGTGCATTCAAAAGGCTAGCGCAGGAAGGTCGCTATTAGTTCAAGGCCAGGATAGGCTACGCCGTGAGTTCCAGGTCAGCCTGAGCCACAGTGTGAGACCCTGGCTCAAAACAGCAGCAAGAATGTAGATGGTACACCAGAGGAAAGTGTTTCACATTCTCCCATCACTCTTCTTAAATGACATGTGCACCCCAGTCCCAGTACACCTTTTGACAGTCTCCAAGTTAGCACGTTATATCTTGAATTGTTTCCAAGCGAGCCTGATGTCTTACACAACGTGGTAATTTGTGGTTACGGAAAAAGCCTACTTACAGCAATGGCACGAGGTTAGCGTGGCAGCTGAGTCATTGAAACCATCCAGCTAGTGAGAGGGGTCAGCTGACTCACCAGTATCCAGAGCTCAGTTAGACTTTGCTGCGTAGGTACCTCACAGAGCAAAATATTTTGTAAGAGTGTCAGAAATTCTGGAAATTCGCAGCAATCTTAGATAGTATTCCCCTCTACTTATAAAAGAGGATTTCCCAAGTGGACTGACAGGGATCCAACAGTATGGTGATTCTCCATGGTTTGGTCTCTACACAGTCTTGAGATTTGAGATTTCAGGGTATACTGGATGTTTTGTTTTGTTGTTGTTGTTGTTTTTGGTGGGGTACTGTTTGTTTGTTGTTGTTTTGGCTTGGTTTTGTTTTTTTGATCAGCTTGACACAAACCTAAACATATCTGGCAAGAGGGAATCTTAGTTGAGAAAAATGTCACTATCAGATTGCCCTCTTGGCAAGCCCGTAGGGCATTTTCTTAACTAATAATTGATGTTCAAGAGCTCTGCCCACTGTGGATGGTGTCATCCCCGGGCAGGCCGAGCAAGCCACGAGGAGCAAGCCAGTTAGCATTCGTCCATTACTTCTGCTTCAGCTTCTGCATTCAGGTTCCTGCCTAGAGTTCCTGCTTTGACTCTCTCCAGTGATGGAGCGTGACCTAAGAGCTGTACAATGAACTAACCCTCTCCAAGTTGCTTTTGGTCGTGATGTTTAACCCAACTAAGACAGGTCTACTCAGTTACATCATATCACCAAATTCTGGAGAGACTCTCCTCTGACCCATTTCAGCGCTCTACTCCTTTTTCTTTACAATTTCTATTAAGAAAAGGCAAACTACATTTGGCATAGCAGAGATTGGCTGGCTGCTCCACCAACCCTCAAAGGAATAGACTCTGCATCTGAGTTTTTGAGCCAAGAAACTCCATAACAACAGATCAGAACCTGCTGCTCAGCTTCGGCATGAGTCACACAGTCTAACTCCCAGAAGACAGATGTAGAAACTAAAATGCCCCTTTTAAAATTTCTAATTAGATGTGTAGTTTGCAACAACTGTGAGACTTCTGTCTAACATGAAGGACATCTCTTGTTAAAAAAAAAAAAAACCTCCCAGGGAACTAAAATGGAATGATTGGTGTTTGCTTTATTGAGCACAGAATCAAATGTTCTTGAATTGTTAAGTCTCTCTCTCAAGCACTGAAGCCCTTATGAAGTACTTCCCAAAGAGTCAACAGTGCGAAGTTCTCTCTCAGCCCCAATGCCCATCTCCTCCGTGGTTCTCAGTCTCTTGGATGTCCACATGAAGATATATCCCTCTATAACCTTCTCTTGCCTTACGTAATGGTCTACACAGCATTCTTGTTTCTTAATTATAGATTTATGTCGTTCTCCTTAACCTTGATATAGAATGCCACTGTGTGGATATAGCCTGTTTATGTAATTAGTCCCAGGAACGGTGCCCATTTAGAATTGCATCCGGGCCACAATAACAGTATTGCTTAATTAACATTCCACACCTGTGCAAGAATATTTTCAGAAGCGTGTCTAAGTGTACAACAACGGCACTATTACTGAAACCGGTGTTGCCTGATCCATCTCCACAGCAGTGATCTGATTTACATTCCTGCCAACAGTCGCTGAGGTTGCCTGCCTGTTCCCACACACTCACTACACGGAAAGCTCATTAGTTATCTATCGCTGTGCAACAAATGACCACAATGTTTAATAGCTTAGAACATGTCCTAGCTCACCACAGTTTCCGTGAGTCGGGAGAGTAAAAGGAAGCTGGCTGGGTGATGCAGTTCACTGTCACCCACAAAGCTGGCCAATGATGCAGTCATTTCAGGACTTAAGCAGAGAGGAGGAATCAGCCCAGACTGTCTCACTCAGGCAAGTCCTAGCATAGGGATTGCGCAGTGTCTCCATGTCACAACCGCTCTTTCCCCAGAGAGATAGCAAGCCACAACCTCTCTTCCCCAGAGCGACAGCAAGCAGGCGTCAGCAGTGTCTTTCAAGACTTGGTCCCCCAAGTCACGCCATCATGTCTGTGACATTTTAAAAAGCAAGTCTACTAAGTCTATCCTCAAGGAGGATAAAGTTCTAAGCCCTACCTTTTGAGGGACAAGAATTCAAAGAATTTATAAATATATTTTAAGCCACCAGCATGGTAAGCTACCAGCTGCTTTTGTGCCCTTGTTCACATGATGTGTAGAAATGAAATCTTTTGCGATTTACACGTATAGTTTCCTTATTGTGAGTGGCTCTGAGTGTGCTGGCAGCTTTATTTGAGGTATAGAAATGCAAAGAGCTATACATAATTGTGTACAAGTTGATGCATTAGGATACTACGTATAGCTTGATCCCATCCCCACAGTCAAGGTCAAAGACACATCCAAGCCTTCTCAACAAAATCAATGGCCAGCGTACTTTAAGTAGATTAATAAGAACAAATAGAAAGTCAGATTGCTAAATCAGACATGAGGAGGCAGAGAGATGGCCCAGCAGCTAAAAGCACTTGCCGTTCTTCCAGCCATGTCAAGTGGCTCACAACCAACCACCTGTCACTCCCAGCTCCAGGGAGATGTGACGCATTCTGGCCTCCAGCCGCACTCGTACATGTGGTGTACAGCCAAACGCACACAACGGAAACAAAATAAGTGAAAACACTAAAAAAATCAAAAAGCGAAACATGAAACGCTATGGCTAAAAATAAGGTAAATAAACATTATGAGAGTGTTGTAATAATTAGGTAACAGAATAACTGGATAATTGCATACACAGATACCAAATCAAAAAGAAATGGACGTTTTGAACAGTCCGGTAACTGGTAAAAAAAGGTTTGACTTTGTAATCAGAAACTTCCTGACAAAGAAAATCCCAGGCTTTCCTAGTGAGCTGTTAGCGCTTGTTTTAAAGGCTCGCTTATCTTCCCTTCCCATCAGGCTCTGTGCTGCATTTCCTGCAGGGGTCTCGCTCTTTGTCTAATGCCGAGCATTCCAAGTACTTTTCCTCTTTGTCGCCTTCTCCGTGATGGGTTTATTTTTTTCCACTCCAACTCTGTTATGAAATTAAATTTTCAAGTGCTCCTATTGTCTGCAGCATGTTAAAGCTTAGTAATATCTCAGTTCTGAGATTATGCTTTATAACATACTGCTTTATTCTTATGTATTTCTATGGCATTTCCTTCTCAAACTCTTTGATTATCCGAGACATGTTTTAATACAAGGTGTGATGTGGGGACTCAAGTTCTCCTTCTCCCAGAAGCTCCTGACCTATAATAACACCAATATCAATCATTCAATAGCTATTTTCTCCTAACATCGGGTTAGTGTGCTCTCAGGGACTCTGAAAGTATTCTAGACAGCACAGACAGAAAGCAATTTGATGCAAAGGCATTAGAAGAAGGAAAGAAACAAAGGAAAGGGATTTGGTGGCCAGGAATCTGTGGGAGCCTTGGGGGGCTCAGCACCACCAGGCTGTGCTCCCTGCTACACTACACACACACACACACACACACACACACACACACACACACACACACACCTTCGTGCACATGTTTCGTGACCCTACAGGAACTCTGAGACATGTACTTTAATGATGCTACTACACTTCTCATCGCTCTCCATAGTATACAAGTGCCTGCCACCGGTGCCACTGCCACTACAAGAAGCAGCCCCAGTTGGGTGAAGGTAACTCAAACCTGGCACTGGTCTTCTTGTGTCATAGCTGTGGCATCTGGGAGAGGCAGTCTTTCCCCGTCATAGGATAACTCCATCTAGACTCCTTATTATGTACATATTTTAGGAAACTTCTATGGGCTTCCACATGGCTTTTTTTCAAAGGTCTTTAGTAGTAGTCATCCCATCCCCACTCCATTTAACCCTTTCTGTTCCATCATTACCCTTTTTCCCTCCATGATATTTGTGCTCTCTCCTCGCCCCATGAAATCTCCACCCCAATCACAGTCCCTACTTACTCATTTCCTGACTTATATGAGCACTCTAATTTAGATATACATATCCAGGTAGCACTAAGTCAATTCGATGTGGCGGGGGGAGGGGGGGGGAGGGAGGGGAGGGGGGCATGGAGAGGGGGGAGGGGATATCAAGAGAACAAAGAAGCACATAAGTTTGGGAGATAAAAGTGGTGGGGAAATAGGAGAAGAGTTGAAGGGGAGGGAACACTAAATTCTCAATAAAAATTTAAGAAGCACAGTGGCTTCTTCCCCCTGCACTCGGTACCAAGTTCATTGGTTGCAGAATCTAACTGAACTGAAGGCGGCCTTGGATAAAACCTGGGAGTGCAATGCACTGACTGGCTCCCAGCCAGGACCTTTGCAACAGAGGAGAGCACGGAAGACAGGATGGGGCCAAGTGTCACCATGCAGTCCGCCCACCCACTGGTGCGAAGGCTGTGTTTACCACACAGTAAATTCCTCCATGCTCAGAGATCTATCTTCATACTGTTCTTTTCTAATTATCTATTTATCTATTCAGGTCCAGTATCTCATTGTTTTGAATATTACATTTTCCTATCTGATAGAGACAGTCATGCGATTTTTTTTTTTAAAAAGAATTTTCCTAGAATCCCAGAGTTGTTTGTTTTTTAGATCAATGCTGTAACTAGGTGGCCTCGTTCCAAAACAATCCAGTTTGCATCTTACTGAAAGTGTGTTTTCAGTTCAGATTTTTGTTTACTGTTGGGACAACTAAGACGTCTGTGGACATGCACATTAACTTAGACTCGGCTCATATGTGAACACTTCCTGGGGTCATAAGCAGGATTGACAGTGTTCTACCTTTCAGACCTTCTGCGTTTCTTGGCCGGCTTATTCATCAGCATTTAGGTGTTTTGCATTTGTTTGAGAGACTCTTCCTGTTGGAATAGTTTGTATATATGAGGGTTATTAGTTTCTATATATGATTTTTGTTCGTTGTCTGACTAGTCATTGTCTGACTAGGCAATATTTCAATTTATTCTTTGCTATGTTTTTGAGGCAGCCATGATATCTGCTAATGATTATAATTCTGTGTCTTTACTTTTAAGTCGTTGGCATCTTTCTCTTCTCTAATTGTGTTTAGAACTGTGATACATTACTCAGGAGAAAGAGCGTCCTTATCCGGCTCCCTGTTTTTGGACAGTTTCTTCCTCTCATTCCCTGTTGGCATAGAACTAGATCGTGCATAGTAGGTTAATATCTACTGATTCTCATTTTGCAAAGTTTTTTTTAAACCAAGAATAGGTGTTGAATTTTCCTCAAAGAGATGCATGCAGATGGTCATTTGATTTTCCTATCTGATCCATTAATGTGAAATACATTAGTAAATACAAATATTGAAACATCCTCATATCCATGGAGTAAATTTCTTTGATCATGAAATATTCATATTTTCATCTGCTTTCTGTTTGCCCATGTTTTATTTAGAGTTGTTTCAGTGCTTGTCCTGAGTGAAGGAAGTCTGTAGACTACAGCTATGTGTGTGTGTGTGGGGGGGGTGGATGTGTGGGTGTATGTATATGTGTGTGTGTGTGTGTGTGTGTGTGTGTGTGTGTGTGTGTGTGTATAGGGGGATGGATGGGTGTGGCGGTGGATCTGTGGATGTGTGTTTGTACATGTGAGTGTGGGATGTGCCTAGTACCCTCTCTCATTTTAAGTTGATTTCTTCGACTACCTTCATTCTCAGATAATAACCTTGCTTACTTGACAACTGGAGTTCTTTATGGGGTCTCCTGTAATGCTGATTATAATGCAATTCATCTTTTGAACATAAATACTCAATGTGTGCTCCTAATAATTTCGTTTCATGCTTTTATTTATTGGCAGTTTACCATTTTCATTTCTGACTTTTCTCAATAAATTCTATTCTGTGACTTGAAGAAACAGGTGGCAGATGGTTCGATAGCTAGTGACAGGCTGGCCTATCAGCTCCCAGGAGGAAATAAGAAAGGAATCAGATAAGGACTCCCCCAAACATGAAAGAGGAACACACTCCAGAAGTGCCTTCTAGAGGACTCTCTCGTGTGCATTGCTTGTGACTTGATCCCATGGCCTTAGGCTTTACTTCATACCAGTGAATTAAGGAGGAACCACAGCAGACTTGTCAATCTCTAACCACCTACCAAGGTCTCCTGAAGGCAAAAAGCACGGGAGAACGTGGAAGCTAGGAGCCTGGAGGATCTCTAAGGGTCTAATTCTGCAGAAAGCAACAGGCAAGTGAAGACAGAACGGGTATTGTTGTTAGCGTACAAGATCTGTAGTGCAGCTCTGAGTTACAGCTTCAAAGACTCGCACTCTATGGGGTCAGGTATGAGGAACCAGCCCATGAAAAAACTGTCTGCCATACTGGCTCACAATGCCTTCCCAATAACACAGACTAGCAAGGGCACTTCATTAACTAGAAAACAACCAGGAGTTACTTTGGAAGGTTTTTGTAGAGTAGGATACATATTAAATATATATATCTATCCCCTCAAAGAAAGTGTGTGCGTGCGTGTGTGTGTGTGTGTGTGTGTGTGTGTGTGTGTTTTCCCTATTCCTTCCTCTCTACACTATTTTCTTTTTCTTTCTTTCTTCTTTTTTTTTTTGGTTTGTTTGTTTTTGTTTTCTTTTTTCTAAATATTTTATTAATTTATTCATATTACATCTCAATTGTTAGCCCATCCTTTGTATCCTCCCATTCCTCCCTCCCTCCCGCTTTCCCCCTACTCTCCTCCCCTATGTCTGTGACTGAGGGGGACCTCCTCCCCTTGTATATGCTCATAGGGTATCAAGTCTCTTCTTGGTAACCTGCTATCCTTCCTCTGAGTGCCACCAGGCCTCCCTATCAAGGAGAGTTTACCATTTCAGCCAGGACATTGGGCAGTGAGCTCTGCCACCCACCCCCATTTTACCTTTTTTTTTACACTGGGATTATAATCAAACCTCTGTGCCTGGCTTTATGTAGGTGCTGGTGATCCGACCTCACACATGGACAGTGTTCTGTACAGTCTAGAGACCATTCTATGAGAACCACAATGTTGGGGAAATGACTGAGTTTATTAAATATATATCTACCCAAAGTAAACAAGCAGCAGGCAGATAGATGATAGATTAGATAGATAGATAGATAGATAGATAGATAGATAGATAGATAATAAAGAGATGATATAGAGATAGATAGAGAAATAAATATATAGATGATCAATAGAGACCCAGATGAATAATAGATAATAGCAAAACATCATTAAATACAGTGCTCAAAATATCCACCAAAAATTGAATAGGAAAGCTCCTTTAAGGTCAACAGCTGGAGTTCCTGATAGAGTTCTTGTCGGAACAGAGTGTCCCTCAGATAAGGTTTCCAAGTAAAAGAAGAAATAGCAGCAGATAGAGATGGTGTCACCTTATTGGGCACAAACTGACTGGGGAAGTCAAGACCATCAGCTGAAGTCCCAGGTGAGCTTTCTCTTCATGGCTGACCTTCCAGGGGCTGAACTCTCAGGTTATCTGTTCCACTGCAGGGACATTTTTATTCTGGCATAAACAACAGTAACCTCTGCCGGAACCAGTTCCTCTTCTAGCTATTCCCAAGGGCCCGGGTTTTGTACCCTTGAGCTGTCTCTCCTTATCACAGAGTTGGGGTAGGCGGCCCATCTTCAGACACTCAGCCTTGGCAGACACTAAGATGACATCACGTGGGTCTGCAATGGGGAGGAGGGCAAGCAAGCCCTCGCTCAGGGTCAGCGTCTCAGTCAACTCAGACAGCACAGGACAATCTCCCAACATAATGTACATTACAGGCAGCAGACCCCCCCCCCCGCCCCCTGAGCCATCTCTCCAGCTCACATTAACTATCAGGATGCTTTCTGAGAACAGTGTCTTGGGGTATTCCCTCCTTGTGTGGGCATCACAGAGTACTCTTATGCAGATCAAGATGCCTACAGTGTCATTCTGGAACCACAGCTGTGCATGTGATTGCCTCTTAATCACACCATCACTGTGTTGTGTATGGCTGCTCACTCTACCACACTCCAGCAACGCCTCAGCTGGGTGGATCAATATCCCTTTACCTCTAGCAATAGTCCCCGTTCTGCCATCCTCTTTGTCTAGCATTAGCATAGCATTCCATCTTTTCTATTGTTTATACAGGTCATCTTTTTCTCCTCTTCTTATGCTCACATATCTTTACTTTTAAAGTGTGTTCCCTGGTGCGTTTAGCTAATTGACACTAATTATTGATATGATTGAATTTAACTCTGCTGTCTTCTGCCTATATCCCAGCAGGGTTTTTTTTTTCACTCTGGCCTTCCTTTTCTGTCTCCCTTCGAATTATTTGAATATTTTTAATATCCCACTTTATCTAATAGTGTTATAGCGGTATCTCTGAATTGCTACCGGTTACTCCAGGGATTATAATATGACACCTAACCTGTCACAATCTATTCTGAATTAATCATTTTATCACATTTAGTAAAGTATAGAAGTCTTACAATTATGCAGATCCATTTGCCCATATTGACCTCAGCAATATAGTCATCATAGGGCTATGTGCATATGTTTGTGTGTGCACGTGTGCATGTATGTGCGTGTTAAAGCTCCATGCACTGAACATCCTGTAAAACAATGAAACAGTTCATATCCTCTTTAATGAACAAAATAAAATAATGCCCTCCGTTATTAAGAGAAGTAATGAAGATGTTATTATTAATGTGTTCCTGGATAATTTTTATAAATTCAAGTGTTTCATGCTCACTGATTTTTCTACCATATCTAATTTGCTAATGAGACAATACAGTGAACTATTAAGTTCAGATTTTTTTTACTTAAATTTCCATATTTTTACTCTCTCATACAGTTTCTCTATTGACAATGTCTACCTTTACATCCAAATATGTTTATCTTCCATTTTTTAAAAACACACATACTTTAAAGTCTTTGAACATCTGAAACTCTGATTTAAGTGAATGGCTCTTGAAGGGCTGGAAGCTAGTCGCATTCCTTGGGTTTTTCTATATTGAATACTTTGGAATGTGTCCTAACAATGTGACATGTGCTGTGCAGACCTGGGTCTAATTAACATCCATAGAAGGCAAGCCAGCTCATCAGGCTTAGGTTATAGGCATTGTTTCACGTTTTCTGGGGGGGGGGGGGGGGCGGCGTGTAATTTCAATCCGAAATCAGTTTTCATAGTCCTTACTTTGCTGTTTCAGGTCTGCTCTGCCCCCTGCCTGTTTCAAGGACTGATCTAAGTCTCAGGCAGAGATTAAAATGCTAGCTCAACATTCGGAGCTTTCTCTAGGGTATCTTGGGTCTCTTCTGCATATATGAAGCTGCAGAATCCACTCAGAACTCTACAGGCTCACGCAGAAAATTAGGTTTATATTGCTGAACTGTATTATCTATTCTGTTATATTTTCCCAAATTGTGTTGGTTAACATTTTGCTAACAAACGTGTATCTAGGGCCTGGAGAGGTGATGCAGCAGTTAAAGGTACTTACTGCTCTCTCAGAGGACCTGAGTTTGGTCCCCAAGACCCACGTCAGGTGGCTCAGTACCTTCTACAACCCCCGTGCCAGGGGATCCAGCAATTTTCTGCTGGCATAAACACTACACATACACATACACACACACACACACACACACACACACACACACACACACACAAAGACTTAAAAATATTTTTAAAGGATTATGAATCTGTATTCAGGAAGAAACTGCCCTGTAGCTTTGTTTGGATGATCATGGTGTGGTTGTGTTAGAGTAATACTGACTACCTAAAATGAATTGAAAATTGCTTCTCTCTCTCTTCTGGCTTCTGAGAAAGATTGTGCATTTACTACCTTTTCCAATGGAACTGTCTGCACATGGGGATTCATTTTTGGTAACTTAAAAATTACTAATTAAATTTCCTTAATAAGTATAGAGCTATTCAAATTATATCACATATTACCCTACAAATATGTATAATTACTATGTGTCAATTAAAAAACAATTTTACTTACTAAGTTGTGATGGTTATATTTTTTGAGGAAATGGTCTGTTTTGTATATATTGTTAAGTTTATATATGATGTATAAATGGTTTTTGTTGTGTTTATTTATTTATTTATTGACTCTATATATTCTGACATTACACTGATATGCTGTTTCATTCGTGATATTGACAATTCGTGTCATCTCTGATTGTCACTGTTGTCAAGGCATCATTGCATTTATTGATCTTTTCAAAGACCCTACCCCTGATTTATTGAGATCTTTCTAAATTGCATTTGCTGTTATTTTCAATTTCCTTCATTTACGCTCTCTCTTTATTGGTCCTCTTGTTGTATTTGCTTGTTATGTCCCTTTCTATGCTTTCTGTCTTGGTGTGGTGGCTGGACCCAGGGCCTTATGCATGTGAGGCACGTTTAAGATGTCTCCTTTTTTCTAATGTATCCACTTAGGGATGCCAATTTTCCTCTCAACACCGTTAGCTGTGTACCATGAATTGGAAATGCTGCTTTTTCATGTAGTTCATTGCATTTTATAGTGCCTTCCACAGCTCTTTGACCACTGAGCTGGTTAGAAGTCTGTAGCTGGGGGCTGAGAATGTACCTGTGGAGGAGGGCGTTTTCCTAGCCAGTGTGGGGTTCTGGATTTGATCTCCAGCACTGGAAAAATAAAAACCATAAAACTAAAGTCTTTGATTTGATTGAGCCAGAGAATATTCTAAGAGTTTGTTCGCTTAAACTTTGGAGGGATACAACTTGGCCCAGATATAGCTCATCCTGGTATATATTCCCCTGGTACTTGAAACCCACTGTTGTTGAATATTTTGTTTCATAGCTGCTGATTGGATCCTGATAGCTGATGACATTGTTGAATTTTCCCATATCTTTGTTTATTGTTGCCTAGTTGCTCTATTAACTGTTGCAGAAAGGGAAATAAAGTCTCCAAGGGTAGCTTTGGATTTGTTACTGTTTCTCTGGTCTATCCGTGTCTGTTCTGTGTATTATGCACCTCTGCTGTCCTGTGCATATGTGTTAAGGGCTCCTATATTTTCCCAGGAAAGTGGCAATTTTACAATTACACAATATTTTCTTACCTCTGATAATCTGTTTTGAAGTCTGTTTTATCTGGTCGTACTGAAGCTACCCTGGTTGCATGTCTTTCTGTCCTTTTGCTTTGACCCTGCCTATCTTACTATAGATAAAGTTTTTGTATGTAGAAAACACTTACATCATGTTTTGAAGTCCACTCTGCTAAGCTGCCTTTCAATTGTCATGCTGAGACCATTTACATTTAGTGTAATTACTGATCTACTAGGAGTTAAGTCTTCTCTTTCCGCTATCTTTATTCTTCTTTTATTTTCTTGTTTCTGGATTCGTGGAGGTTATTTGGGATTTTTGTAGAGTTTTATTTTTACACCGCTAGAATATTTTCATTTTTCATATGTGTGTGTGTGTGCACATAGTTGATCACTCTTCAACTTCTTCACTGAGGCGGGGGTCTTTGGATCTAAACCAGAGCTCATCTATAGCACTAGTCTCACTAGTTAGCTTACTCTGGAGATCTCCAGCCTCCCTTGTCAAAGGCTGGAAGTGTAGGCAGGCCACCACATGCATTTGTGTGGGTTTGGGCATCTGAGCTGCAGTCTTCATGCTAATGTATCAAGCACTTCACCCACTGAGCCATCTCCCCACTCCTACGTAGAACATTTTTACAATCTTTTTTCATATAACCTGTTCAGGGCTGTTTTTCCCCCCCCTACAGAGCTTGGAAGATGAGCAATAGGGGTGAAACCCATAAGAACCTATGTTTGAATCCTCAAAACTTCCGTGATGCTGGAAGCGGTGGGGCACAGCTGCAATTGCAGTGTTTCCATAGCATGATGGGAACTGAAGACAGGAGAGTTCCCAGAAGCTGACGGCCAGCTAGCCTGGTGCAGTGGAACAAGAAAGAAACCCATTCTTAAACAAGGTAGAAGGTGAGGGAAAACACTGGTTATTGTCCTCTGACCTTCACACATGGGTGCCAAACATGCACACACACACACACACACCATAACACACAGACAGCGCGTACACCAACACATATGCATCATACATGCACATCAATTTTTTTTAAGTTATCACAGAATGCTAATATCATTTTACCAGTTACAGTAAAATATAAATGTTCTTTTTTTTTTATGTCCCTCCACCCTCCCCATATTTAATACAATTGCTATAGAGCCTCTGTACATTTAGAACCACCGTGGACAGTTAAATTTTTTGCTTCTACTCTTAAATAAAATGTACAAAATTCAACAAAAGTCTATTCCTATACTTACAGTAGTTTTGCTTGTTATGTCTTGACCCTGATGTCTCACTGGTCCTTCCTGTATCTTTTCTGTTTACAGGCTTTCCTTTAGCTACGCTTTTAGCATACATTGCTGGAGATGACTCCTTTTTAGTTTAGAATGTTTGTTTGTTTGTTTTGGGTGGCAGTGGGGTAATGGTGGTGGTTTGATTTCTCTTCGTTGCTGAAGGTTATTTTCAGTAAATACAGGAACTTTTTTTTCTGACAGTTTCCTTCTGTAAACACCTTCAGAGATTTTTTTTTCCTGAACCCTGTGGTTTCTGATATGAAATCGCCATCATTTGAATTTGTTTTCCTCCATACATGAGATTAATATCTCCTGCTGCCTTCAGAATTCCTCCTCTTGCCTTTAGTTTTGAGTTTAGCTGGGATATGTGTCATGTGCCGTATAGTTTTCTTTGCAACTACCCTGCCCAAGGTTCATATGGTTTCTTGAATTTGTGAATTTCTGTATCCTGTCAAATTTGGGGATATTTCCAGACATTATTTAACTATGTCCCTATGCCTACTCCCTTTTCAGGATTGAGATGACGCAAGTGCTGTGGTTTTAGGTCTATGTCCCTGTGGCTTGCTCCATTTTTAAAGCCTGTCTTCTCTCTGCTGTTCAGTTGAGGAATTTCTATCGTCCATCTTCCAGGTCACTGCCATGCTCCTGTCTTCTCTGCTTAGCTGCTGGGACATCGACTGCACTCTTTACTTTAGTTTTTGTACTTTTCAGCTCTAACTTTCCCATTTTGGGTCCCACATCAAAGCTTCTGTTTCTCTATTGAGATTTTACAACCTACAGACTCTGCCCAGAGTCTGTCTGCAATCACTAGCTGAAGCATGTTATGATCGGACCTTTAAAATCTTTGTCAGGTAAACAGATATGTTAAAACTATCTGGTGGGTCTATGTTCCATTCAGGTTTAGATCTTATTGGTTCTTGTTACAGCGGATGATTTTTGCTGACGCCTAAGCATTTTGGATAATGCATGGTGTGGCTTAGGATGTCATGTAAGTGTTGCCTCAGCTGGGGTGTCCTGGCACCCATCTGGAAGGAGAAATAGGCCGCCAACTTATTATTCCTAGTGGAGTCTATTTGCACCAAAGTGTACAAGGACAATGGGCCCTCATCGTTGCCAGGGCTGGTGGAGATCTTGCTCTCTACAGAGAGTCCAGTGGACCTTGACACTCCCCAGCAACAATGTAGAATGTGTGCCTTGTTCCTGCCATGTAAGAGGTTCCCCAAGTAAGTCCTTCATTGATACCATGTTGGGCAACAAAGGCACTTATTACCATCCAGAAGGCATCAAATCCCTGGCTCCATGATGAATGTGCCCTGGCACTACTTTAGTAAACATCAGTTGGGGCCCTCTTTATAGATTGGACACCAGCTCACCCTTTACCAGGGTTGGAGGGTGGAATGGGATTTTTTTTTCTGTAGTATTTGACATGAGTAGGACACCTCTGGTCCTGCTAGACTGTCCTTTTCCAAGTCCTGTGCCTAAAAGAACAGGCTCTCATTGGAACTCTGTGTCTGTCCTCATTAGCTCTGGAATACGTGTGGCGCAAGAAGAAAACCCAAAGAAGTCACCATCACATTCTTTTTCTTTGTTTTTGACGGTGGTTGTGCTCACTCCCATTACCCTCTGGTATCCTTTTCTTTTCCCTCTGAACTTCTTCTTTACCCCTAGCTCCCCTGATGGTAATACCATTGGATAAAATGGCACCCGTTTCTCTAGTGACCATTAGTGGCCATTAGCTTCCAGGAATGGATGGGGCCCGACAAGTACCCCTTCTATTCACGACCACTATGTCTTTCTGTAAGTTCCAAGAACTCTCCCTTGTCAGTCTTTTCTCCCACTTCAGAATCATTGGTTTGCTAAATATATTATCCAGGGAATTTTGCCTAATTTAGGGAGGAAGCAGAGAAAAGACTGCCTGCTCATCTTCCTGGAAACGGAAGTCTCTTTTCTGGTATTCTCTGTTTAGATTTAGATTTGGGTTGGTTTCTATTCTGCATGGTTCCTTGCATGTTTTATCATGGGCAGAAGAAGCCTTAACAAATCTCTTTGGTGATAATTT
Source organism: Acomys minous (assembly GCF_964271855.1). Lineage (NCBI taxonomy): Eukaryota > Metazoa > Chordata > Mammalia > Rodentia > Muridae > Acomys > Acomys minous. The sequence continues at coordinate 93,475,913 of NC_140492.1, read as the reverse complement.
CCGTGAACTTGAATAGTCTGGTTGGAGGTGTTGGAACCTACAGACTCTGGGCCTTTTCTACACTTATTCTGTTCTCATCAAAGAAGAAAATCGCATTTATATATTCCTCTCATGCTCCCTATTTTCCAGCCTGTATCCTTGGTTCTCAGAATATAATGAACAAGGTATTATCCTCACCCTCAAAAAGTTTCCACCTAGTCAGGGAGACAGAGAAGTAAAGTAGCATTTTCATGTGTATTAGTGAGAACTCTGAGGAGGATTCACCCGCCAGAGCAGATGTCTGAGGAAGAGTTTAGGTCACAGATCATCTACCTGCCTTTACAGCGATGATGAGACAAAGGCAACAAAGTCCCTTTAGCGACAGATGCCAGGCATTTGGGTTTATCATCTATGCACAAAGATAAAGGAAAAGAGAGAAAGTTTTCCAGCCGGAGATCAGGATACTGAGGAAAAGGCAGTGATGCCATAGCAACAGCTAAGCTGAGACTGTTGTGTGGGGAAGGCAGGGATGGTCCTAGAGTTGGAGTAAGGCATGTTGGAGAGAAAGACCAGTGTGTGTACAGTCGGGGACAAAAGGAAGCAAGGTGAGATTAGAGAACTGACTAACAATGGCTGAGTCACAGAGCTTGAAGAGAACAATGTGTCAGGAAAAAAAAAAGGAAAGAAAAAAGAGGCCAACAAGATAGAGAGATGATGCTTGACAGACACACCCCATCTTGAGGGCTGGTGAAAAGCTTAGCGTTTATCCTGAGGATGTTAAAGGGTTTTATGTAGAACAGTGGTATTTTTATTTTTGATGCTTTTGGCCCATGTCATGATTCAGGCACAGAGGAAGGCAGCCTGGACCAGGGCGGTAGTGGGTAGATGGAGAGAAACGATTAATTAGATTTGGGGAAAGAAAGAAGAGTGAGTGAGTGAGAGGGCACGGCTGAGGCCCAGGTTTCTGGATACTGCTTTGTACATTGAAGGGGGATGAGCAGGGCCAGGCTGAGTTTAAAGCAGACTGCTGAATACATGAATGTCATGAAACCTAAGGAAAGGGATCTGAGCGGGGGTTTTAAGTTAGGTCACCATCATCATTTGTAAGCCAGTGAGGTGTGGGGAAGATCTGAGCAAAAATATTATACAGAAGGAGAAGTCTAGTAGGTGGAACCCCATGTAATGAGCACCAGTCCTCAGGGATTGGGCCAAGGGAAAGCATCTACAGATTTGCAAGATGAAAAAAACAATCAGAGGCTAAAACAACAACAACAACAACTGAATGGTTGAAGTAAAGCCTCCATGGAGGATAGTTTCTGCATGTAGAATTAGCCAACAGTGTCCGTTAGGGGGTGAAATAAGGAGGAAGTATCCCCTTGGTTTGTGAGCAAGAGGGCAAGTATGTATAAAAGGAGTTTCAGAGGCACAGCGGCACCAGCCACTGAATTGCAGTGAGCTAAGGGGAGGGGAGGCTCAAGGACATGGCAATGTGAGGGCATCCTTGCAGCTTTTAGCTCTGTGGTGCATAAACATTGCCTGCCGAGTCTTACCTTCAGCTGATGCCTGCCCTGCAAAATTCAGACTGCAGTGTTTCCTTTGGCCACTGAAACAACTACCACAAAACGAGTGGCTTAAAACAACACGCATAGGCTCTCGTACAGTTCGGCCCCAAGCCCCATACAGGTGTCAGTAATCTAAACTCAACCCACCAGCAGGGCTTGCCAGAGACAAGGCGAGAGTGTCCCTCACCCAGACCCTGATTCCAGCTTCCATGGACCACCTTCCTCCATCGTCAAAGCCAGCAATAGAACATCTCTGCCACCTTATGCCGTGACCAGATCTCCCTGTGCTCTCTTCTCTTCCCCTTCTCCATTTTCATGAATTTGTGGCATTGCATTTACGGCTTCCCTGTGTGATCCAAGATAATCTCTTGCCCTCAAATCCTCGATGTGATTATGTGGGTGGTAATGGGTTCTACATGTCTTAATCCAGTGTGTGACTAGGGGCACAAGGGCACAGAGCAGGTAGGTTTTACAGAGAGAAGAAAAAAAAAGATTTCTTAGGCTTTTGGGCTCTGGGAATCTAAGTCAGGGGCCTACATCAGGTGATGGTGGGTGTTGTTGTTGTTGTTGTTGTTATTTTGGTTGTTTTCTTTCATTTTGTTTTTGTGGGCAGTCATGAAGCTACTCAAGGCATCACCTAGTGAGAAAGAGCTAGTGTGCACATGCGTGCACGTTAAAGTAACTTTTATTTGATTGATGTTATAGTTGTTTCAGAGGCTTACGGCTTCTCTCTGCTAACCTAGTCCTAGTCCTGGAAGCCTCCAGCCTCCATACAATCTAATCTAGGCCTACAATGTTTTCAGCTCCTGAGACTTACTGGTGAATAAGCTCACCCTTTCCAGCTTTTTCTGAACTCTGGCTGGCTGGTTCAACTCAGCTGTTCTGGCTCAAACTCCTCTCCAAGCTGACTGACTCAACCCGGCTTCTCTCAGATTCTCACTGAATTGCTCTGCTTGGCCTCATACTAACTCTATCAAATCTGTTCTAATCTGCTGGCTCCTCATTCTCTGGCTAGTCTGCCTTCACCTGTGTCCAGCTTGTTTTCTCTCTTCAACCTGTCTCTGTACAACTGTCCCAGTAAGACTTCCTGCTCCTCTCTCTGGCCTCCGTTGCTCTCTCCAGTAGCTTCACTTTGCTCTCTGTCTCCTGCGAGTTGGGCATATCCTATTTTGTCAAACCCTTCTCTGACTTGCCGCTTTGTCCTGCCTCTCAGTTAGATTTCACTTTCAAACACAGGTGCTTCCTTCTACCAGTGAACTTTAACCTTCACTGTTTGGGATGAAAGGTGTGTACTAAGGTCATGTCTGCATTCTAGCTAGATCTCACAGACCTCGAAGATCTTTCATTGTGATCTGAGCAGCCATGTTCTAAATTAAAATTCACACACACACACACACACTTTAACTTTTATTCGTCAGCGGGCCTGCATGTGTGCGCCCATTCCACCTTCCCTGTTTCTTATCAACTGAACAGTTTCAAAAGTGAGGACTCTGCCCTGATGACCTTATCTTATCTGAATCATTTCCCAAAGCCTCTCGAAATATCAGAGTTAGATTAAATATCCTCTCTATGTATACCTCACAGAAGGAATCAGTCTCCAACATAAGTTTTGAAGGGCACAGACTATATCCAAACCATAGCAGACAGGACATCTCCTGAGGCCATCATTTGCCTCCAACACATGGCACCCCCTCTTTAAACACCCCAGTTCTGCTCAATAACAAGATTAAACCACACCTGGAGGAGAGAGTAGACAATGAAGGGATTGATGATTTGGGATTTGGTTTTGATTATACAGCCGGGGTATTCAATCATAAAAATTAATCAGTCATCACAAGTCAAATGTAGCTGGTGTTTTCAGTGGTCAGTTGAATCTTGAAAGTGAAATTATATTGGGGAAAAAAAAACAATTTCTATTTTTCATTTGCTGCTTGCTAAAATCCGCCCAGAGCTTTTCTTTCTTTCCCCTTACTGGAAACATGACACACTAGAGCAGTTTCCACACCCACAGCTGTAATTAAAGGGATGAGCAAAAGATATGCGGCAGCATGCTCAAGGTGAGCCCGTAGATACCCAAACCTAGATTTATGGAAAATGAGCTTTTCAGGGGCTGAAAGTGAAGAGGCTAATCTGAAATGAAACCCAATTTCTCCAGCGCAGCGGCCTGTGGTTACTTGAGACCTGTCTTTTGTCAGCAGTGGGGCCTCAGAAATGAAAGTGCACACAGACGATCAAATGCCAAGATTGCCATATTGTGCAGGGAAGGCGAGCATGTGTTTTGGTTGGAAGAGGGCAGAGTGTTCAATTAATCTGGAGACGTTTGCACAAACAAATGATGGGCAAAAGGAAAACTCAACTTGAAAGGGCTATGAGTCTTCAGGAACAAACCATCCCCACCAGCCTGGAATAAACACTTCAGCCAGCCAGGCCGGAGCACGGATAATGAGGAGCAAGGAGCCGCACACTTGGACACTTCTCACTAAAGCCAAGACAGATGGGGAGGCCTCGGTGCCCACTACCACTGACTCTGAAGTGATGAGAGTTTCTCCAGCTTTTTTGGGATCCAGGGCCCAGCTGCTTCCCTTTCAAAGGGGACCAGAATGGGAGGGTACACCTTCAGCCTGTGCAGGCACCAGTCCTTACCTCAGTTCCCGGCCAGCAGCAAGGGAACACAGAGCAATGTAAGCTCCTCTTGCCCACCCAAGTGAGGGCCTTCCTCACTGGGTCTCGCACTTTCTGTTCTGGCTATTTGAGGTTTGTCTCCACCTTGATCCTGTCTGTCTGTCTGTCTGTCTGTCTGCCTATCTAATCTATCTATCTATCTATCTATCTATCTATCTATCTATCTATCTAATCTATCTCTCCATCTAACTATCTATCACTTGTCTATCTACCATCTATCTACCTATCAATCTATTCTCTGTTCAGATAATTGCCTCGTTGTCACTTTAAAAACAAATGTTATCACTGCAACTGTCCCTGTTTGAGTTGGGTCACGAACTAGCAATCCCTAGAAGCTCGACTTGTCCCTGCTTGACAGGAAGGCAGCAGTCTGACAAAAGGGACTCCAATCCCCTACGGCTGGCCACTTAATAACTACTGCTCTGTATCTACCCAGTGGAACGTTTGGTGTGCCTGGCTGTACAAGGCTCTGTGGGCTGCGCCATGGTGGGGAACACCTGGGAACTGACATAATTAAATATAAAGAGCTCAGAAACATTCTGAGGAGGCCATAATGTCAGTCCTCCCTCTCCCTGGGTGTCTTCTCAGTGATGAGACCAATGGTGGGTTTGGATCTGCAGATCCCTTCAGGACTGCCCGTCAGCTCCCACTACCAAGGTGGTGTTCCTAACCACTCCTGACCATGTAGCCCAGCATCACTTCCTGTGGTTTTTCAGCATCACAGCTCCACCCTTCTCCTTCAGCAGACCTGGGTCAGACAAGACAGGGTAGCAGCACCGGATTGTGCTCAGTTCTAGGTGCTGCTTTTTATTGCTGCCCATAGGGAGGCCTCTGTTAGACTCGGTACTTAGTTGGTGCCTTCTTTAGAAGCACTTATTTTCCCGGGATGCTCTGGTATGTTGAAGTGGCCCCATTACAGCATTCCAAAGTGCAGTGCAAATCCCAGGTGACAGACAGGGTTTAGGGCCACAGGGATCTGGAACCATGTGGACAGTAGGACCAACAATCAACCCGAGACTGAGCTGTAGATGTCTGTGGTCTCCTGGACAGATGAACTGTAGGTCATAATGGAACCTTAGATTGGAGAGTCATCTGCTTTGGTTGAAACCCTAGTCAAAGCGAACTCTCAGCTTTATTTTTAGTGGTGTATGACCATTAGACTTTCTGTCCCTTACTTTCTGTCTGTTTCTTGTTGTTTTGTTTTGTTGTTCTTTGATTTTACTGCTGGGGACTAAGCCCAGAGCCTTACCCAGAATAAACAAGTAATTAAGCCTTGAGCTGCAACCCCAGCTCTTGAGTGCACCATATGTGTGTCCTTGTGGTTTATTTTATTGTGTTCATTCATTTACTTATTTACTGTTTGCTTTTGTTTTTTTCAAGACAAGGTTTCATCGTGTAGCTCTGGCTATCCTGGAGCTCACTCTGTAGATCAGGCTGGCCTGAAACTCACAGAAGTCTGCCTGCCTCTGCCTCCCAAGTGCTGGGATTAATGGTGTGCATTCCAGTGTCACTGCATTAGAGAAAATTGATTTTTCCCTCTGCCAGCAGGTCAAAGTGACATTTCAGTTGTTAACTTTTATCCTAGTGGCTAGATTTTCATTCAATCATCCATTCATTTTTTTTTAATATAACAAAATAAAAATAATAAGATAAAGACAAAAAATCATCACATCAAAGTTGAACAATACAAACCAACAGGAGGAAAAGTATCCAAGAGAAGAAACAGAAACTCAGGCACAAGAAACAGAAACTCACCTGTTTGCACATTCAGGAATCTCATTTTAAAAAAAACAAAACACTAAACTGGAAGCTATAACATGTACGAAGAGGACCTCGTGCAGATCTGTGCAGGCCCCATGCACATTACTTTGGTCTCTATGGGTTCACATGAGCTTTGCTCATGCTGATAAAGGAGTCTTGTGTTCTTGGTATCCTCCATTTCTTTAGGCTCCTACACTCTTTCTGCCTTCTGAGCCCTGAGGGGGCGGGATCTGATGGAGACACCCCATTAAGGGCTGAGTGTTCCAGAGTCACTCGCTCTTGGTGTTGTGTCTAGCTGGAGGAGTAGGGGGGGGGGGCCTTGGAAGGGTAGGTGGGGTCTCATCTGCTTTAGGAGGAAGCTTTTCTGATGATGGGTAAACAAGCCTATGATCTGCTTCCCTGGCCAGAATGCTCGTGGTTGGGTTTCAGTTTGGTTTAATCCGGTCAGACAATCTACCTTTTAATGTGTGAATTCAATATTTTCATACTTTTCTGAGTACAATAGAAGTGAAGCTGTTTTTGACACCGTGTTTCATGTTTCTGCTTGTTTTATCTTTGTTCCTTATCTCTTTTATCACCTCCTGGTGGGTGGATAATGTTTTTCTATATATTTTTTCTCTGCCTCTGCTATCTTATGACCCATAAATTGTGTGTCTTCTTTTGTGAATGGCTTTTTTTTTAATTTTTAAATAATAACCATTCAAACATGTTTTCTCATGAAGACTCTGTTTGCTTATTATTGGCATGTTCCTCTAATACATGATTAAAGTTTCACACATTTACATTAAATGTTGCTTACTCCTTGCCCTCCTTGGTTATTTATCTCTTTTTAACACTGTGAAGTCTTAAACACACAAAAATATAAATTCAATTATTTTTAAACAAATTGTTAAATAGAGATCATTTGTCTGTGAACCTCCAGTTGTTTTCTGTGGCCCTGCTCTCCCTCCTGGCTTAATTTTATACTTACAGAAGAGTTTTTTTGTTTTTTTTTTTTAATGGATAATTTCTGACAGTGGAAGAGCATTTTAGACACCGAGTCTTTAGAAATTTCACTATTACGCTGTCGCTCTTGAACAGTTATACTGTAAGGTTGGCAGTCACTTCTCCTGGAGCTCTGAGGAAATTAATCTGCTCTCCATAAACACTGTTACTGAAGGGGAAGTCGGCTGTCATGCTCTCTCTCAGAGATAAAATGTCTTCCCATCCTGGCAGCTCTTAAGAGCTTTTTCTCTGTATCTTCGGCATCTTGCAGTTGCACTGCGTCCTCTCATTGTGGGCTTGCTTGTGTTTATGCCGCTCGCTCTTGGGATGCACTGTCAATCGAGGCTTTCCACTTTAGGGGCATTCTCACCCCTGAGCATCTCAAACACTGTCTCCTGTTCCTCACACTCTTCTTCTAGAAGCTGCATTTATAGATGTGTCTCCAAGAACGTTCGGGTGCTTAAAATGCCCTATTTGTTCTCCTGTTGCTTTCTGATGAATTCTTTACACCTTATACTTGATTCCATTCGTTCCGTGTTTCAGTATGACGAGTCTAAAGTTTATCCCATCAGTCAGGGTTCTAAATCTCAACTTTTGTTCATTTCAGACAACGTAACCTATTCTTTCCTTTATATGTACCTCTTACTGCTTTTCCACTCATTTATTGTTATTTTCCAATTACACATTATGGGTATTCACTCCTTTATTTTGTCCTTTTAATATCCTAAGCATTATTATAAAAACCCAATACAGTTGTTGTTGTATCAAATCAGTTTTATTTGAAGTGAGTTTTTCTGATTATTCACAATTACTGTTCACTGTTGTTTTAGCATTTTATTTCATCTGTGGGTTTTCTATCCTTTTTTGCTTTTGTCTACTTTCTATTTCACTTTCTTTTTCTGCTGTTTCTGTCTAAACCATGATTCTCAAGGCCAGCATTTGTCTTCAGATGAGACTTTTATTCCTTGGTCTCAGGGTGACATAGCCAATCCAGAAATCACATCAGCAGCCTGCCATGACATTGTCTCCATGCCTAGAGCCTTCAGGAAAGCCATAGTCCTTTCAAGAGAATTACAGGGGGCTCCAGAGGTGGCTCAGCAGTGAAGAGTTCGGTTCCCAACAGCCACATGACTGCTCACAACTGTCTGTAGCCCCAACTTTAGGGAATCCAGAGTCCACAGCCAACCACAGGCACCAGGCATGCATACATTCACATAGGTCATACATCATACATACATACATACATACATACATACAAAATAAAATAAATCTTTTAAAAAGCTATTTAAAGAATAGAAAATGCCAGCTTCCTCTCCTGAGGAGGGAATCCATATTTCAATCTATAGCTTTAAAACAATGACTCTGCTCTCTATTCCATCCTGCGTCACACATATTTATCAAGCAAGAATGAGACCCCCACCCCCACCCCAGTCACCTGTATCCAACTCTGGTCTTTCCCTTTCAATTCTTCCCTTTTCCGCTTTACCTTTTTTATATCATCACTACTTATACGTATTTAAATATATCAGACAGGTCAAAATGTTCACAGAGCTAGTACGACTGGGATACGAAGACTCAAAGCTCAAACCTATGACACAGAAGATGGATCCTTACATTAACTCTCTGGCCTCTCAGTACCAGGACCTGTAAGTGTGTGATGCTCAGAATCAATGGAATTGGAAGGGATCTGATGCCATCAAACCCCATTCCTGTTTTTGCTGACCCACTAGGATTTCAGAGTTGTCTGTGGCAACACTAGTTTCTCCTCAGTTACTGAGTCCTGGGAGGAAAAAAAAGGACAAAATAAAATCAAAGAGCACATAGGGGAATCAGGTGAGCTGGGAACCTAGGAGAGCTGAAGGTGATGCCTCACCTGTATTATTCTGGTGTGGCCTGTAGAGCACTAATGGATACTGAACCTGAGCTGTGGCAACCAGAAAAGCGTTTAAAACTCTGAGTGCCTAGAGAAAAGGGTTCTGGTCAATAAATCAGAAGGTGCCACACCTCAGAAAACAGAGGGTTCTGATGCCAGGTGATAAACGTGCTTACAGTTTCCCAGGTCAAGTGTGAGGGGCACGTGTGGAAGCGACGCGCCATGATGCCTATAGAAGCTAAGGGAAGTGTCCCACGCTGAGTTGCCAGAAGTAGATCTGAACAGAGAGTGACATACAGGAAGCGCTGAGGGTATCAATACATCCCCCCAAAGGCTCACGGGGCAGGAGCCTGGCTCTCTGTGTGGTGTGTGAGAAGGCGGTGTGGAAAATGACAGTCACTGGAAAGCCTGTGCTCAACAACAGAAGGCAAATATCATGGAGTGAGTTCTCGCGGGAACGAGTTGTGATGAGAGTGAGCCTGGCCCTTCCCCCTTGTGTTTCACTGTGTAGGTGCTTCCTCACACGCCTGCTTCTGCAACGCTGCCCTCTGCCGCGACGTGACACGCTCAGGGGAGAGCCGTCACAATAACCACTGTCACGACTATGGGACAGTCATCCTCCCAAACTCTGCTCCGAGTCAACAATTTACAAGTTACTCCGCCTCAAGTATTTTGATATGACGACGGAAAGTGGATTAACATAGAAAGTTGTATCAGTGCATAGGGTGGCGGTGGGGGGGGCGGGGGGGGAGGGAGGGTTGGGGGAGGGAGAGGGCGTGGGGGAAAGGTCCCATGGGCCTGATAACTGTGCAAGAAAAAGAAGCCATATAGAAGGAGCTATTGACTGTGAAAAAAGTCAAACCACAGTCAGGGGCAACTCCCCCTGGGAACCTTAGAGTTAATTGCCCCATTAGAGACACTATTTGCTTGACTCAATGGCCTCTTCAAGTCAGGAGTCAGTGGTCAGGACAGGGAACGGCCATGCGTGGGACAGCTACTGACTGCCAGCTCTACATGTAAGGACTGTGCGTGATTAGATAACCGGAACGGTTTGCCTGGACTTCTGTTTTTAAGAATTATTGCTATTTATGTGTATATGGGAGAGTGGGAATGGTGTGTATGTGGGTTCAGGTGCCTGCAGAGGCCAGGGGAGAGCACTGCATCCCCTGGACCTGAGGATACAGCTGGTTGTGAGCCTCCCAGCTTGCGTGCCTGGAACTAAACTTGGATTAATGGCTCAGCAATCTCTCCAGCCCTTCAGATTATTTTGGCTTTGGTTTTTTTTTTTTCCTCTCAGATGTTTGCCCCTCCATTTCAAATATTTTCAGAGATCTGTTAAAACCATATTGGCCACACAGCACTATAGTGGTTAAAATGGTCCTGAATGCCCCAGAGGGAAGCCGATAGATATGATGGTTGTAATTGTTACCCTGTTTTCCTGGGACAGGATATGTGATGGTCAGTATCTGTGAGGATGTAAAAAGGCCGCTCTGCCCACCTCTGCTGATTCCCCACAGGCTCCCCTCGGCCCACATATGGCTTCTTTGCAGTGTATTGCGCAGAAGCCCCAGGACCTATGGCGCTGATTTTGGAAGGCAGATGTGAATGGCCAATAATCAGCAATGGCACCTCACTGGTCCTGTGTGAGGCCCATGCTGGTGCTCCACCGGCCCAGTTGAAAAACTTCAAGTACTTGCTACCACTAACAGAAGAGAAACAGAGAGAAAAGTGTTCTGGCTATTCCACTCACAAAGGCTATTTCACATGTTAGCATCTTACCCATAATATGACTCTACTGGCAGACAGCCTCTTGAACAGCAAGTAATAAAGGGGAAGTGAGAGGGTGAGGGTGAAGCCTCAGTGTGACGGGGCTGGCTTCCCTATAGAGGCTACACTGGATCTCAGTCACTGCCTTGGCTACACGGAGAAGAGGCCACTCACAAGCTCACAAGCTTCCTCATTAGAAAGCAACCAATGACCGTTGGTCCCAGCCTCCAGAACTATGCAAATTAACCTCTGATGTTAAAACGCATCCACATTCATCTGGCTGCACATCCATCGTTTGTCTACTACAAGAGAAGTTCCCATAATGGTGTGTATGCGCATCCATGTGTGAATGTGGGCACACTGCCATAGCATATGTGTATAGGTCAGAGGAAAGCCTCGGGTGTCTGCCCTCACCTCCTCCCTTGAAAGATGGGGTCCCCTTCTTGTTCTTCCACTGAAGATGCCAGGCTAACTGGGCCCACACGTTTTTGGGCCTGTACGATCGTCACATCTCTCACCTCTCATAGTGGCACTAGGATGACAGAAAAGCCACTCTTAACCTGGCTTTCACATGTGTTCTAGGTCTTGAACTCAGGTCCTCATGCTTGTGTAGCGAGCTCTTTTGCACACTAAGTCATTTCCCGCTGTCCCTCACGCAGCCATTCTAAGAAACAGAGTCTCGTTAGTGTTGGTGACACACACCTGTGAGCCCAGCATTTGAAAAACCGAAGCAGAAGGTTCACACAGGTTTGAGGCCAGTCTCGGCAAAGGAAGAGGAAGGGAGGAAAAAAGGGAGGGAAGCAGGGACGGAATAGCGAAGGAAGGAAAGAAAGAAGGAAGGAAAAAAAAGGCTCTTCAAGATAAACAGTCTAGTTTTTAAAGCTCACCTGCTACAGTACAAACACAGTGACCCCACGGCATCAAGATTTTCTGTAGCATCTAATGGTAACGTATTTATTTAATCACGGTTGGTCAACTGGTATAAGCTGTTTGGTGGTCTCTGCTGCCAAAGATGCTGAGAGCTCACAGAAAAGAATCTATCAACTCAGACTCAGAGACAGACATAGCATGATTCTTCGGTATCTAAAGAGTCTGTTCCTTCTACACCTACTGAGGAGACATAGCTGAAGATTTGGCCTCTGATCTAATCGTCCATGCTGCATAAGTATGAACACAAAACCTACCTGTGTCCCATATATTATCACTGGGGCATTAGCTGAGAAGATGTGGAGCATTGAGCTTTGGCAAGGTCCCTAGGCTGGTATGAAAATACTCAAGAGGATTATACAGGCAAGTGGCCCTGGGTCCCTTTTTTGCAATGGGCCAAGTCCACCTTCTCTAAGTTTCTATAGTGTCAAGACCTTATATCAGGCCGCTTCTTGCACTAGGATCTGTTCTTCTAAATCCTGATCCCTAGAGAGAATCAGATGCCATCATAGACCATGGGGAGCATTTTCAAAGGCTGTTCTTAGAAACACGCAGTGTTAATTCATACAAGTCAGAATCCAAAGAGCAGCCCTGTGAGCAGTATTTATGGGCAGTCACAGCTAAGAGTAGAAAGAAAAGTGAAGCAAGGCTGGGTTTATCATTTCCACCCCAGACAGTGTTCTAGCTCACGCAGCTGGAAATAGTTCCAACAGTTAACTTGCCTCTATTTGATTCTATCAAGACCCCAAACTCTCTCCGTGTAATGAGTTCTGCATACTTGTGTCAGCATCACTAGTCATGGGCTTAGGAACACCTCAGTCATCACAGTATCTTCTGAGCAAGTAGCAATTTCATAGTGCTGACGAGTACCAGTAGCTTCACAATTACTGAACCCACTGGCCACACTGCAGTCCTTAGTTTCCCACAGCAAATCCTCCTGATAGAATGGCTTATTGCTGACTTGGTGGCGGTGTCCGATGGGACAAGACAACCCTGTGAAGCTGTGTACTATATTTCAGGTCGAACTACAAGCTTTCAAAGACAATGCATGCTCAGTGTTCCTGTACCCTTAGCTAGATATAGATGAGGGAACCAAAATCAAAAAGTGGCCCCATTCACTGTTATGTCAGAGACTTGCTTCCTGTCCCTTGCTTTCTTGGAGCTGCCCCCAAAGAAAGATTGCTGCCACCTACAGGGGAAGGAGAGACTGTAGGCCGTATCTTTGCATTATTGCATCAACAGGGTTGGTACCATCTTAGCAGGGGAGGCTGTGCTGCAAGCACAAAACAGTGGCAGGAGGCCCTCACTGGAGACAATCTGGGACATCACTTCAGATCCCCAAGTGAAGATGAACAGAACAGTGTGACAGTCCAATGAAGTCTTGGCTGCTACAGCTACTAAGCTTCCAGGAATTTTGATTTCAGCTATTCCAGTGGGTCGGTCAAGACCCGGCCAGGTAGGACTGCCAGCTAGGTGGAGGGAGGAGGCAATAAATATCAATTATGGTTTCGTGATCTATTGCAGATATGTTTGCATTTACAGGGAAGCCAATGGGTCATCATAAGAAGTTACATCCATACCTTTGGGAAGGGTTGTATAAGCTGGAAAGCAAGCTCTTGAAATAGATATGACATCTGATCGGATCTTAGGGCTCCTCTCATCAGGAGAGGGTTCCAACATTGTGGGCGGTATGAGGCAATATATGTTAGGTTGCAAAGTGGCTGCCATGTGAGCTAATGGCCTGTCCTCTTGTATCCCTCTTTGTTCCTTTCTGCATCCCTCTGTTCCTCAGAACTGTGTTTCTTAGAATCCTTTCCCCTGCCCCCTTGACTTATAAGCAGTTATACGCAATGAAAAGTGATGGGAAACCAGAGACTGGAAAGAGGAGAGAGGCTAAAGGCATCCCTCTGTGTCTGATGACATCTCTGGCAGTGGCTACATCCTCCCATGGCCTCGGGCCCCACTGGAAAGCCTTCCATGGTTCCCACCTCCAATGTTGACCACAGGACCTGGTTTCCTTAGTATGCCCCACCAGTGAGATGTGCTTTTCATGTTTGCAGTCAATTCCCTGTGTCACAGTCCCTTTTGATTTAAATATTTACTAGGCTTTCTTCTTCATCATGGGGTTTGTTTGGCCAAGCTATAAAAATAGGTGATGTGTTGCACTACATCTTATTCCTTATTCCTCCAAGGTATAGGGGACATGGCTTCCATTTCAGACAAATGGATCCAACTCATTTGAAAACAAAACAAAAACAAAACAACCTATTGATATATATATATATATTTAAATATCATACCCATTTAAAATTTAGGACAAAGTGATTAATTATTTAAACTAACTCATGGCTGTCTAGTGTATTGGTCATAGGTTCTGTGGCTAATTCCAGAATATTTCATTGGCACTGAACAAAGCCCACGGGCATCCATGCTCACTCCCTTCTGGGTCTCAGTATCTGAGACTATAGATTTCCTTCATCTCTAAGGATTTGCCTGTTATGGGCATGGCATACAAGTGGGCACAGCATACAAGAGGGCTCATATGATGTTTGGCCTTTTGTGCTCCTCTTCTACCTGTGAGCATGATACTGTTTATTTTTTAAGGCTTAGTTAATCTACTTTAGGTATGTGAGTGTTTTGCTTGCATTTTGTACATGGGCCAGATGCATGCCTGGAGCCCACAGAGGTCAGAAGACATTGGATCCCCTAGAATTGAAGTTACAGATGGTTGTGGGTCACCATGTGGGAACAGGGGTTCAGTTCTGCAAGAGCAACAGGGGTGCAACCTCTGAGTCATCTCCTCAGCTCTCACCATACCATTAAACTGCATTCATGTTGTAAAATGCATCAATACTACATTTAGTGCCTGCAAAATCCTTTATTGTATGTAATTCTATAATTTGCTTATCCATTGTCAATTGACGAACATTAGGGGGGGTCCCTAATATATAGCTATTATGAATACATTTCATATTTACTGGAATACACATTTCTGTGTGGACATGTTTTTAAGACTTAGGAATATTCTTTTGGCTCATATGATAATTCACTTTACTTTTTGTATTCAATATTTATGGTGTCTTTTCAAAAGCACACCATCTTATGTATTGAATTCATTCTTGTCGATAGCTATCCAAAATTTCACAATATACCCATAAGGATTTTCTATAATTAACTTGACCCTTCATTATTAAAATACATCTAAGTTCTCTCTGCCTTTTCATTATCATAATTAATCACTTCCCCTCTATGGAAATATACTTCATGCTGCTTCACAGGCATAAGTTCTCCTGGATATTAAACTGTTACATCAAAGGATACATTTTTTTTTGCTTTGAAATGTACTGAAATATCCCCAAAAGCTTGTTGCTTAATCTATACTCTTAAAAGGGCAAATAAGACAGGAGGCTTCCCCACACCCTGCTAACAGCAGACACATTCTTGGCTTTGGTAACCTGGCAGGGAACAGTTTGGCCTTGAGTTGCCCTGTCCTGGTCATGAATAGCAAGCACCATCTCCACAAGTACTCGTGTGTTTATTACCCAAACAGAGGCAGCTGGATTGGATGGTTGCTAGCATCATTCAGAGCTGTAAGATTGGATTTGTGTAACTTCTGCTCTCACACAGGAAGTGCTCATTGTGGCAGTGCTGGCTCAAGCCAGACTTCAGAGCATGTGACGTGTGTGTGTCATGGGTCCAGGCTCCCACTGGATGTCACTAACAGCCACATCTTTCCAGTTAGCCTGTGGATTTGGGGGTGGGGGAAGCAGAGGTGCCAATACCACCAGGAGAGGTTGAAGCAAGCAAAGCCAAGTGGAATTAGGAAAGTGGTTTTTGAGAGGTTAAAGATCATTAAAAGAAGAAGAAGAAGAAGAAGAAGAAGAAGAAGAAGAAGAAGAAGAAGAAGAAGAAGAAGATTCAGTAGGATGTGGACCCATGATGACAGGAGATAGCTCAGTGTCTATGTGTGCTTGCTACCAAGCCAAACACCTCAAACACCTTAGTCCAGCCCCTGGAACCACACAGTAAAAGGAGAGAATTGACTCCAGTAAGTTGTCCCCCCTCCCTCCCTTCCCCCCCCCACCCTCTGATTTCTGAAAAACAGAGGGTTCTACATAAATGTGGGGAGTTCTAAATTATTGTTTTTCTACATTTTTGTTTACTTACACACACACACACACACACACACACACACACACACACACACACATACACGTTTCAGCAGGTGCCATAACTTTGATATACTGCGTGCAAACACTTCCCCAACCCGACCATTTAAATAATCCAGGTAACAACATAATTCACGATCTTTCCAACTGCCAACTCCATTAGAGTTGAGTTTCCTTCAAACAGAAAGCTCAATAAATTAACCGTATGTCACAGGACAGCTCAATTCAGCTATCCAACAGTTCGTGGCTTGGGCTTTGAAAAGCTCTGAAGCGTGAGAAATTAGATGTTTAACATCAAAAAGTTACAACTGTTGCTTTGTGTGTTACTGAAAATTACCAGGAAGCATAAAAGGTTCAAAGAAATATTGTAAAAAAAAAAATCAAATGGGCCTTGATCAAGAGTTTACAATTTACACGGGAAGACACATTGCAGATACAAAGGACTCCGCTTCGTGGCCACGTTACTGGATAGTGTGCCAGGAGTCGGTGCAACAGGAGCAACAGGAGCGAAGGGTTTGCTTCTGTTAGAAGACGGCTTTCCTTACATGCACAAAGCCCTGGGGACAACCCCTGACCACCTTAAAGACAGTGAGGCCATGCAGCAAAGCTTCAAAGAGCACATGGGATTTGAACTGGCCTTGCACGTTCGGTAGAACTAAGGGCAGAAGGGCCAGCAGAAATCGAGCTAGCCAGTCAAGTACTAGCATATTCTAAACGCCCCCGTGGTCTTGAACACTAGGAAGGAGTGTTGTAAATGTAACAGGCTGCTATAATTTTTAAAGATTTGTTTTTCATTTTACTTAGGTGCATATGGTTTGTGAGTCATGCCACATTTATACAGTGACCTCAGAGGCCAGACGAAGGCATCGGGTTTGGAACTGGAATTGCAGGCAGTTGTCAGCTACGTGATGTGGCTGATGGGCACCAAATTTAGGTCCTCTAGAAGAGCAGGACGTGTCCTTAACCTCTGAGCTGCCTCTCCAGCTCAGACGCTGTGTTCAATCCTCTGAAAGCCCTAAGCTTATACATATACCCACAGAAAGCCCTGGCTACTATGCATTCATCCACAGAGAAAGGTATCCCAAATTCCAAAGAGGTACCCCAAGCCTCCTCCTTTCCCCTGGCTCATGTCCTCGGATTTCAGTTACAAAAAAAAATATCATCTTCATATTTTGATTCTAAAATAATATGCCTCTTTCATAGTTCCACCTAATGTTTTTTCTTGCCGCCTAATTCTAATTGACCTCTAATCAAAGCAGAGTTGCAAAATTACATACATGCTTTCTTGAAACAGTGAATACATAAATAAATGGCAACGCAGTCAAAGTTTTTTGGGGGAGGAGGGAGGATTGAGACAGGGTTTCTCTGTGTAGCCTTGGCTGTCCTGGCCTCACCTTGTAGACCAGGCTGGCCTCGAACTCACAGCGATCTGCCTGCCACTGCCTCCCAGGTGCTGGGATTAAAGGTGTGCGCCACCACACCTGGCTGCATTCAAAGTTTTAAATGCTATTCTGATTCCCACTGTATATGCTCAACTTTCACTAGTGGTTTACAGGTCATATCAGAATAATGCGGTCATACTCTGAGTCGTTGTCCTCAGCTCTCCTGGAGTCCCTGACTCTCACACCTGCCCCCCCCTTTTTAAGACTCAGTAACTGATGAACTAATGCTGCTGTGGATAACTGAAATCTCAGTGGTCCAGCAAAACAAGAATGGGTTTCTTGCTTACTTATACACGTGGGACAGTATTTTCCCACTGAGGAACACAAGAGTTCCAGGGTCCAGGGAGCAATGAAGAGCTGAGGGTCCCATGGGATCACCGAAAAACCAAGCCTGCAGGTTGACGATGTCACCCATGGTGACATCCTCATGAGCGGTACCTGGTTGAAGCCCGGCCGTAAGGGAAGCTGAGAATCATGGGACATCATTGGGATTTGATGGGCAATCCTCCGGGCTCTGTCACCAGAAGGAGAGACCGGTGACTGAGCTGGAGAGCCTCTGGGAAAGTCCTCCAAAAGCTGCCCTCAGAGTGGGAATCAGCTTAGCTGGCCAATTCCCGAAGGGCTTATGCACCCCACTTGCACATCATCTTCATGAAAGCTTGCGCACATCATCTTCATGAAAGGCAAACAGACTGTTCCTCTTCTGTGGTTCTTACCATCCTTCTCCTGACCTCCAGATTAGAGCTTGGAAACGAAATCCCCTATGTGACAAGCTACCCTCACATGCACTGACTTGCATGGCTGAGAATCCCGAAGTGTGACTGCCTGGGCTGAAAACCAACCTGTACGCAGGGCTGCATTTTCTCATGGCAGACCTCAGGCAGTCTCCTTATTTGCCCTTTCCAAGATCCAGAGGCTTCCTGCATCCCTTGGCTTAAGGCCCCCTCCCATCTCTGAAGCTATGTTACCCTGCATCTTTCTCACATCAGGTCACTCCCTTGCCTCCTCCCTTCATCCACCTTTGAGGACCCTTATAACCGCACTGGTCCTTCTGCATCCTGCAAGATGCTATCTCCTGGTGATTAGCCGCTTAGTGGGCTACTTAAACGTCAGTGGGTTTAATTTTCCTCTGCTATGTATCATAGCACATTCACAGATCCTCAGAACCAGGATTTGCACAACCTTAGAAGGCCACTTCTCCAATTTCTTCCTACGAGACATACTTAGGCCACAAGTAGATTCTATTTGATCAGCCCAGTATTTTGGGTTTTAATATCAACATTTTGGGATATTTTAAAGTTAAATGCCTTTAAATTAGGAAAAATATATTTAAATGGATACTGTTTATTATATATATAATATATATATTACATATATATAATATATATAACATATCCAGCTTCTCTTGGAAGCTCAGATCAATAAACAGGACTTGGAGTCTCTTACTAAACCACTAAGAAGTGATGAGTACTAGCCACCGTGTAGATGGACCTTCCAAGCGGCCATAAACACTAGCACTTCCTGGTACCCACATTCCCAGACCTGCCTGCCTCCTCTAAATTTGCAAACTCTATACCAAGTGTTGCACTCACATCCATGATTTCAAAATCTCATCTTCCTGTCACTGCATGTGACTTCCTCTCTCTGTTCCCTAGCTGAAAGCTCTACCCCTGCTCTGAGTTACTATGGAACCTTCCTCCTGATCCTAGGAAACAAGCAGGCCTGTGTTTAAGGGGGGGGGCACGCCTGGAGCCACTGGGTGGCTAGGCGTGTACAAGACCCTCAGAGCTCTGCATCATAAGCATAGGGTAGAAGTGCAGCCTGCAACAGGGGGCAAGTTTTAAATTGCTGTCTCCCCAGTAACACCCACCCCCTTTTTTTTTTCTTTACCTCTTCTCCAAGCCTTGCCTACAGCCCGCTGGAATGAGATCTCTCTTAATGAATTTCTTTAGTCTGATGACAGGCCTGATGCTGGCTCCCCTCCAAGCTGGCTTCTGTGTCCTAGCGGGCTTGCGTGAAGGGCAGATCAGTTTGCTGTGCAGCGCACGGCTCTGGCGCCCCCATTAATAACCTCGCAGCCCGCATTCAGTCTTCATCAGTGTGTGATGTGCAACCTGCCCAGCAGAGATCTTCATTACCAGGCAGGGCCCACAGCTTCCAGGTTCAACACCTGAAAGTCACAATTGCCAGACTCCTATCACAGTCCTTATAAACTGATGGAGGGAAGGCGGAGGGATCTTCACATCTGAATGGTGTTAAGACTCGCTCAAAGGTCCTAGAGCAAGAAGCCAGGAATATTAAAGCTCCCCAGTTCCTGTTCCAGGGGGCCACTTTCGTTATTCTGCGGCATTCAATGAACATGTTCCCTTAAGTCAACTGCATAGAGATTGACTTTTCCTGGGTGGTGGCGGCACACGCCTTTAATCTCAGCACTCAGGAAGCAGAAGCACGTGGATCTCTGTAAGTTCGAGGCCAGCCTGGCCTACAGAGCAAGTTCTAGAACAGCCAGGGCTACTCAGAAAAACCCTGTCTCCAAAAACAAAACAAAACAAACAAACAAACACCTAGGAATCACTTTTCCTTAACACATCCTTGACAAGGTAGGTATAAAATGGGACCAAGAAGCAGATCTAAACTAAGCTATTCAAATTGGCCCCCTGCCGTTATCCTAAGGCTGCCTAGATGCCTATCTGTAGCTCCAGCGTCACTGACTTCTTCCTCCCATCTAGCTTGAGTCTCTGAACTGTTTCCTCTCACCCCATGGTTGATAGTGGTAGAGTAGACATTCCAAACCTCCCAGTGAATGGTTCTAGAAACAGCCCTTACCTTCTGTGGTGGCACATACTGCGTAGCTTCAAGCTCAGAGGTGGACACAGATTTCACTTGAAAGATGGACAATGAAGGAAAGACGATGGAGAAAAAAAGCAAGTGTCCTGCCCATGCTCACAGAAGCCATCAGGCTTAAGCGACCTAGGAGCAAGGCACCTGCAGAACCAAGAGAAGTAACTTCGGGTTCAGCCATGCCAAAGCCCAGCCAAGAAGCCCCAAGAAGGTGCTTTACAGCTCGGGAACTCGGGGCCCAAACATGCAGAGGGAGGAGTGAGTTATGAGTTCTAAATGCAGTCTCCTGAACTCTGGAACATCCTGTCCCTACCACAGTCCAGTTTGCATGACACTTCCCCTCACAGAAATGAAGACCACTGTTTCCCCTTCAGTAGCTTTTTCTCAAAAAAACAAAAACAAAAACAAAAGAAAAAAAAAACAAGGGAAGGAAGAAAGTTCTAGAATTGGTGGTGAGCCTACCTGGCTTATCCCCGAGAATGCAGTGGTATGTGACTAGTACTTGGTAGTGCTAAGATTGGAGGTGGAGTTAGCAGAATCCACCAAGGCCTCTGGGGAGCTGGATGAAGGAACTGAAGGCAAGTGGCTTGGATTTCTAGAAAAGCTTATGGACTCAGGCACTGGACCACGTGTGGTTCACAGCCCCTCATTGAGAGAGATGGCTAGCACTCTAGTTGATGGTATCAAAAGGTCCCATGTAATGACTGTGAAAGAAAGTGCTTTGAACAGCCTGTCTGTCACCCACCTTTTTCAGCTGTGTTTACATGGAAATGGTGTCGGAAAAGCTGTTTATCTACCATGAATCTGTGTGTGTGAGTCCTAAATGCCGGCTGTGGTCTCTCCGCGGCCCCTCCCCTTCCTTCCTTTGGTTTCCTGAACAGTCTCAACACACCTTCTGCTTCCCTCAGACCCCTTCCTGTGCCATGTGGAGAAAAAGCAAGAATGGCATATGGCAGTCAGTGCACAGGCCTGATTTATGCTCTGTGTCAGGAACATATGATCATTAAACCATTCGGCTCAGCATGAAGCCCTCCACCTCTGTATGGAACCTTATCTGCCCTTTTTTGCTTGCACTCGGGGCATACCGCACAAACTGGGGGTTTCTCAAGTACAGCCTCATCAGTCACGTGACAAACACTTTTGTTCTTATTCCTCTAAGTTCCTTCGTGTTGTAGGCTGCCATTTAAACAACAGCACCAAATTTACATACAGAAGTCTCTTGACTTTTTCTCACTTGATGTATACTAATGTAAGAAAGGTCACAGTGAAACGTCATTTTGCATACTAAAAAAAAAAAATAGTTTCATGGTAGAGCTATGGAAATGGGTCTCCAGATCTACTGCAGTCTTGTTGGTGGCTGTAGAGGAGTTGTCTTGGAGTTACACTTTTATTTGCTCCATCGGGGCCCATGTTGGTGAGCACTTAGGTTGTGTCCGGAATTGGTACTTCACACAGTGCTACAGTGAGCACAGGTGGGAGGGTCAATGTAAGCATGGCTTCCCACAAATGAGATTACTGTGTCAAAGGGTGGACACATGTAGCGTCAATATGTTAGAAATCATGGACACCGTGCTCACTAATAATCTACAGAATGGAGCTCTAACTTAGCAAGCAGGAACCCTTACTGCTCAGGGGCTGCGCATGCACCCGTCACCGCTTTTCTCTTGCCCTACACATTTCAGTTGACAAGATGCCTGTGTCTTATTAGATGGTCCCTCTTATGAGAAGATGAATAGAATGCTCTGCAATCCTTGGTCAGGAAACTGGTAAAACTGATACGCCCACAGAACACCGAAGTGCAACTTCTGCCCAGCTGTTCTCAGAGAGCCTCTCCCCAGATCCGCCTTGGGCAGGCACTCAGAAACTTCAGGCGAGTGAGTGTACAGCAACTGTGCTGTGCGGACTGGCCTGGGACCACATCTCCAGGGCTCACCATTCTCTTTTCCCTTTTTTGTTCTCCCTGATAAATCCATCCCCTGCAAGTGTCTTAGATGCCTCTTTCCTGCTTTATGTATGAACCGGATCTGCAGGCTTTTGATTTTCATTTCAAAAGTCAATTATATGTTGACAGTCACACTAAGCAAGAGTAATAGGTCTGTAGCCTCATTCTGCTAGGTTTTGGAGTTGGATCAAGACCACTTAGTGGCGAAACACTGCCCGACCTACCAGAAAGCAATCTGGAATTTGTGCAGATGCTAAAAGTAAAGGCTGGTTCCTGCTCATACCCAGCGCTGGGCACAGAAGCATGCGGATCGGCTGCAGTAAATCTCTGGCTGCGCATGGCAGACTAGGCTCCACATCTGAAGTGTATTAGAAATACTGACATAAGCACAATTAACAGCCATCAAACGCCTGTGCATCCACATGCTGTGGTCTCCTCATCTTTAAGCAGGCCAGAGGAGGTACCTCTAGCGGAGCCCCTGCTTTCCTCTTCTCTTTGCCTTATTTCCTAGAAAGCTTACATCAGTGGTTCTCAACCTGTGGGTCATAACCAAAGCGGGAGGCGGGAGGGGGAAGTTTGGTTTCATAGAGGGGGGTCACCTGAGACCATCAGAAAAACACAGAGATTTACCTTATAATTCAAAACAGTAGCAAAAATAATAGTTATGAGGTAGCGATGAAAATAATTTTATGGTTGTGGGGTCACCACAACAGGAGAGACTGTGTTAAGGAGTCACAGTATCAGGAAGGTTGAGCACCGGCTGTCTTATGCTGTCCTTGTCATATTCCCCGCTGTCAAGTGGCCAGCATAGGACAATGCAAAATTAATCCAATCCAGTGGGACTGGGTTCAAGTCAGGACTTCTGGCAGTTCTTGAGTTACTTCTGTCTCTTTCGGATTAACGACTCGGTTCTGCAGCATTCTTCTGCCTCCGGTTTCTCCTCCTTAGAGTGACAGCTCATCTGGAAAGAGTTCCCTGGGGGAGCTCAGAGCCACCTGGCCATGTTACGATATTGTCTCTGGACTCCACTAGTGTCTTTTCCCCTGGATGCATGGTGGCCTGCTGCTGTCCAACAGTGACTAAAGCAGGCGTGGGCCTTTATCAAACTCTGACATCAGCCCCCAGAATCCTTAGCTACGGTTTCGCTCCCTCCCTACCACATGAGCTCATGCCCTTCACTGCCCCAGCTTCTCCAGCCTGACTCTGTGTGGAGTCTCAAAACCATAATCATAGACAAAAGCAATGAGATTCGCTCTCTCACTTTAAAATACCTGGTGGGAGCTAATCCAGGGTTTGTGTGTCACAGTCATGGGGGTATAGCAGACCCCGGATGCCTGTGCGTTTGTCAGCCCGTCTCTATCTCCAGCATCAATTTGCATTACAAGATGGCTACCAGGGTCCCAGCCGCCGTGCCCATATAGACAAACTGAAATAGAAATAAGGTATCCTAGAAGGAAGCCAAGTGCCTTCCAACTAGGATGCTGACCCGGAAGAGGCCTTCCCCGCAGGCCAGCTCAAATTTTTCCTTACATGTCACTGTCTGTAACATTTTCTATGGCCTTTCCAGCTACAGATGTAGCCAAAACCAAACTAAACCAAACCAAAGAACTGCATCGTCTGCCAACAAGGGGATTCCGCTGCTTAGGAAGGCAAGGCTTCCTGGTAGAAAATACACATTTTTTACACTCTGTCATTTGGTACACTCCTACCCCAGGCTATAACATTCAAGGCTCAAGGCTTTCTGTCATCTTCTCAACCTGACGGCCCAGGTTAGGACTCAGTAAGGCACTGTTCACCATGGCTTCAAAGAGGCTGTCTCACCAACATCTCTTCTGACCTCGTCTGCACCTCCCCAACAATCCATGCTGGTGCACCACATATGCACACTCACCACGCACACTCAGCATGGCCCTGTTCTCCAGCCAGTGAAGGGCAGTTAGCTAACCTTCGCCCCTATTTACTTGTTCTACTATTTGGTTCCTTTTCTTCTTCCTATAGCCCCCCCCCCAAAGTCAAGGGCTTGGGACCTTGACTTCCTTTTCCTTTCTACCCTTGACCCCTATTTCCCATCTATGTCCCCTGCTTCCTTTCCCAGGGACAAACAAGGGGAAAGAACGGCTGCCAGAGATTATGGGAGAGAAAACCGCTAATGTCTTTGTAATATTTTAAAACTACTATTCCCATCACAGGAGTATCCATTTGTTTATAATGCACACGGTTAAGTAGGGGCCTTTCAGGTCCACAATAGGGTGAGGGGTCAGAACGAGAGGTCACACGGGATGCTTTTGCCACATGTGCAGCATAATGTAAGGCCTTAAGAGACGGACAGCAGACATCACTGCTGTTTCAGTGATGAAACAGTCTGCCTGAGGCTTCCTTTACTCTTCTTATGACTCCCAAGCAGACACACTGGCAAGCAACGCAGACTCCACCTCACAAACGGAGTCATTGTACTCTGTCAAGAGTTTCTGTTTTGCTTGTTTAAAAACAAGCCCATTTTTCTAGAAACGGGAAGAATTCCCCCCCCACACACACACACACCCAAGGAAAGGAGGAACTGCTCAGAAACCTAACTTCTAATTAACTCTGTTCCTGGGCGCCGTGTAAGCGTGGGTGAGTCAGAGGTCTTTAGGGAGGGGGGGCTAATTGGAAGAGGGAAGATTGATGAAGGTCAGTGTGGACAGCGATACAGAACTGTGGCTGGAGGCTGGGTCAGCTGACGTCAGGCCTTTCCAAGAGGGATCTCATCACAGGAGTGGAAATTACTTCTTACCCCTAGAGACACCCCCCCTCCCCACGCACATGCTGTATGTTGTTTGTGTAACACAAACTCAAGAGAGCACACGAGTTAAGTAAGGCAAGAAGAGAATTAATCTATTGATAGTCATTCTCGAGGCTGACTCCAGGAGTCACCCAGAGGCTGACCTGGAACTGAGCTTCAATACATTTGAAGAAACATTAGAAAGAAAACAAGGGTGTACATCCAGTTTTCCCCAGTGCACATCTTCCTGAATTCACCAAATAGGTAGAGTTTCCTGGGAATGAGCAAGCAATCCCTAGAGCTACGGAGTTATGGGCAGGTCTGTCATTTCGATTTACAGAAAAATATAAATGAGAAAATGTCCACATTAGCTGTCCTTCAAGGACAAGCCATAGAAAGGTAATGACAGCACAAACAGACACTGTAAGCAGCCACAGGCTCGGTCAGGACCACGGCTCATCCCCAGCCAGGAACTTCTGAGATCTAGCAAGCTGAGGGAAGCTCCAGATTGGGACAGAGAAAGCAGAGGCCTAGGGTGGGGATAGTGGGCAGGCTTTGAGAGGC
Organism: Acomys minous; assembly: GCF_964271855.1. Lineage (NCBI taxonomy): Eukaryota > Metazoa > Chordata > Mammalia > Rodentia > Muridae > Acomys > Acomys minous. The sequence goes on along the minus strand of NC_140492.1, from coordinate 93,450,659 downwards.
CAGAAGCCCTCCGCAACAGTCTGGGGATGGGAGTCTCCAAAGAGCCAGGAGGAAAGTTTGTCCCCATTTCTTTTAACCACTCACTCAAAGGAGCTGAGGGAAGTGTAACCAAGCAAATGTGGACAGACGTGTGCTATTGGCCTTTCTCCTCTGTGGAGGAGATTCCAAGGGAATTGCTGCCATCTATTTGATCATGGGGTAAATGAGAGGAGTCTATCCATGTGGGCGAAATGGAATCCCACACTAGGGTTGGCTCAGAGAATTGGGGGAGGGGAGCAGGGGAAAGCCTGGGTTTCCTCGGTGACGCTGGCATCTGCAAGCAGGGCCTCACTGCATGTGTACCACAAAAAGATGATGCAAAAAAAATGTTGCTATGTCCGTACTACCAAAGAGGAAGTCAAGGCACTGAATGGTTGTGAAATTTAGCTAAAATTACAGATTTCTTTTTTGGTCTGAGTGTTTTGCCGGCATGTATGTCTGTGCACCGTGCACATTCCTGGTGCCCAGAAAGGCCAGAAGAGGACGTCTGTTTACAGGAAGTTGTGAACCACCATGTAAGTGCTAGAAATTAGGCCTTGGTCCTCAAAAATTCATAAAAAGGGCTCAGGAGTCAAAGCTCTACTTCTGGATACAGGTTCTGAGTTAAAAGTTCTTTATTTTTTTATATACATTGTAGCCCACACTGGGTCTCAAACTCATGGCTGCCATCCTCCTGCCTCAAGCTCACAGAGTGCTGAGATTACAGGTATGAGACACCATACCTGGCTGTTTTGTTTAAATAATAAGTGGAAAACGCTAAGTTAGGATACATTTTCATAAGGCAATTTTCAGCTAATTACAGAATTTTTAGCTACACTCAGGGCCGTTCTTTACTGTGTTAGGCCTATATTTTTGTGTAATTTTCTCTGGGTCTTTCTTTTTTAAAAGCCCACATCCATGGATAACTTCAGAACAATCAAAGAATGATGAGTTACCTTGAAATCACAGCTGGAACTCCAAATGAGGTTTTGTTTTGTTTTGTTTTAATTATTTCTTGTATTTTTTGAGATTATAATATAATTCTATCACTACCAGCACCCTTCCCTTCACTCCCTCCAAACCCTCCCATATGCCCTTCTTTGCTCCCTTTCAGATCCATGGCCTCCATTTTTGTGAATTTTCCAACTGTGCTTTAAGGTTACCCTCTGAGAACCTGGCTTGGGGAGCCCTCAGCACTTAGCATGGGGCCCAGGCTGCTTAGCAACTGCAGGCTGGACCAGGGTGGACTCAGCTCAATCCCTCTTCTCACTCCCTTCTAGTAGCTGTCAGTTTCTCTAAGAAATTTCAGCTTTATTGCAGAAAAAAGAAAAAAACCCAGCCTTAGCCATTTGTGTTCATATTTTACAACTCATTTTTGAGAATTAATATTTCATAAGAAAATTATTTGGATTTAAAAATATGACTTTTAAAATGGTTATGGTCGTCTTAAGTGTAACTTTCATTGTGCCTTGGGGCCAGCAGTTATTTTTTTTGAGAGGAACAGACACTGGTTATTGATGCATTCTTGCCCTTGTGAGTTCTCTTTCACGTTCGGGGGAAGGAATGTGAGAAATTGGTTTCTGTATATAGCTTACTCCATTCCTTCTACCTCTGCCCCTCCTGTTTTCTGGCTGCTTTTTTATTTCTTCCTATCTTTGAAAAATGAATAAAATAACTACTGTTATCAATGGATGATTAAAAAAAAAAACCAACAGATCGTGTTTTAAACAAAACTGGAGTTAGAAGAATGGGGGTGTTCTTACCAAGGCCTGGGAAGCCGGATGTGAAGTAAGACAACGCCCTCACTGTGGCCCGTTGCTGCCATCTGCCCATGCCCTTAGTTTCCTACTGTCTCCCATGGCCTATGTTTGGATGATAGATTTTTTTTCCACTTCCACATGATGGAGAGAAAGACACATGATGGCAGCTGCAGTGGCCACCTAATGCCCTTCTGGAGGATCTACAAGGAAAAATACCCTACACTGAAATTAGAGACACCTGAGTCACTTATCAGTTACTAGTACACAAAAAACTGCCCAAGACGTGACTTAAGCCAAAACGGATGGCTTCTCGTGGTCTCTTGTCCCAGAGGAAAGTGTGACTTCTCTTGTCTGGGTCAAAACATATGTCTGTGTTCCGCTTCCGGCCAGGTCAGGGTTGTCTGATCTCTCCAGGCTTGTGCGGGACAATTCTCCTCCTGTCCCCTGTAGTCCTTGCTCACTTTTAGCCTATGTGCTCCCAGGTGGTGGCGCGGGGCCAAGAAAAGAGAAGGGAGTGAATACACATGGGGCTTCTCAAAGCTTCTTCCTGCACCAAGTTTATTATCTCATCTTCCAAGGCTGAAATTAAAGTAGGAGGGAACCAAGGGCTTCAGGGCAGAAAGCATAGTATTGGGAGACCGATAACTCAACCCGTCTTCCCAAGCCTCCAAATTAAAGCTTGATGCCGGGCAAAGAGGATCACTTTGAAAGCAAAATGCGGTTGGCCATCGTTATTTGTGGGTTCCAGGCCTGCAAACTTGCTTGCTTGCTAAAATATATTTGTAACCTCAGAACGGTGATTCATGGGCATGCGCAGAGCTGCAGAAGAGGTGACCCGCCCAATGCACGGGTTTTCCCATGAGGGCCAAAGCCAGGCTCTGCACCTCTGTTTCAACTCTTATACTATAAGAAAGTGTGGTCTTTGTGGCCTCTCTGGGACCACATTTCTAGCAGTTTGTATATTTTATTAACGGGCCCACTGTTTCGGATGGCCCCAAGGGCCAGCGCCGCAGTGTTGGCTGGTTGCTTCTGAGAATGAGGCTGTGAAATGCCTCATGGAGAAAATATGCAATAAGCTTTACTAAGGCATGATGAGTTGAGCTCTGTGTCATGAGAAGGTCAGTTGTTTATAAATCAATTGTGTGTTACGCAGAACGTCTTTGTGCAGATAAATACTTGAACTTATGGGACTGACAAAATGTGACCAGTGTCACAGGAACCTAACAGTCCATGTCCCCTAGAAATAACTACACAGCAGCCACTCCACTGACCGGATGGAAGACGATCACTGTGAATCATGAAAACCAACAGTGCCTCCATATACATTCAATAGTGTCCCCCAAAAATATATATATCAAAATAACCAATGCTCTAGTTTCACCTCCAGGTTAAATTGCATACTTCCAAAAAAAAAAACCAAAAACAAAAACAAAAACCTCTCTCATGCAAATGACTCTAGGGTGTCACATAAAACAACTTTAGAATGAGATCTAAATGGTAGGAGGACACTTATTAGTGAGACTCCTGGTAACGCCCTTTCTGATATTCACCCTGCATAACTCTGGCTAAGGCTGACTTTGGTAGAAAATTCAGGAAAACTATGAGAATAAGAATTCCAGCAAGCAAACCAGGATGCAAAGTGTAGTCATCAGTCTTCAAATGAAATATTAAGTAGGAAAGAAAAGCACAGTCCAAAAATAAAACTTCAGTATAGTTTGGGGGCTAGATAGGTCTATTTTATGAGGAATTTCAAAGCTATTTTGTCTTGTTAGGACAGTTGTGTCCCCCAAAGCATGTAGCTGCTCAGATGTACATTTAGGCATGCTAAAAAGGCCAGTCGTGTTTTCAAACACAGGCTCTGAATTCAGCAAGATGAGCACCCAGGCCCCACCATTCTAATGGCTGGGTGACGTGGTAAAACACTCCCTATATGGTCCACCTCTTCTTCATTCAAGAAATGGGGGAGATCAGGTGATAAAGTAAATAAACCCAGACTCTATGTGTGTCAATTAGAGCCCGATACCAGGCTGGGAACTCTTCATAAATGACCTCTTGTAGTCATCTCTGTCCTCCAAAGGGCACTGTCACTATCCCACGCCATGTAACCATCTCTGTCTTCCGAAGGGCACTGTCACTACCCCACACCATGTAGCCATCTCTGTCTTCCAAAGGGCACTGTCACTATCCCATGCCATGTAGCCATCTCTGTCTTCTGAAGGATATATTGTCACTACCCCACGCCATGTAGCCATCTGTCATGATGACATAGAGGCAGCAAGGTTAAATAATCTGCCAAGAATTAGGATTGGCAGAGTCAGAATTTAATCCAGTTTTTTTTTTTTTACTCTACCTCCCTCCCTCCACGCTGTTTATGGAAGTGGCATGAGGTAAGGTGTGTGAGGTTGCTTGGCACAGAGCCGAGAATACAATGAACACGCTTTACAATTATCTTAAAGAGTCTCTTAAATAAGAAGGTGCTCCAGTTTCTAAGTGTTAAGAAATTCCAGGTTGAATTAGAGTGCTGTGTGGGACAGTCTGAAATGCTGGACCAATTGGGATCAGAAGCTTCCTTTAAAACTGTCCTGGGAGCTGTCTTGTTCTGATAGGCACAACTGAAGCACTTGGTGCTGGAACATGAAGGAAGCAGGAGGTCAGTGTCCAGTATGCTGAGAGGAATGAATCCTGTCAGGTCTGATCCAGTGTCAGTGTCCAGTTCTTTTGTTCTTAAGTTTCTCACAAGTATTATACAGTCCTAAAATTATAAATGTATAAGGTATGCATGATGCACAGAACAATTAAGGCTAGTTTTCTGCTCTTTGTATGAGCAGGAAAAAAAGACATCTGTAAGTCTTTGTTGATGCCATATGAAGAATGGCATCTACTAGTAATTCATAGGGGTTCTGTAGCCAACAAGAAGCATTGTCTATGCCTAGACATTCCTGTCTCAGCCAGTCTCAGAGCCAGTCCCATATAGTGGGATTAGCAATATAAGTTACCTGCTTGTTCTGCCGTTGAAATTCTTCACATCCTGATTGTATCTCCCTCCCTCATGCCCTCCCAATCCTCCCTTCCTCCCTTAATCCTCAGACACATGACCACAAATGCTATTCCTAGCTTGTTTAACCATCTCCCTAATTTTAGTTAGGCCCCCCACAAAAGTATTATTCATCCCAAATCAGCTGGAAGAAACCTTAAGAGACCAACACCCCATTTCCTTTAAGGGGAGCCGGGTAGGTTTTTGGTTGCTTTCTTGGGCTATAGAGGATTATTTTCAATGGGAGCTGGTTACAAGTTATTATTGGTTTTATTTAAAGAGAAAACAAGGTTGGACTCAGGGATGTCTCTCTTTTCCTTTATCTTACATTCTTAGGTTTGGAGATAGTGGTTAAAAAGAAAGAAGGGGGAATATAGAAATATATGTGAAAGATAGGACAAAAAATAGATTAGTGAATCTACTCCTCAACTTAATGCCTCAATTGTCACTCACAAGGTTATTTTTAATTCAGTGGTATAGAATTTTGTATATAGATGCAAAATAAGTTTACTTTTAGATACAGTTGTATAGAATTCAAATGTAAGATTATATATATGTAAAGTGTATATATATATACTTTAATATAAGGTATTGTACCTACATAACTCAATTATAATACAAAGTTTATTTCCAATACTTTGAAAGTGGTATTGCAGGCTGTTTAGGATAAATAAGATAGACAAGTTAATTGTTAGTTGCTCAAATTATGGTCATATCAATTACTAGTCTATTTTATCACAAGAATATGCATCTTAGGTGCAACATATAGATATGATTCTATAGAAAGATAAGGTAAAATACTTATATAAGGTCTTCCAAAACTTCAGAGACACACAGAATATGGCATTTAAAAATGTTTTTATTATTTTAAAGATTCACTGACAATGAAACAGGTTAACTCCTGGCAACACCCAGCCTACTTCAAAGAAGATGATGAGCATCAAAGAACCTCCTTATGGAGATGGCTTCAAATGTGGCAAACAAGCCACTGGACAAAATGTTCCCATTTCTACCACAGACAGAAGTCTGGCTAAAAAGTAGCAAATTGGATGCAGGCAGAATTGATGGCCAGACTCTGCCAACACAGGGTAAGCAAGTCCTCAATAGTTCCTGCCTCACAAATATGTCTGTCAGATATACTGGGCCAGAAGGCTGAAGATGATGCTCCAACACTACAGAGAGTTTGGGGTGACTATTCAGGTAGCAAACTGTCTCAGTCATCTTCTCATTTGGAAAGCTACTAGCCTGTACTCCTGGTATACTCAAGTAATCAATTTTATTCCTTCTCAAGTCTCTGATGGGGTTGAAAACCAGATAGTTTAGTTTTACAGTGAAGCTTAGTTGTTTAGGGTTTAAGATGTTTTTAGGTCTAGAGAGGTGTTTTAAACTGATAATGACAAGATATGATAGATATTGATTTACATTCAGAATTTTAGATGCACCAAGATATAAAAGATGTTTTCTTCAAGGCTGCCAAATATAAATAGTCAAAACACTAAGAATGTAACATTTATATAATTCCTGATTGTGTCATGGGTTTTTTTTTTTTTGCTATAGGTAGTTTATTGTATATATGTGTAGTAATATAAATGTATATGTAAAACATAAAAAATATTTAATAAAAGAAAATGAAAATGAAAAATAAGAATGTGCCACCATTCCTGATTTGTGCTATAAACAACAGCTGGGTCTCCAACAATTCACAGAAGAAGGTACACAGAGGATGTGTGTGGGGCCTCTGAAGCACCATGGGAGAAAGTCTTAGCCCTCCAGGAAAATCATTTCTAACATCCCTGGAGAAACTGTTTTCTGACATCATGAATGTAAGGTAACAAAGTTGGAAGATGAGATCCAAAGTCCCCCAAATCACTCCTGGTGAGACTGAAACTTTGGGGGTTTATCTCATCTCTTTTTAAATATCTTTATTTAAACTATTTGATTGGTTAGTTTGTTTTTCTCCGAATCTCAGAGATAACTATATTGTTTTCATTCAAAACATTGTAAGTATAAGTAAGGCCAGCTGAATAAACTTCACATCTCATAGGCTAAAACAAAGCACATTAGAAGGAGAACTTGAGAGAAAGCAGAGGTGGGAAACATTTTGCTGAAATGGCCTCCTTTGTCATCGTCACGCCTGTTTTTATCAAGACAGACACAGGGACGGGACAGATGAGGAGGGAAGCACATGTGAACACAGATGTCGGAGCAGACACTACTGACTGTCCTTTCACCTTGAGAGAATAAGATGACCATTGTGACTGCCCCTGGGCCTTACTGAGTCCTCAGGGCATCCACATAGCTTTAACTAGCTCTAAGAACCCGTGAGATAGGAGAACACATAGAAAAATTAAAATGCAAGACAAAAACATTCAGGGCCCACTGCTGACGGAGAAAGCCTGGGCTGTACAACAGACACTGAGAGTGGGTCGGAAGAGCACTCAGCACTGTAGCAAAACTAAAGTGGAACTGCTACAGTGGAATCACTCCCAGCCTACGTGTTCACTGAGGAAACTGAGGCAAGTGACCATGCACTTTAGTCTGCCCCCACTGCTAAAATGAAATAGCTGAAGCCAGAGAGTGAGTTTTAACTCCCAGTCCAAATAAAATGGCCCTCTCTGGGGTTCCCCCCTACCTATGCCACTCGTGGTAGATGACATCATGATGGAATCATGAGGAGGGGGCAGCCATGGGCCAAGACAGAAAGCTAGACTAGGGAAGGGCCAGCCTTGTTCTTTTATAATCATTGTGATATAAGAACAAACTACTTTATTTTCCAGTGTATATAATTGGGCGTAAAAGATGACACCCAACTTTTCTAATTAAAATATAGAGTTTGGAATATATTCATCGTATAAGACTACCCTTATTCCAATGCACACCCTGTGCAGCAGGCTTCGGGCATGTGCCTATTTGCAGGCAGAGCACAGAGAGCCAGGGCCAGCCTACACTGCCTCTTTAAGGTCTGATCCACACTCATCCCGAAGACTCACAGCCCTCTGAGTCATCTGGGCAGGTTCTGTTGGAGAGCCAATCCACAGTCACATGTTCTCCTCCTCCAGGTACAGGAAGATGTGTGCAGCTTGCTCCTTCTTGCTTCATACTCCCCTCAAAGAGCTAGGGATCAGCCACAGCATCCCCCACTATATGTGCTGGACATATGAAGCAAGAGAAAGCAAACTGCAAGTAAGTGCCCTCCCCCTTCCCTCAACTTTGGCACAGATTTTTCAGGTTTAAAAAAATCATCTTATAAACTGGAAAATACAGTAACTCTGCAGGAAGACAGTGTCCTCAGGATAGAATTACTTCCCACTAGGCCATACCTTTTAAAGGTCCATACCACATCCCACTAAGAGACCAGCACATGAGCCCTTAAGAGAGACAACTGAAACCACATCCCAGCAACAGCACTATCACCCTGTTTGAATCACAAAGCTGTACATGTACAGACTCTTTGAGCCTCAAAGACAGACACAAAACTAGTCAGCGTGATTAGCTCGGCAGAAGGAGTTAGATGTAGTGGGAGAAATCTGTTTCAACTTGTGTCATTTTGTACTACTGAAATTTTTATTTAAAAGAATATTCAAGCAATCTGGTATCACACAGAGGCTGCACTGAGAGTCGCTCAGAAAACTAGAGGGATGAGCTCAGGGCAGAGGAAGAGAGATCTAGCAAGAGCTCCGAGAAGATGCAGGATAGGCTTCCATGGCTCCTTCATTTACCATCCTTTCAGATAGATTTTCCCTTAGCATAGTGTCTTACCCAGTCACCATCAGAGAAGCTTCTTCCTGCAGCACATGGGAATAAATACATAAACCCACAGCTGGGCAATGTGCAGAGAGTGAGAGAACTTTGAACACTTTGTGATAAATGGGAAGTCTCCATCAAATCCCTCCTCTCAGAACTCAAGGAACCAGGCAGAAGAGAGGGCAGAAAGATTCTAAGAGTCAGAAGGAATGGAAGACACCAGGAAACAACACCCTCTATATACAGCAGGACCAATGCACATACAAACTCACAGAGCCTGTGGAGGCACGAGCAGGGCCTACATGGGTCTGTGCCAGATGGGATCCCATGACTAAGAGAAGTAGATACATGATCCATTCCTAACTCAGAAACTATCTACAGTTAACTTCCCACAAATGAAAATGCTCACTTTTTTTCCAGCAGAGTCTCATTGGGTATGCTTGATCTATGAGGAAAGCCAAGTTAGGTTCTTTGGGGGAAACAGAGCAAAGAAAACAAATCATGGAAAAGCAATAAAGTAATAAAAGGTCATTACAAGCTACTCTTATGGTGCTGCCCCATGCCCAGCAGTTGCTGGTGAACGCAACATGAATTTGTGGCATTTTGGAGGTTCTTTGCCCCTTAATGCATTCTCAGAATTTTGATTTATTGGTTGGTTGGTTGGTTGGTTGGCTTGTTGGTTTGTTAGCTGGCTGGCTGGTTGGTTAGTTGGTTGGCTTGTTGGTTGGTTGGCTGGCTGGCTGGCTGGATGGATGGTTGGTTGGTTGGTTGGTCGGTCGGTTGGTTGTTTGATTGGTTGGTTGGTTGGTTGGTTGGTTGGTTGGTTGGTTGGTTGATTGGTTGGCTGGCTGGCTGGCTGGCTGGCTGGCTGACTGACTGGCTGGTTGGTTGGTTGGTTGGCTGGTTGGCTGGTTGGTTGGCTGACTGGCTGGTTGGTTGGCTTACTGGCTGGTTGGTTGGCTGGTTGGCTGGTTGGCTGGTTGGTTGGTTGGTTGGCTGGTTTAGTCTTAAAGGTCCTTTGCACATATATTGTGGTTCCTGGTTTTGTGTTTTTGAGATTTCTATGTTCTCAAATGTGTATTTCTGTTTCTATATGTGTTTCTTGAGCTTTTTTGTGGTTCTTTTTCTTCTGTTTACTTTTTTGTTTTGTCTTATTCTGCTTTGTTTATCTTATTATACTTTAGATGCTTGTTTGTATCCTAACTAGAGATAAAATGAAACAATGTGGATTTGGGTCAGTAGGAAAGTAAAGAAGATCTCGGAGGAGTTGGGGGAGAGAAAAAAATCACAATCAGAATATATTATATGTAAAAATCTATTTTCAATTTAAATCTTATAAAAATAAATAAAAGAATGTAAGATATGATCCATGTAGAGACAATGCCTAGGAAGTGGGAAGCCAGCCTGCAAGGCCAGGAGCAGACTATGAAAGAAAGAACAGCTTTGGAAGAGAAGAGGCTTGTATATTCTTATGCTCAGTCTATGAGAAAACCTAAGTTAGATTCTTTGGGGAAAACAGAACAAAGAAAAGAAACAACGTTCGACAAAGAAGCCGAATCCATTCGATGGAAAAGGGATAGCATCTTCAACAAATGGTGCTGGTCTAACTGGATGTCTATGTGTAAAAAAATGCAACTGGACCCATATTTGTCACCTTGTACAAAACTCAAATCCAAGTGGATTAAAGACCTCAACATAAAACCAGAGACACTAAGTCACTTAGAAGAAAAAATGGGAAAGAGCCTGGAACATATTGGCACAGGAGACAACTTCCTGAATAGAACACCAACAGCCCAGGCATTAATGTCAACAATTAATAAATGGGACCTCATGAGGCTGAGAAGCTTCTGTAAGGCAGGAGACACTGTCAACAGAACAAAGCGACAGCCTACAGAATGGGAAAAGATCTTCACCAACCCCACATCTGACAAAGGTCTAATATCCAAAATATATAAAGAACTCAAGAAATTAAACACCACAAAACCAAATAACCCAATTGAGAAATGGGGCATGGAACTAAACAGAGAATTCTCAACAGAGGAATATCAAATGGCTGAGAAACACTTAAAGAAATGCTCAACCTCTTTAATCATCAGGGAAATGCAAATCAAAACAACCCTGAGATTCCATCTTACACCCATCAGAATGGCTAAGATCAAAAACTCAAGCAACACCACATGCTGGCGAGGATGTGGGGAGAGAGGAACACTCCTTCATTGCTGGTGGGAATGCAAACTAGTACAACCACTTTGGAAATCTATCTGGTGCTATCTCAGAAAAATGGGAATAGGGCTTCCTCAAGACCCAGCTATTCCACTCCTTGGAATATACCCAGAAGATGCTCCAGCACGCAGCAAGAAAATTTGCTCAACCATGTTCATAGCAGCCTTATTCATAATAGCCAGAACATGAAAACATCCTAAGTGTCCCTCAATAGAAGAATGGATAAAAAAACTGTGGTACATATACACTATGGAATACTATTCAGCTATAAAAAACAAGGAATTCCCAAAATTTGTGGATAAATGGATTGAGCTAGAAATGATCATAATGAGTGAGTTAACCCAGAAGCAGAAAGACTCAAATGGTATATACTCACTTATATCTGCATATTAGCCCAAGGGGCATGTCCCACGAAAGCCTTCACTTACCAGGAAACTGAGACAGAGGAGAGGACATTCTAGTGGGACTCTAGATGAGAGAATCATGGGAGAAAGGCAAAGTCAAAGGATCCAGAGGGTCCTAGAAGCCTACAAGTAGAACATTATGATAGGCAGATTTGGGCACAGGGGTCCTGCTCAAACTAAGGCACCAGCCAAGGACAATACAGGCGGTAAACCTTAAACCCCTACCCAGATCTAGCCAATGGTCAGAACACTCTCCACAGTAAAGTGGAGAGTGGGATATTACTTTCTCACATACTCTGGTGCCTCACCTTTGACCATGTCCCCTGGAGGGGGAGACCTGGTGGCACTCAGAGGAAGGACAGCAGGTTACCAAGAAGAGACTTGATACCCTATGAACATATACAGGGGGAGATAATCCCCCTCAGGAACAGTCATAGGGGAGGGGAATAGGGGGGAAATGGGAGGGAGGGAGGAATAGGAGGATACAAGGGATGGGATAACCATTGAGATGTAACAAGAATAAATTAATAAAGGAGAGAAAAAAAAAGAAAAGAAACAACGGAAAAACAATAAAGCAAATCAAAGCTAATAAACTGACTCAGGAAGGAATTTTTAAAGCAGTGAAACATTGCTACTAAATCATACTAGAAGAAGCAAGAACAGGTAATCCTGAAAGTAAGGATGTAAAGGAATAGCATGGAAAAGTCACACGTAATCAAATATGAAAGAACAGAAGATAAAAGATACAGAGAATAAAGCACCAATCATTATGTAAAATGAAATAAGTCAGACTCAGGGAGGGAAGGAGGGAGGGAGGAAAGGAAGGAAGGAGGGAGGGAGGGAAAGAGGGAGGGAGGGAGGATATCTCACATGACAGCAGAAGGCAGACAATACATGGGGAAGAAGATAAGGACCTAGGGTAGAAGGAACAGGAAAGGGTTGTGGGGAGAAAAGGAGAGAGGCAGCATCTCTTGTTTCTCTCAACTGTAGAACTCAGACTTCCATGTTTATATATACAGATATATTTGTAAATACATATAAGCATGCATACACAATTCATGTAAATTATAAAACGCCTGTTATCTTATGGATTCATATGCTATATTATCAGCAACTCTACTATCTTTCTATGCCAGGCATAGTGGTGCATGCTTAAATCCCAGTGCTTGGGATCCTGAGGCAGGAGAATTATACAACATGAAAGCAAGGAGAGACTTTTTGGAAGTGGGACGTCAGGGACGACAGAGGATAATGGGGAGTGGCTATGAACAAAGGACAGTATATGGACATATTAAAATGTCACAATAAAGACCTTTTTTTCTATGCACACTAAAAGTTGTAATAAAAAGTTAAAAAAAAAAAAAGAATTGCTTTTGAGGCCATAGAGAACAGTAGATAATGCTGAAGTGGCCATCACGAGCCACTTCTTGACAGGATGATTTTCCAAAAACAGAGAGAATGAATATTTGAAGACATAGAAAACTTTTCTGAGCTAAAGAGATGAATCCAACTGCTTAAGGCCTCCCAAAATGTAACTTTTATTTAAGAAAACGTGGGCTCAAACTTTTGAGCCATTTTCGAGGGATCCCTGAAGTTAAAGTTTAAAAAAAAAGAAAAAGAAAAAGAATCCTACACGCACTCAGGAATTAAAATATATCCCCCCAAAGGAGAACCTTAGCCTTCTCTTTAGTAACATTTAGTGCAAAAAATTTGCTAGAACAGTATCTATAAATCCTGAAAAGGGGAACTAGAGAGATGGCTCAGTGGTTAAGAGCACTTGCTGCTCTTCCAGAGGACCCGGTTTGGCAGCTCACAGCCATCTGCCAGTCCAGTTCCAAAACATCTGATGCCCTCTTTAGTCTTCCCCGGGTACAGCATGCATGTACCTCACAGACACACATGCAGGCAGAACTCTCACACACAAAAAATAAAAACAAAGTTTTAAAAGAAGAGATTCTCGTTTTAAAAATTCTTATAATGAAAACGTGAATTTCAATAAGTATACACCTTGTGGATAAAGCTTGTAGAACAAAACCTGTGTGTTTTATTTTGTTTTGCTTCTGTTTTTGAGATGTAGCCTAGGTGGGCCTCAAACTTACGATCCTTCTGCCTCCTACAGGCTGGGATGACAGGTGTGTGTTGCCATGCTCCACTCAGATAGATACGTTTTAATAATGCAAAGTTTTCGATGTGTAACACTTTGTAAGTCCTTAAGAGAAAAAGTTCTCTATAGCCAAAGATAAGTAGAAATGCTTAAAGTCATGCCACGGACGGGAAAGCCGTAGATGAAAAGACTGTTGTGACCACTGGGTGTGTAATTGTCTTTCCAGAGCTCAGCTACATCCAAGTTATAAATCTGGGTAATATAAAAAACTGAGAGTGAGATGAAGGGAAGGACTTAGAAGTGTGAATATAATTTTCCCTATTTGCAATGTGTTACAGAAGCTGTCCAAGACAGATTTAAAAAGAAAGGTTTAACTATACCAAAGTGTCAAATATTATCATTATAAGACAAAAGAAAGTACAGAAGAACAGATGAAAGAAAAATTAAGAAAACAATATAAAGCACAAACACAATCAAATAAACATTTAAAACTACATGCAAACATATATGTGTTTGTGTCCTTAAAATGCAAAAGAGTAAACCTACTTTAAAAAAAAAGAAAGACTATCAATCATATTAGCAAAATGTGACTTTCATGTTAATGGAAAAGGAAGCTAGGGAGACTTGAATAAAAACCAAGCAGCACATTCATGTATTGATTATCATTTTTTTTTAAAAATACCTGTATAAGAAATGATGGGGGCTGGAGAGACAGCTCAAAGTGTAAGAGCACTGGCTGCTCTTCCAAAGGTCCTGAGTTCAATTTCCAGCAACCAATGGTGGCTCACAACCATCTATAATGAGATCTGGCGCCCTCTTCTGTTGTATAGATGTACATGCAAGCAGGACACTGTTTACGTAATAATAAATAAGTAAATCTTTTTATAAAAAAATAAATAACCTTAAAAAAAAAAAAGAAGGAAGGAAGGAAATGATGGACTCCCAAGGACTTCTTCCTCTCCAGGCCACCCAACTCCTGCCCAACTCCTTTCCTGAGGCCTCCCACTGATAAGTAGTCCCCTCTCCCTCTTCTGCATCAGGCTGCTCAACTCCCTACTGGGCTTTGCCAAGATGCACAAATGGTACCACCATAGGCCCGTCTCCTTCCTTCTCTCTACACCACCCAGCTCCCATCCACCTTCCCCAGGACCTCATGCTAAGAGAAAAAAAGAACAAAGCCCAGCCAGGAATTGATAAAAATGAAAACAAAAGAGAAAAAAAACAATATAAAGAATCAACGAAATGAATAATTGGCTCTTTGAAGAGATAAACAAGATTGAGAAACTAATAGCCACAGGAATTAAAAATATGGGAGAGAAGACCCAAAATCAGAGGTGGACAATGAAAGGTCACAACAGACACCTCAGAAAGGTGTAAGGCCATACTTTAAAACCCATATTCAAATAAACTGGAAAAATCTAAAAGAAATGAATGAATTTCTAGATATAATTAACTGACCTAGGTTCAATCAAGAGATCAGTAACTTAGGCTTATAACGAGCAATGAGACTGAAGCAGTAATAATCTCACAACTAAACCAAGTCCAGATCCAGGTGGGTTCCTAGCTGAATTCTGCCAGAGCTTTTTAAAAATTAATTTGTTCAGATTATTTCTCAATTGTTACCCTCTTGCTTGTCTCCTCCCATTCCTCCCTCCCTCTCTCTTTCACTCTATTCCCCTCCCCTAGGTCCATGACAGAAGGGGACCTCCTCCCGCACTATATGGTCACAGCCTATCAAATCTCATCTTTGTAGCCTGCCTATTCTTCCTCTGAGTGCCACCAGGCCTCCCCCACCAAGGGGAGGTGGTCAACTATGGGGCACCAGAGTTCGTGTCAGAGTCAGTCCCCTCTCTCCACACAACTGTGGATAATGTCCTGTCCATTGGCTAGATCTGAGTAGGGGGGTTCAATGTTTACTGCATGTATTGTCCTTGGTTGGTGCAGTAGTTTGAGCAGACCACCCTGGTCCAGATCCACCTGTCATGGTGTTCTTTTTAAAAGTTTCTAGGACCCTTTGGGTCCTTCTATTTCCCCACTCTCCCATACTTCTCTCACCTAGAGTCTCAATAGGAAGTCCTCACATCTATCCCAATCTCCTGGTAAGTGAAGACTTTCATGGGGCATGCCTCTTGGGCTAGTGTTCAATTGTAAGTGAGTATATACCATGTGGGTCTTTCTGAGTCTGGGTTAACTCACTCAGGATGATCATTTCTAGCTCCATCCATTTGCCCATAAATTTCAGGATTTCCTTGTTTTTAATAGCTGAGTAGTATTCCTTATTGTAAATGTACCACAGTTTCCTCATCCATTCTTCAACTGAGGGACATTTAGGTTGTTTCTAGGCTCTGGCTATTATGAATAAGGCTGCTATGAATATGGTTGAACATATGTTCTTGTTGTGTGGTGGAGCATCTTCTGGGTATGTTCCAAGGAGTGGAATAGCTGGGTCTTAAGGTAGCCCTATTCCCAGTTTTCTGAGAAAGCATCAGATAGATTTCCAAAGTGGTTGCACAAGTTTTTACTCCCACCAGCAATGAAGGAGTGTTCCTCTTTCTCCTCTCCAGCATGTGCTGTCACTTGAAGTTTTTTTTTTTAATCTTACCCATTCTGATGGGTGTAAGATGGAATCTCAGAGTCATTTTGATTTGCATTTCTCTGATGACTAAAGACATTGAGCATTTCTTTAAGTGTTCCTCAGCATTCAATATTCCTCTGTTGAGAATTCTCTGTTTAGTTCTGAACCCCATTTCTTAATTGGGTTATTGGGTTTGGTGGTGTTTAATTTCTTGAGTTCTTTATATATTTTGGATACTAGACCTTTGTCAGAGATAGAGTTGATGAAGATCTTTCCCCACTCTGTGGGCTGTTGCTTTGTTCCGTTGACAGTGTCTTCTGCCTTACAGAAACTTCTCAGCCTCATGATGTTCCATGTAAAGTGAACAAATTAAAATTTTTAAAGATGTTGCAAAGAAAAATAAAAAGAGTACTATAGGCCAATATCTTTGATAAACATAGATGCAAAAAAGTTCAACAAAATACTTACACAGTGAATACAGAACACATCAAAAAGATCATTTCACCCAATCAGGTTAGCTTTATGCCAGGGATGCAGGGATAGTTCAACACAGGCAAGCCAATAAATTGATTATGTATATATGTATGTCAACATATCATTTTATGTGTATATATTACAATAAGATATATAATGATATATTACATGTATTATATATGTAATAAGTCATATAATCAAATTTAAGGACAAAAATCACATGATCACCTCAAAATACCCATGGAAGACCATTGATAAAATTCAGTAACTCTTATTGATAAAAGTTCTAGAGATAATATGGTTGGAAGGATCCTACTTCAATATAGCAAAGACTGCATATAACAAACCTACAGCCATTATCATCCTAAGTGAAGTAGAGAAAAATTTACAGCAACTCCACCAAAATCAGAAACAAAACTAGTAGACTGTCTCCACTCCTATTTAATACTCAATGTAGTATTAGTCTAGAGCTGTAAGACAAGAGAAGAAAATAAAACTGATAGAAATGAGAAAAGAGAATGTCAGAGTACCCTTGTTTGCAGATTATATTATGCTAAAAATATGAGATGCTAAAGATTCCACCAGAAAACTCCTAGGACTAATTAACGTTGTCAGCAAAGAGGCGGGATACAAAATTAACACAAAAGTCAGTGGCCTTTTTATATACCAATAGCAAATATACTGAGAAACAAATAGTTGAAACAACCCCATTCACATTATCCTCACCCCAAGTAATAACTTGGAGCAAGATGAAAGAGCACATTGAAAACTTTAAGACACTGGAGAAAGATGAGCCAGGTGGGGGGTGCACACTGTTAATCCCAGTACTAGGGAGGCAGAGGCAGTCGGATCTCTGTGAGTTCAAGACCAGCCTGGTGTACAAAGTGAGTCCAGGACAGCCAGGGCTACACAGAAAAATCCTGTCTCAAAAAAAAAAATTGGAGAAAGGAATTGAGGGGGAGAATAGAAGCTGGTAAGACCTCCTATTCTCTATAGGCAGTAAACTTCGAACCCCTACCAAGACCTAACCAATGAACATGATATTCTCCACCGTTGAGTGGAGAGTGAGATCTGACTCTCACACGGACTCTGGTGCCCCTTTTCTGACCACGTCCCCTGGATGGGGAGGCCTGGCGGCACTCAGAGGAAGGATAGCAAGTTACCAAGAAGAGACTCGATATTCTAAGAGCATATATAGGGGGAGGAGGTCTCCCTCAATCACAGACATAGGGGAGGGGAGAAGGGGGAAGTGGGAGGGAGGGAAGAATGGGAGGAAATAGGGGAAGGGCTAACAATCAAGATGTAATATAAATAAATTAATAAAAAAAGACCTCCTATTCTCATAGATTGGTAGAAGTGAGAGCATTATCATTCTACCAAAACCAATTTACAGATTCATTGTGATCATAATCAAAATCATCAGAAAATAGAAAGAAAATTTCATATGGAAACGCCAAGGCAACCAAGGAAATCCTAAACCAAAATAATAATAATAATCTCAAATATACTATAAAGACATAGTAGTAAAACTGGCATAATAGTGGTCCAAACAATAAAAATAAAAACACAGAAACATAGATCAGCGGAACACCATAGAAATTCTACACAACTACAGCCACCTAATTTTTTACAAAGATGACAAAAATACAGAGTGAGGAAAATGGTGCTGAGAAAATCGGATGTGCACATGTAAGAGAGTGAAACTATACTCTCAGGTCTCACCGTGTACAAAAAAATCAGCCCCAAACAGATCAAAGACCTCAAGGTAAAACCTGAATCTCTGAAAC